>NC_138774.1:132122073-132509573 GCF_965119305.1 Pelophylax lessonae
TGTTGCCAGCTGTTTAGACATCAAATTTACACTGCTATAGAAGCTGTACACTCACTACTTTACATTGTAGACAAGTGTCATTTCTTCAGTGTTGTCACATAAACAGATATAATAAAATATTTACAAAAATGTGAGGGGTGTACTCACTTTTGTGAGCTACTGTATGTCTTCATAATAATAATATTTTGTGTGGGGGGGGAGGGTGCCATTATAGTTATATCGTGTTTTGGCTATATTTGTTGGCAATTTACAATAATAAGGTGATCATTTGTAAGCATATACAGTGCCTTGCGAAAGTATTCGGCCCCCTTGAACTTTGCGACCTTTTGCCACATTTCAGGCTTCAAACCTAAAGATATAAAACTGTAATTTTTTGTGAAGAATCAACAACAAGTGGGACACAATCATGAAGTGGAACGAAATTTATTGGATATTTCAAACTTTTTTAACAAATAAAAAACTGACAAATTGGGCGTACAAAATTATTCAGCCCCCTTAAGTTAATACCTTTTGCTGCGATTACAGCTGTAAGTCACTTGGGGTATGTCTCTATCAGTTTTTTACATCGAGAGACTGAAATTTTTGCCCATTCCTCCTTGCAAAACAGCTCGAGCTCAGTGAGGTTGGATGGAGAGCGTTTGTGAACAGCAGTATTCAGTTCTTTCCACAGATTCTCGATTGGATTCAGGTCTGGACTTTCACTTGGCCATTCTTACACCTGGATATGTTTATTTGTGAACCATTCCATTGTAGATTTTGCTTTATGTTTTGGATCATTGTCTTGTTGGAAGACAAATCTCCATCCCAGTCTCAGGTCTTTTGCAGACTCCATCAGGTTTTCTTCCAGAATGTTCCTGTATTTGGCTCCATCCATCTTCCCATCAATTTTAACCATCTTCCCTGTCCCTGCTGAAGAAAATCAGGCCCAAACCATGATGCTGCCACCACCATGTTTGACAGTGGGGATGGTGTGTTCAGGGTGATGAGCTGTGTTGCTTTTATGCCAAACATAACGTTTTGCATTGTTGCCAAAAAGTTTGATTTTGGTTTCATCTGACCAGAGAACCTTCTTCCACATGTTTGGTGTGTCTCCCAGGTGGCTTGTGGCAAACTTTAAACAACACTTTTTATGGATATCTTTAAGAAATGGCTTTCTTCTTGCCACTCTTCCATAAAGGCCAGATTTGTGCAGTATACGACTGATTGTTGTCCTATGGACAGAGCCTCCCACCTCAGCTGTAGATCTCTGCAGTTCATCCAGAGTGATCATGGGCCTCTTGGCTGCATCTCTGATCAGTCTTCTCCTTGTATGAGCTGAAAGTTGAGAGGGACGGCCAGGTCTTCGTAGATTTTAAGTGGTCTGAAACTCCTTCCATTTCAATATTATCGCTTGCACAGTGCTCCTTGGGATGTTTAAAGCTTGGGGAATCTTTTTGTATCCAAATCCGGCTTTAAACTTCTCCACAACAGTATCTCAGACCTGCCTGATGTGTTCCTTGTTCTTCATGATGCTCTCTGCTCTTTAAATGGACCTCTGAGACTATCACAGTGCAGGTGCATTTATACGGAGACTTGATTACACACAGGTGGATTCTATTTATCATCATTAGTCATTTAGGTCAACATTGGATCATTCAGAGATCCTCACTGAACTTCTGGAGAGAGTTTGCTGCACTGAAAGTAAAGGGGCTGAATAATTTTGCACGCCCAATTTTTCAGTTTTTGTTAAAAAAGTTTGAAATATCCAATAAATTCCAATCCACTTCATGATTGTGTCCCACTTGTTGTTGCTTCTTCACAAAAAACTACAGTTTTATATCTTTACGTTTGAAGCCTGAAATATGGCAAAAGGTCGCAAAGTTCAAGGGGGCCGAATACTTTCGCAACGCACTGTATGTAGTAGATCACTGTGACACCTTAGTTAAAAGGGTGTCACCACTATTTGTTACCACTTAATAATATTTAATCATGTTTGTTTCGTTTTTCTATACATGGTAGTGCAGAATTTCTTTCTTTTTTATTTTACATAGGTGGGGAATACAAGGTATTCTGAGGGTTATAGTCACACTCCACTTTGGCAGAATCAGTCTTCAACTGAGCTTCGGACACATTTTCCCTAAATATCGCATGAGATCCGGCAACTGACAATTCACTATACCGTTATGCGGTATTTACCACAAAATGCTCAAAACTGTCAGTAAATACCACATAAAAAGGGGTTAAATTCAATTCACATAAAGAAAATAAATAATGAAATGCATGCGGTATTTGGGTAGTGGTCCAGGTATGCAGCATTTAAGGAATGTAAAAATGTAATAGCCAATTTTGAATTGTCTCTTCCTTTTTGGATCAGTTCTCTCAACTATAATGCAAAGGAAACCTAAATATGAAAACTGCTGAAATTGTATGGGTTTTTTTTTTTAAAGATTCATACTTACCTAGGTGGACACAGAATTGGTTCACTGATTGCTTGGTTCTCACAGCTCTCTGCTCTGCCCCCCCCTGCTCACTGGAGCGCTAGGCTATGGAGGGGGCTTGCTGAGAGGCTAGCCTCTCCGCTGTCTACTAAAAATGGGTCACAGGAATGCAGAACAAACTGCACTCCTGTGATCCACAGAAGTACAGCCAAACAAGCTTGGACTGTACTTCTCCTTTAATGTATAACTAACGAAAACTTTTTTTAAATTCAAATAGAGTGGAGGTGGATTAGAACACCTGTCATGTTTTCATTGTTGTCTGTGACCCCATTAAGGAGATTTGCCTCTCTATATTTGTCTCATATTCCATTATCATTGAAAGTAAAAGAAAATTTAAAATTTTGGGTTGTACCCAGAAAAGTAAGAGAGGGGAAATCTTCCAAAGAAACACAGATGGCGAAAAAAAAAAAAAAAAAAACTTACAGGGGTTATGACCCTCCAAAATGCAAAAAAAAAAAAATGGTGGTATGTAATCACCTGTGTGATTTTTACTTTTTGCGCTATAAACAAAAAAAGAGCGTCAATTTTGAAAAAATAACAATATCTTTCACATTTTTTTTATATGAAATCACCCCCCCCCCCCAAAAAAAATGTTAAAATCTTAATTTTTTTATCATTTTAGCCAATTTGTTTTCTGCTACATATTTTTGGTAAAAAAAATCGCAATAAGCGTATTTTGATTGGTTTGCGCAAAAGTTATTGCGTTTACTAACTAAGGGAAAGATTTCTGTCATTTTGGTGGGTTTTTTTTCACGATTAATGGCGGCGATCTGCGATTTTTTTTGCGGGACTGCGACATTGCGGCGGACAGATCGGACCCTTGACTGACATTTTTGACACTTTTGGGGGTACCAGTGACATTACTACAGTAATCAGTGCTATACATATGCACTGTTACTGTAAAAATGACACCGGCAGGGAAGGGGTTAATTTTTATTGGAGAGGGAGGGGTTAATGTATGCCTGGTGCTTACTGACGTGTGTGGGGGGAGGTGACTGAGTGACACAGGGACAGATCGCAGGTTCAGCTATGCTGAACCCTGCAATCTGACCCTGCTTGTCACTTAGGAGATCCGCCCGCTTGTGTTTACACAAGCGGGTGGATCTCCACACTCGATTCCCCGACGATCGGGGAAGAGCGGCGGTGATCACCACCACTCCTCCCCTGGCGCGACTCCCGCTGTAACTGAATACAGCGGGAGCGAGCCTCCGCCGGCGCGCACGCGCCGCCGAGAGAGGGGAATGTCTGTTGACGTAGGTCTACGTTCGCAGACGATAACGAACCACTTTGCCGCAGTACAGTCAACGTGACTGGTCGGCAAGTGGTTAAGGCAAATAGACTGCAATTTGCAAGTTGCTCCAGGGCTTAGTAGATGAGGTAAAACTTAATTTTACAAAAAATACTCAATCACATGCAAGGAAAAAAAAAAAAAAAAGCATTTCGGCTTGCACATGATTGAATGATGGAAATCGGCAGAGCTCCCCTCATTTACTAAGCTCTGGAGTAACTGCACTCAGTCTTCAGTCTATGTGCCTTTAGTAAATCCACCCCTTTACATGTAGTGAAATATATCTCTTTTCTCCAGTCATTTCACCAGATTTGTGGAGGCTTTTTTGTATATTTAAGCATGTCCATCATTTGCTGCAAACCTCCCAATCACTCCAAACATAATACAACGTACATGCATACCACAATGGTAGAATCACTTATTAGAACATACAGAGTGGCAATATTTTACTTATTCACAATTATTTTTAGAGATATATTTGGCTCAAATAATCCCAAAACAGAATGGGGTTTTGAATAGACAAGTATTCTTGCAAAGGCGTGGAACTTGAGCTGTTAGGAGAAAGGTGTCATCAATTTGAAGGTTTGACAAATACTAGAGTAAAACTTTCAAGAACACCAGAGAATGACAATGGCTATTCTCTAACAAGAAAAATTACAGGAAAAATTACTTTAAAGAAGGGTTTCTCAACCAGGGTTCCATGGAACTCTAGAGTTCCTTTAGAGGTTACCAGGGGAAAACAGTTTTAAAAGTTACACACATAAATACTCTTCTTCCACCAATAAAAAAAGACAACATTGTATTTTTTATTGGTGGAAGAAGTTTATTTATATACTGTATGTGTGTAATTTTTAAGACTATTTTCACTCAAAATTTTACATTTCTAAAGATATTTTGTATTTACCTAATTTAACCACTTCAATACCGGCACTTTTCCCCCAGGCCAATTTTCAGCTTTTAGCGCTGTTGCATTTTGAATGACAATTGCGTGGTCATGCAACACTGTACCTAAACCAAATTTATGTAATTTTTTCCCCACAAATAGAGCTTTCTTTTGGGGATATTTGATCATCGCAAGGTTTTTTCTTTTTTGCTACACAAATAAAAAAAGACCGAAATGCTTGAAAAAATAAAAAAAGTTTTTTTGTTTATGTTATAACATTTTGTAAATAAATATGTTTTTTACAGCACTGATGAGGCCACACTTACAGGCACTGATGAGGAGGCACCGATGGGGTGGCACTAATATGCAGCACTGATGGGCACTTATAGGCGGCACTGATATGCAGCACTGATGGGCATTGATATGTGGCACTTATAGATAGCACTGATGCAGCATTGGTGGGCACTGATAGGCAGAACTGATAGGGGGCACTGATGGGCATTGATAGGCGGCATTGATGGGCACTGGGAGCTGGCACTGATGGGCACTGATAGGTGGCACTTATGGGCAATGATGGGCACTGATAGGCAGCACTGATCGGCACCGATGGGCGGCACTGATGGGCACTGATAGGTGGCACTGGTGGGAAATAATGGGCACTGGTGGGCGGCACTGATAGACGGCAATGATGGGCACTGGTGGGCAGCATTGATGGGGAGGGCACTTGTGGGCAGCACTGATGGGGAGGGCACTGGCAGGCTCCCTGAGCCCTGATTGCCATCTTTTGTGGCCATAGTGGGCATCCCTGGGGTCATGGGCGGGCATCCCTGGGGTCATGAGTGGGCATCCCTGGTGGCTCTAGTGGCACCCCCCCCAAGGGTCTGCACTGGTAATCAATGGTCTTATTACCAGCACAGACACCCCCCTGTCAGGAGAGCCGCAGATCGGCTCTCCTCTACTCGTGCCTGTCAGGCACGAACTGAGGAAAGCTGATCAACGGCTCTTCCTATTTACTATGTGACTAGCTGTGATTGGACACAGCTGGTCACATGGTAAAGAACCTACGTCAGCAGGCTCTTTACCGAGATCGGAGATGCGGTGTGTCAGGATAATACAACCACCTTCCCGCCGTCAATCGCCTATAGGGCGGGCGGGAAGTGGTTAACTTTGTTATTTCAATACACCATGTGTGTCCTGTGAAAGCAGCTTCCCTTTGACTGATATTCTAGTAACCTTTTTTTGTTTTATAGTAATACATATTCTGCAAGGACTGCATTGACATAGTCAGTTGGCATATTTCTACGGTTTAAACTATTTTACCCCTTATTAGCAATAAAAACTGACAGGGGTTGTCATTTTTCTCCACTGTATCCATACCACTGGATATCATATGAGATAAAATACCACATGGTTTCATGAGATAAACACAGCATATTCTGATGAAATACCATATTCAGTATTTTAGTAGTTTTTTTGTGAATTTTGAAAAAAAAAAAAAAATATGAGCTTTTTACCGCACCTTTTAAAGAGGAAAATACTGCTTCGTAAATGGAGCCTGCTATCACTTATTTAGCTCAGATCTTCTCTAACGCACAATTCAAATCAATTATGGATCTAAAAGAGGAATTAAATTTGCTGAATTATATGTGTTTATGATAACTTAAAGTAGAAGTTCAGCCAAAAACTAACTCTAAATCTACTGGCAGCCATACTAATCTATCTAACCCTGTAAAGCAAAAACCGCTATACATACCTATTCTGCAGCCGAATCCAGTCATGTCCCACAGTGCCATCTTAAAAGCATTAAATGACTCCAGGCAATGCAGTGCACTGGGACCCTGCCTACACAATCCCCCCCCGAGAATAAAAATGAAAATTATCGATAAGGAGATATTTATTGGTACAGAAGTGCCAGGCTAATGACAGCTTCCAATGTCGGTGGCTGGGTCCGGTGAACACACACACATGGACAGAAGTCAGACTCCACTGCACTGTGTGTGTCTGTTCCCGTGGAGGTGGACAGGCATTCCTGCAGTTGTGGGCTCCCCCTCCATGGCCTAAGTGACCTGACAGCAGCACAGGGCCAACAGGTGCTTGCTACCTGCTAAGTTCGGCAGCAGGATGCACACAGGAATCAGGACTAATGGTTGGCTTGGGCTGGGTCGCTGGGCAGGTGGGGCTCCCGGGCAACTGCACAGCGTGCCCATTCAGTAAAATGGCCCTGATGCCCCACTCTGAGTTGTGGCTGCCAGTAGATTTAAAGTTAGTTTGTTTTTGTCTGAAATTCCACTTTAAACATATACATGCAATCACCAGGATATTTGTGCTCATATTACCTGTACTTACAGATAATTGTTTTGCCTCTTCTATGGTTAGAGCTTCTCAAAAAGTTATTTTGGAATTTCCCAAAGTCTTCCAGAACACCATGGCATGAGTCAAAGCTTATAATAGAAACATTCTGAGGGAGGCTTATTTGGGTGCTGGGTTGATAATGAGAAATGAGTAGAAGTTTAACAAACCAATGATTTGTCTCCCTGAAACTTACTAAAAAGATCACCAATTCATACTTTATTGTATCTATTTGATGCAGGTTCGGTTTGCAATTTATAAACAGCTTTAGAACACATTATCCCTTTAGATGTAAAGGGGACCCTGGCTCCTTTTTTTCCTACTTTCTCTGGTCCTGTCTAAAGATAAAGACTTACTGAAAGCAAATAATACATGTTTTTAGATGACAGCATGAGTTCCCTACTGCAAGCAGATTCTTAGCTATGCCTGCTTAAGTCCTATTGAGTCTTTCGAATTAAACAATGATTTGTACACCTTTTTTTTTTTTTTTTTGCATGAGATATTTTTTACTGCCAAGAAGCTAAAATCTAAAGTGTGGATCTAATCTAGGGATCTAATCTAGGGTGCCTACCATACAACATAATATGCTCCCATATAAGAAATACATCTATTACCAGAGAGGTTGCCTAAAAAAAAGGTGGGGTATTTGGCTGGCGGAATCATTTACTTGTCTACATTAGATGCAGCTTTTACTTGATTTTTAACAATAGCCCTCTGTGTTTAGCTCTGATGTACTCCCTATATTTGCGAAGGGACGCAACACTTTTGGTTTAGGTTTTCATTATTGAGCAATACTATACAATTTTTTATGGGATTTGCTTTAATATTTCATACTTATTCCTGCAAATAGTCTATGATTAGTTCTCTCATTTCATTTGTTTTTGTTAGTTTGATAACCAACCAAATGTAACACATTACTTTGTGTATATTGTGGAGACCTTGACTTTTTTATTCCTTTGACTGAATATGTGCAACATATAGTAGGTGCATGTTTTCATCAACGCTGCTGTTGTTACTTATTTAAAAAAAAAAAAAAAACTATTTTGGAATAAAAACAAATTTTGATAAATTTTGAACAAAAATATGGCAATTGAAATTTGATTTGCATATACATTGAGGGAATATGGAGCTTTCATCATACAACCTTTATTTACGTCACTGCATTTTCAAAACACAAACACATTATATGTATATTACGCAATTTGTAAAAGGCCACACACACAATACCCACCTTCTGTAGTTACAGCCAGTTTCAATTCCCAGCTAAAGTGACTGACTTTTGATCAGGGAGTTCAGTTCATTATAAGCAGTATACAACATTTTGGCTTTCATCCCAGACAGAGCTTAAACTGGATTTATCTCTTTGCCAGTGAAGACTGAGAGATGTGGGAGCCATAGAATACCTGCAATGTTTAAGAAGCATGAAATATTTTATCAGTTATAAGTTGTTTCTAAAGTGTTTTGCCCTATGAACATTCAATCTCAGTGAGGATTATGATTTACAATGAATTACACCCACTTAGATAATTATCATTTAAAGCATACATTGTTTCTCTACAATTGAAGTGAAGAAAATCTCTGGAGTTGTACTTTAAAGTTCTGCCATTTAGTAAATCACATTTTCTTTTCATACATCACGCTACAGAAAGCCATAAGTCATAACATATGGGTTATATAGCCACCTTTAGGCGAAGGACACTGGCAACCAACCAGAATTGATGCCCCCCCCTATATAACCCCTCCCACACAGGAAGTACCTCCGTTTTTTCGCCAGTGTCTAAAGGTGATGGTCACTGGGGAGAGTCTCTCCACAGGCATGTTCTAATGCAATTGGCATTCAGGTGGACACCACGTACCATGCCGCACATGCATAAATGGGCGAGTTCTATAAGGAACTGTCTCTAACAAGCTAGCCTCTGTCATGGGCTTAAAGGGACACAGAGCAGCAGCAGCTGGGTTGCGTCAGTCAATGTGGGTATATGTTACTGGCACAAACAGGTCCTGTATCTGGGGATAATCGGTGCTGTGTGCATTAGGCTGTATAAGCTTGGCACTAGCCTTGAGTCCATTTCAAGATAGTACCTCAAGTTTGTCTTGCTTTAAACCAATGTCAGCCCGATAAAAAGGGCCAGGGGGGGGGCACAGTTGGAAAAGGCACTGTGATGCCACCGTCAGGCATTGAAGGTCCTATCCATGTTTCCACTGTGCCTACTCTTCCTGAAGAGCCAGAGGCATCTTGCCAATCTGAGCAATTATGGTTGTCAGGCAAAGGAGCTACAGCTAGTACTTCTGTCGCAACCTACGTCACTAAGGACAATTTGGCTGTGGCATTGGCCATCCTTGAAGGTAGGATTGCGGGTATCATTGTAGCATCTCAAGGGAAGAAATGTGATAGATCTCCTCACCTGAGCCACCCCCTGAGTCATTTCAGGATTGAAAAGATGATGTGGAAGAAGTAGCTGATGGTGACCCTATGGAAGGTCAAGCTGGGGTTTCCACTTCTGGGGAGTCTCTACCTACCTCTTAGAACCAGAGATTGTGTATGAGTCTCTTACTGAAATGGTCTGGTCTGGAAACAAATTTCCTCCCCTAGGAAGCTGAAGTCTCTTTTTCCTCTCTAGGTTCATTGCACCCTACTCATATTCCTCAGATGTTTCCCATACATCCGCTCTTGGAGCAAGAAATGTATAAAGATTGGGACTCCTGATAGGATTTTTGTTCCTCCCAAAAGGTTTTCATTATTGTATCCTATGGAGGAAATGTTTTCTAAGAAATGGAATATACCCTCTATGGATGCTTTTATTTCTTCGGTTAACAAGAGTTTGACCTGTCCTGTGGATAATGCCCAGGTTTTTTTTTTTCCAAACATTTTTATTGAGGTATGTAAATGAAGGACATATACAAACAGCAGCAGAATACAGGCATAACAAATTATATGTTCAAAAAGAGAACAGATCTGGAGGGGCGTGGCTTCCGACGCTGAAGATGGCCGCATAGATCTTCAGCTACGCTCGGCCACCCGGGACATCGCTCACCTACAGCCTTCACAGCGGGTTTTAAAACCCCCACGATCGTGGCAGAACCTCCGGGCACCATGAGGAACAAAAAGAACGCTACACAATCGCGCAAGCTGGACGGATTCCTGGTCTCCACCTCGGCGGGCCTCAGGCAAGATGGCGCCGGCAGGTCCCCGCAGCACGCTTCTTCCCGGGACGGGCACCAGCACCACAAGCCACCACCGCTCAGGCAAGTAGCCAACCCGGACAGCGGGAACTCCTCCGGTGCTTCCTCCCCTCCTTCTCCCTCCTCGAGAAGCCCGGCGAAGCAACGCCCACGCTGGAGCTCTCCCCCCCGATCCATCCCAGCCATGCGGGATGGAGCAGGCGGCATCCTCTCCACCAGAACCCGGGGGCATGAGCACACTTCCTGCAGACCCCTTCGCTGCCTTCCCAGTGGGGGACCACCCGATCTCTGGTACACTCCTGAAAGGAATGGTCCACTCCCTATGGTCCTCTCTGCACTCAGATGTGATGCAGAGTCTCTCTCAAACAAGGAAAGATGTCCAGCAGCTCGAGGTGAGGGTGGATTCTGTTGAATCCTCTATGTCAAAATGTACTTTGTCTCTCAACACTCTAATTACAGCCCATAATGATCATACAGATGACATTGACTGGATCAAGGACAAACTTGCAGACCTGGAGGACAGGTCCCGTAGGAATAACTTAAAACTAAGGGGGATCCCGGAAACTGTCCAGCCCCAGCACCTGCGCAAAATGGCTACGGACCTATTTTCTGCACTGATCCCTTCCTTGTCTGCATCTGAATTGGAGATTGACAGGATCCATAGGATCCCTAAGCCTCACTTTATAGCTCAAGACCTGCCTCGTGATGTCCTTCTCCGGGTGCACTTCTTTCAGACTAAGGACAAAATCCTAATGGCCTCAAGGCAACTTCAAGCTCTTCCTGGTGACTTCCCGCAGGTGCAGATACTGCTGGACCTCTCTAGGCACACGCTCCAGAAGCGTAGGAACCTCGCCACCATAACAAAAGCCCTGAGGAACCACCAAATAGTGCACAAGTGGAAACACCCGGCCCAACTATCCATCACCCACCAGGGCCGCACTGTCACAATTGCTTCTCTGGAGGAAGGAATGGCCCTTCTACACCGCTGGGGAATCATCCCGGAGCCTCCATCCGCCTCCTCGAGGTCCTCCAGATCTCCTTCGCCTCAGACCCTCTCGGATGACTGGCACGTTGTGTCCCGTAAACGGTCTAATTCTAGACACTCCTCACCCGGAGGTGAGCTCCAGCACCCGCATACACCTGCTCAACGTTAGTCCCTGGCCAAGGTTTTGTTGACCTACTGGCTCTCTGTTTCAGTTGCAGGTAGTACCTGCCTCTAGACTCTTTTTTATTCTTTGTTTGGCTCCCCCAGCCTCCCTGCCTTCCCTTCCCTTCCTGTTTTGTTGCTCCAGTCGGAATGATGGACTTGTGCTCTCTGGAATGCCCGCACCCCCCTCGGCCCTCGTGAAGACGACCCGTTTTACATTTCTGAAGGTACCATGACCATCAAGTTCCTTTCTTTAAATGTTAATGGTCTAAATCACCCTGTCAAGCGGTTCTCCCTCTGGACTGAGATTATCAACTGCGGAGCTGACGTGGTATGCATCCAGGAGACTCACTTCAAGCTTAACCACCAGCCCAAGTTCTCGCACAGAAACTTCCCTACTCTTTTTTTCGCCAGCGCCCCCGTGAAGAAAAGGGGCGTGATGAATGCTCTGAGAGACTCGATTTCCTTCTCACTCCGCAACCTGACCCAAGATCCTGACGGCAGATTTCTCATTCTTCAGGGTGACTTTAATGCGATGCCTTTAACTCTGGTAGCGGTTTACGCCCCCAACACTCACCAGAAGCGTTTTCTATCCAGACTGCTGAAGGAAGTCTCCGGTAATGTCTACGGTAATCTAGTGGTTTGTGGTGATATGAACTCTGTGGTCGACCCAGGGCTTGACACCTCGGTGCCCGCCCGGGGCCGACAACTTTCATTGGCCTCTCTGTTGGCCTCCGAGCAACTGTTTGATGTTTGGCGCTGCCAGCATGGTTCAGAAAGAGATTACTCGTTTTATTCCTGCAGACACAAATCGTACTCACGTATTGACATGTTCTGGACCGACCTCCCTTCACTGGGAAAGGTCTCCTCCTCGGCCATCAGAAGCATCACGTGGTCTGACCACGCGGCTGTGGAGATGGTTCTGGAGGAGTCCGGTCCTAGGGAACTGTCGTCGGTCTGGCGTTGTGATGTAAAGGTGCTTCAGGACCCAGCTGCTGGTAAGTTGATCCGTGACCAGCTCTCGGAATTCTTTGATATCAATGTTTCCTCCGTGTCGGACCCCTGGGTGCTCTGGGGAGCGCACAAGGCGTTCGTCCGGGGTGTGTGCATCCAACAATCAGCAAGACTCCGGAAGGCATACAGCCACAAGCTCACGGCTCTCTTAACCAGGATCCGTGACCTTGAGAAAGCACACAAATCTTCTCCCACCCATGACCTAACCTTGCAACTCTCCCGTGCAAGGGACTCTCTTAAAGCCCACCTTACGGAACGCTTTGACCATCATCTGAGGGTGCTCAAGCTCAAGTACTATGCGCACGCGAATAGAGCTGGCAAGTCTCTAGCAGCCAGGGTTAAACAGCGCAGAGTATCCACGCGTATCTCCCATCTCTCCCATATACAGACTGGAGCTAGACTGACTCATCCCAGGGACATCGCGAATGAATTCGCAGAATTCTATGGGTCCCTGTATAACCTAGACCGAGACCCCGACACTCCTCAACCGACTCCAGCTCTTATACGACAATTCCTGGACAAGTTACATTTGCCCTCCCTGACAGAAGACCAGAGAAAGTCCCTGTCATCCCCGTTCACTCTATGTGAAGTTTCCACAGCCATTAAATTACTCCCCAATGGGAAATCACCAGGTCCGGATGGATTGTGCAATGAATATTACAAAATCCATTGCGACACCCTGGGTCCACACTTAGTGGAAGTATTCAATCAGGCCGCTCGCAAAGCTACATTCCCGAGTGAAATGTTAGGTGCCTACATCACCACTATCCCTAAACCCGGTAAAGACGCCAGCCTCCCAGCAAACTACCGACCCATTTCCCTCCTCAACAGTGACCTCAAGATCTACGCCAAGATCTTGGCGTCCCGACTCCAGCCACTCCTCCCTCTGCTTGTTAAAAATGATCAAATGGGCTTTATGCCAGGTAGGCAAACATCGGATGCTACCCGGCGGATCATCAACTTGGTCCACCTGGCTGAGGTCTCCAGAACGCCTTCTCTTCTCCTTAACATTGGATGCAGAGAAGGCGTTCGATAGGGTAAATTGGCTTTTTATGCGGCTCACACTGGAGAAATTCGGCTTCTCGGGTGACATACTATCTGCAATCCTTGCTCTTTACTCCTGCCCCTCAGCAAAGGTCCTCACTGCTGGTATGACATCGACTCCATTTCAAATTACTAATGGCACCCGCCAGGGGTGCCCCCTGTCCCCTACGATCTTCAACCTGATGATCGAGCCCCTGGCGGAGGCCATTAGATCAGATGGCGAAGTGAGGGGGTTCCGTGTGGGGTCTGTATCCCATACGGTTAACCTGTTCACGGACGATATCGTTATCGCCCTTACTGACCCTACTCGCTCACTTCCGGCTGTCCATAGACTTCTCTCAGAATTCAGCTCCGTCTCTTACCACAAGGTGAACACATCCAAATCATTGGTATTGAATCTGGGAATTGATAAACGAGTCGCTGACCGTCTTCAGAAAGATTTCCCCTACCCCTGGACTGTTGACTCTATTCCCTATCTAGGTGTACTTATAACTCCCACCGTCAAACGACTCCTCCCTGCTAATGTGGATGTCTTACTGAAGAAGACATCAAAACAATTGGTAGCCATGTCCAAAGTGGAGCTCTCCTGGGGCGGCCGGATGTCGATATTACCCCAAATCCTTTATCTTTTTCATGCCCTCCCACTAGCCTTCCCTAGAAGGTACTTAGAGGCTCTTTCCAAGAATATGCGTGACTTTATTTGGGGAGGTGCAAGGGCCCGAGTGGCTGCCACCACTCTGGCTCTACCCAAGTTCATGGGCGGGGCCAAACTTCCTGATCTGAACTTGTACTTGTGGTCCACTAGACTGGTCCAGCTCCGTATGTGGTTCTCCAACTCTACCTCCCTCCCCTGGATTCAACTCGAAGGCCACCTATCCCCTACTGGGGACCTCCGTCTGCTTCTCCTCGGGGACTTATGGATTCCATGGTCGTTATCTCGGCTGCCCCCCACGTCCCGGTCATCGATCTTGGCGTGGCGCAGACTGGCTCTCGCCGGCGGGAGGCAGGCGGATGGACACTCCTTAAACTCCCGGTCGCTCCCGGTTTCCATCCTGTCCGCTCACATTCCCTCCCTCCAACTGACACACCTGGCTAGGTTGGGTCTGACTTCTATCTCGCATTTCTACGACTGCGATTCTTTGCGCTCCACTGCCTCACTGATGAAGGATTATAGACTCCCTTCCACGCTGCTTTTCTCGGTCCACCGCATACATAGCTTCTTGGCTGGGCACCCTCCGACGACTGGTCATTTACCTGCTAAACCCTGGGCGTTTTACCACACTGAATCACGCTCAACCAAAGGCATCTCTATTTTTTATGACAGTCTCCTTGATTTAGCGGACGTCCCAAAATCAGTGCCCATGATTAGGTGGGAGAAGGATTTGGCGCTCACTTTCACCACGACACAATGGTCTAGAGCTCTAACGTCCACCTATCGTTATTCACACTGCACCTCCCACTGGGAACTCATGCTAAAAATTACAAATCGGTGGTACTATACACCCTATAGGCTCTCAAAACTGTTCCCCTCCACCCCAGCACACTGTTGGCGTGAATGCGGTGGCATTGGAACCCTGATACACGTTCTATGGGAGTGCCCCTCACTCACGAGTTACTGGAAAAAAATCTTCAGTTGCATAGCGGACTGTACGGGGATACTACATCCTCCGAAAAAGGAACTGGCGCTGTTGAATTTGGGTATTGATGACTACCCAATCCAATTTCGACAGATGATATTACATATTCTGTTAGCGGCTAGAACTCTTATTCTGCGTAGATGGAAATCTCTGGAGATCCCGGCTTTCTCTGAGTTGGTAGCGGTAGTAAATGATAATTATCCCCTGGAGAAGGCATTAGCAACTAATGACATGATGCTTCATAGATTTACTGAATCTTGGCACCACTGGAAATATCACAAGCACTGACCGTGGTGCTGGGCGGGGCGGTGGGGTCGGTCTCCTCCCTGACGCTTATGTTCCCACTGGGATGTTGGGGAGGGGGCTGTCATCCTCTCCGTGCTTGCCTGGACCGGTGGTCTTTATTCCTCTTTGCCGCTGCTCTAGGCATACTAGCCACTCAGCTGGGTCCTAGCACATGTGATAGCTTGACTTGTACTTTATGTGATAGCTTGACTTGTACTTTATGATTACTGCATGTACCTTGACAGTATTGGACTTTGTTGTTGTTATTGATGATTTTGAAGTCCTAGAACCTACACCTGGTCCTGTCTGGAGTAACCACCCCCCTCCCCTCCCCCTCCCTCCCCCCTTTTCTTGTACTCACGTTATGTACTACAAGCCTTGTTTCAACTATTTTTTTGAAAATGTTTGTACCTTTTTGTTTCTCTTGTGAAAAGTCAATAAAAAACTATTATTTAAAAAAAAAAGAGAACAGATCTAACAGAGGACAACTATCCAGCATAAGATATATGAAGACCTAGTAAGGACCTGATGGGGACAAAAAACAACAACAAAATTGGTCATAATAGTCATGACGACCAACAAGGGCTAAAACATTTATGAAAACCGAGCGCCCAAGGAAGGAACCAAGCCCGAGCCTTCCATCACTCTGAGAAGGAAAGTCCCGGAGAGATGCTATAACTTGTCTGTATAGAAAGTAATAAGAAAGGAGGAGAAGGTTAGGAGGAGCGAGGAGACCTCGAATGGAGAGAGTCAGGGCAGTTGGGACAGGTCCTAGGGTAGACCCATACCCTGGGTGTGTGGCACCCAGGAACGGGGAAGAGTGATTTGTCAGTTTATGGAACCGAACCTGGGTATGTGGATAGGACAAAGGGTGCTTACCTACCAGGCCATCCTGGTGGCAAGTGTGCACCCAGCAGGAACGGAAGAGGGAGGGACTAGGAAGGAAAAGGGCAAGTAGGGGAGAGGGAGGAGGAAAAGGGATGGGGTAAAGAGAGAGAGAAAGAAGAAGGGAGAGGAGATAAGAAGAGAAAAAAAATGGGGGGAGGAGAAATGCGAGGCAGGCCAAATAAAAGAAGGTGGATTTAGCCTCCTGTTAGGAAGGTCAAACTCTGTTACTATAATTGTTGAAGGGGAGAGTTCAAGGACGGAATCCATTATTGGCAGAGACGGGCAAATTCCGGCGTTGATGTGTAGTGAAAGCCCATTTTTTGTAGAATTTGGTAGGAGAATCCCTTGCAACATGAATAAGCTCTTCCATCTCGGCCACTCTTTTAATGCGTAAGCGCCACTGCTTAATGGAGGGGGCTTGTGTGGAATTCCAAAGCACGGGGATGCATTGCCTAGCTGCATTCACCATAAGCACTGTGATAGATTTTGAGTACGTTCTGTCCCATATGAATGAGGCCTTAGTAGGAAGTTAGCAGGCATTTTGTAAGATATGTTGTATTTGTGTAATGATTTTAGTGTATTTTTAGTAAAAACAGTGATTTGATAAACATTTGTGCAACTACTATGGGGCTTAAAAATTTAGTAGCTAATTTTTTTTATTCTACAGGTCATGTGCTTTCAGAAAATGTATGGTTTGGGTTTTTTTTTTACAACGTCTGAAAGCTGTAATTGAAAAATGTATTTTTACAGCAAATTGTTTTTATTTACAGCTTTGCGTACCTTCAGTTTTCGCCATTTCACAAAAAGGTGCATTTTAAAATGTACAATTTGTTGTTATTTATTAACTCAATACAGTTTCAGCTTTTATATTTTGGAGGAATTTACCAGGGATTTTGTAAATGGTGCCATGTGCGTATACACTAATTATGATTTTTGAGTTTTTTAGCAGAACATATTGTTTGATAAACATTTGCACAAAAATCAGAGGGCCTTAAAAAATCAGTAGCAGATTCTTTTTAATATACTGGTCCTATGCTTTCAGAAAAGTTTGATTTGGAGGGTCTTTCACAAACTCTGAAAGCTGTACGGGAAAAATAAAAAATTCGAAAAATTGCAAAAATGGTCTGACCACCTGAATTTAAAAGTGGAACACAGGGCAGCAAAATGGTTAGTATGATATATTCTACTACATATTCAATAACTGTGAACTTCCCAGAATAGTATCAAGAAACAAGAAGGAAATTAAAAAAACCACAGGGGAGATCACAAAATTGCATAAAGTTTCCATGTATGTGTTTGAAATGTCAGATTTCCCATGTATGTATAATAGATACTTGTCCGGTATTTTATTGGGATTATTAACCTCCCTGGCGGTATGATTATGTCAGGAATTACATACCAAAAGCGGTACAATTCTTTTCATGGAAATTTGGCGTTATGTATTATAGGCCTACAATTCTTAGTAATTACTGACTTAAACCTGACCAAAACAAGAGTCTAGTAGACATCCCAGATGTGATAAATTCGAAACACAAACACGTGAATTATAATCAAATCAATAATATTATTTTATTATTTAATATATAATATATATAATAAAATTATATTATTGATTAGATTATAATTCATGCATTATATATTATATATAGATATATGTGTGTGTGCATATATATATATATATATATATATATATATATATATATATATATATATATATATATATATATATATATATATATATGCATATATATATATATATATATATATATATATATATATATATATATATGCATATATATATATATATATATATATGCATATATATATATATATATATATATATATATATACCGGTGTGTGTGTATATATATATATATATATATATATATATATATATATATATATATATATATATATATATATATATATACGCATATATATATATATATATATATATATATATATATATATGCATATATATATATATATATATATATATGCATATATATATATATATATATATATGCATATATATATATATGTATATATATGTATATATATGTATATATATATATATATAATATAAAATGTGTTTTGTGTAACGTTTTTTTTTTTTTTTTTGAATTTCCCTCCCTAGTTCCGCTCCCATGCAGCATTGCTGCTGCAGGGAATGGAACTAGGAAGTGATCAGAGCGACGGAGACCGACGGAAGAGCGGCGGGACTCTCGGCTGGCGGTCACAACAATGAGAGATCATCGCTGGATCGCCAGGATAAGGTAAGAGAACACCGCTGCGCTCTCTGCAATCCACCCCGAGCATGACTCGGGGTTACCGCTCCTGATATGAAAAACCAACCCCGAGTCACGCTCGGGATTACCGCTAAGGAGGTTAAATCTCCTTTCACCAGAGTAAGTAAGTTGCCATAATGTAATAAAGTATTTAACAATTTTCTCTAAACAGTAGTTGAACACATTTTCTTTTCAATCCTTGCACTGCAGTACATGTTAATTATACAAAACAAAGATGAAGGTCTGGCTGTACAGTATATAGAAAAGAAAAATTACATGGTTATTTATTTACAGTACAGACAGTCTATGGTCATGCCATACCGTTTATCTTTACATGTAGCAGCCTAAATATATTTAGAGCTTTTCTACACACAATTCAATATCACTTTTGTTTTACACTTATATGTAAACTCGTAATATACCTAGCTAAAGACAGAATTCTGGGAAAGCAGCTAAATACACAGATAGAATACACTGTTCAAAAAAATTAGAGGAACACTTTTAATCAGAGTATAGCATCAAGTCAAATAAACACCTGGGATCTTTATATGGTCAGTTAAATAGCAGAGAGCGTTGTTAAAGCGGTAGTATCCCTCTTTTTGACACTTTTACCTACAGGTAAGCCTATAATAAGGCTTACCTGTAGGTACAATTAATATTTGCAGTGCATGCAGCCGCTCACGTGAGCGGCGCATGCGCTCTGAAGGTCCGGGGGGACCTTCAGCTTTCCTTGCCGGGAGCTTGCCGGAAAATCACTCCCGCGCGCATGCGTGGGAGGGACGTCATCGCGGCTCCGGCCAATCACAGCACCGGAGCCGCCGAACCCGGAAGGGATCATGGCAGCGCCCGCAGCGATGTCCGGGGGTCCGTTCTAAGGTAAGTAATACATAATGAGCTAGTATGCGATGCATACTAGCTCATTATGCCTTTGTCTTGCAGGTTTTTTTTTTTTTTTTTCGGGTTTACAACCGCTTTAATCAGTTCCAGCTGCTTTGGTGTTAATGAAATTACCAACAGGTGCACTCAATGGGAAACAATGAGATGACCTCCAAAACAGGAATGGTTTTACAGGTGGAGGCCACTGACATTTTTTTTCCCTACTATCTCTTCTGACTGTCGTTCACTAGTTTTACATTTTGCTAGGGTCAGTGTCACTACTGATAGCATGAGGCAATACCTGGACCCTATAGAGGTTGCACAGCCAGTCCAACTCCTCCAGAGTGGCACATCAGTATGTGTCATTGCCAGAAGGTATGCTGTGTCTTCCAGCACAGTCTCAAGAGCATGAATAAGATTCCAGGAGACAGGCAGTTAATCTAGGAGAGCTGGACTGGGTCATAGAAGGTCCTTAACCCATTAGCAGGACCGGTATCTGCTCCTTTGTGCAAGGAGGAACAGGATAAGTACTGCCAGAGTCCTAAAAATGATCTCTAGTAGGCCACTAGTGTGAATGTCTCTGACCAAACAATTAGAAACAGGCTTTATAAGGATGGCCTGAGGGCCTGACATCCTCTAGTGGGCCCTGTGCTCACTGCCCAGCACCGTGGAGCTTGATTTTCAATTGCCATTGAATACCAGAATTGGCAGGTCTGCCACTGGCACCCTGTGATATTCATAGATAAGTGCAGGTTCACCCTGAGGACATGTGACAGACGTGAAAGGATCTGGAGAAGCCGTGGAGTTTGTTAAGTTTTGTTAAACATCATTCAGCAAGACCGGTTTGGTGGTGGGTCAGTGATTGTCTGGGCAGGCATATCCATGGAGGGATGCACAGACCTCTACAGGCTAGACAAGGGCACCCTGACTGCCATTAGGTAACGGGTTCAAATTCTTGGACCCATTGTCAGACCCTACACTGGTGCAGTGGGTACTGGGTTCCTCCTGGTGCACAACAATGCCCGGCTCATGTGGTGAGAGTATGCAGCCAGTTCCTGGAGGACGAAGGAATTGATACCCCTGAATGGCCCCCAAGCTCGCCTGACCTAAATCCATTAGAACACCTCTGGGACATTAGGTTTAGGCTCATCTGACGCCACCAGGTTGCACCTTAGTCTGTTCCGGAGCTAAGTAATGTCCTGGTTCAGATTTGGGAGGAAATACCCCAGGACACCATCTGTCATCTCATTAGGGGCATGCCCCAACATTGTCAGGCATACATACAAGCATGTGAGGGCCATACAAACTACTGAGTACCATTTTGAGTTGCTGCAATTACATTTCAGTCCAGCCTGCTGCATCATTTTTTCACTTTTATTTTCGGGGGTGTCTTTGACTTTGAACTCAGCCCTCTATAGTTTGATAATTTTCATTTCCATCAAACGATGTGGCATCCTTTCGATCCTAACACTTTCTCCAGTCCTTATCAGTATGGATATCCAGCATATTTTTCCCCACTTAGATGTGATGTGTTTTCAAAGCGTTCCTTTTTTTAACTTTTACATTTAAATATATACACACACACCTCATAAAATTAGAATATCATCAAAAAGTTATTTTTATTTTTGTAATTCAATTCAAAAAGTGAAACTCATATTTTTGTATCTAGATGTGTTACATACAGATTGATATATTTCAAGCTCTTTTCTTTCTTTTAATTTTGATGATTATGGCTTACAGCTTACAGCTTATGAAAATCCTAAATTTAGGATCTCAAAAAATGTGAATATTTCATAAGACTAATAAAAAAAAAAAAGGATTCTTAACCACTTTAGCTCCGGAGGATGTGGCTGCTCAATGACCAGGCCCTATTTTGCAATTCGGCACTGCGTGATTTTAATGGACAATTTCGCGGTAGTGCGACGCTGTACCCAAATTAAATTGACGTCCTTTTTTTCCCACAAACAGAGCTTTATTTAGGTGGTATTTTATCACCAGTGCGATTTTTATTTTTTGCGCTATAAACAAAAAAAGAGTGACAATTTTGAAAAAATAACAATATTTTTCACATTTTTTATATATATAATTCTCCAAAAAAAATGTAAAAAGCAAAATTTTTTAACATTGTAGGCTAATTTGTTTTCTGCTACATATTTTTGGTAAAAAAATCGCAATAAGCGTATTTTGATTGGTTTGCGCAAAAGTTATTGCGTTTACTAACTACGGGAAAGATTTATGTAATTTTTATTGTTTTTTCTTTTAACTAGTAATGGTGGCGATCTGCGATTTCTTTTTTTTTTTGCCAGACTGCGACATTGCGGCGGACAGATCGGACCCCTGACTGACATTTTTTACACTTTTGGGGGTACCAGTGACAATACTACAGTAATCAGTGCTATACATATGCACTGATACTGTAAAAATTACACTGGCAGGGAAGGGGTTAACTTTATTGGTGATCAAGGGGTTAAGTGTGTTCCTAGGGGCGTGATTCTAACTGTCAGGGGGCGTGGCTAGTGAAGTCACCACAGAGACATGTGATCCTATATAGCAGGATCGCATAGCCTCTGTGCTTACTTCAGGGAGAATGACAGACGGCTGTGTTTACATCACGAGTGGCCGGCTGGCTTCGTTTTTAAGGTAAGTATTTTATAATGAGCTAGTATGCCTTGACTTAGGGCCATAGCTACAGACTTGCTGAGGAGAGAGACGCATTGTTAGCTGCTTACTTTCATGTAAGTGTGATCTGCATTTTCTTTAATATACCTGTTTCTGTTTATGACAATATGGATTCCCCCCTTGTTTTCTACATACACTACTCTTGATCTACCAGATGATAACCTAGAGTTTTCACTGGTTTTGTCACTTCACGGATTTTTTTTTGGTTTACGAATTTGATGAGGCTTTTTTTGTTTTTTTCTTTTTGGCATTTTTTATCATATGTACTGTGACAATATTACACTATATTGTTTTTTCTTGTTTTTTACACATTTGGGAATCTCGTGGCAAGGAGAATTTTAGCTACAGCATCACTGTTATTGGATGAAGATCTCATGGACTTGTTCAAGTATTGAAGTCTTTGGAGGTTTTATTAGACTTTTTCTAGGCTCTATGGGCGAGAGCACAGCACAAGCGATTTTATGAATGGATGAACTTTCTTATGAACATTTTTTATAGATTTTGATATAATTTATTCATCAATAGGAGATGTGATCTATCCACTGATTATTTTTATCTTTATTTGTATATTTATTTATTACCTATATTCGACTGTGTTTAGTCCACCCTATTTCACACCTGAATAGCACACCACCTTAATTATTTTTATTCTATATCAAGCTTTTGAGTACTTGAATTTGTGGGAGCTTCAATTCCATTATATAGGTGTTATTAAATTCTGCCATAGCAGTGCACCTTTTTTATTATCTGACATATTAACATGTTGTTTCCAATATATGATAGAGAGACAAAAGGTAAAAACAATACCAAGTAATCCTAAATGGAGGTCAAAACTTTTTTAAATAGAATAGTACCCTTCCAAACTTATAAGCTTAATTGAATGAGATCTGTAACATTTGTGACATTGTTCAATTAATCTTCTAGCTTTGAAGTGTAGCAGGATAACCAAGATGACCATCTTTTATTGCATTTATATAGGTTTCTTTACTGAAAGACCACATAAGTTCATATTGACTGTGTATGTGGGCTGTTTTTAATGTTCCTAAAAAGCTAGGGGACCTATTGGATTTCCAGTTTTTGGCAATCAATCTTGCAACTAGGAGGACATGTATTACTATTGTTCGAAAGTGCTAAGGGATGGCATCTATTCCTAAGTTTAACAGAGCTTTCCCGGGTGTGATTCAGATTTGTAGTGAAGTTTTTTCAGCAAGAATGTGAAAGATCCAAAAGCCAGTGACCCCTCTACATGACCACATACCGTATCTCACAAAAGTAAGGGCACCCCTCACATTTTTGTAAATATTTTTTTATATATTTTTTAATGTGACAACACTAAAGAAATTACACCTTGCTACAATGTAATGTAGTGAGTCTACAGCTTATATAACAGTGTCAATTTGATGTCCCCCCAAAATAACTCAACACACAGCCCTTAATGTCTAAACCACTGGCAACAAAGGTGAGTACACCCCTGAGTGAAAATGTTCAAATTGGGCCCAATTAGCCATTTTCCCTCCCCGGTGTCATGTGACTCGTTAGTGTTACAAGGTCTCTGGTGTGGATGGGTAGCAGGTGTGTTAAATTTGGTGTTATCACTCTCACTCTCTCATACTGGTCACTGGAAGTTCAACATGGCACCTCATGTCAAAGAACTATCTGAGGATCTGAAAAAAAGAATTGTTGCTCTACATGAAGATGGCCTAGGCTATAAGAAGATTGCTAAGACCCTGAAACTGAGCTGCAGCATGGTGGCCAAGACCATACAGCAGTTTAACAGGACAGGTTCCACTCAGAACAGGCCTCGCCATGGTCGACCTAAGAAATTGAGTGCACATGCTCAGTGTCATATCCAGAAGTTGTCTTTGGGAAATAGACGTATGAGTGCTGCCAGCATTGCTGCAGAGGTTGATGGGGTGGAGGGTCAGCCTGTCAGTGCTCAGACCATATGCCGCACACTATATCAATTTGGTCTGCATGGCTGTCATCCTAGAATGCAGCCTCTTCTAAAGATGATGCACAAGAAAGCTGCAAACAGTTTGCTGAAGACAAGCAGACTAAGGACATGGATTATATCATTATCAGTATCCCCATACTCAGGAGAAGCAACAGAATGTATTTTGGGGTGTCATTTCACATATACCCATGACATGTGTGAGCAATATATCATTTAGTGAAAAAAAATAAAAAATATCCTGAAACTTTTGGCAAAATATAAAATATTTAATGGACTCACCATGCCTCTCAGCAAATAGCTTGGAGCTTCTACTTTGCAAAATGGGGTCATTTGGGGGGGGGGGGTTGTGCTATCTTGAAATTTCAGGGCCCCTGAAACTGTAACAGGTAGTGGGGAGGTGAAATGCACAATTTACGCCATTAGAAAACCTGAAGGTGGTGATTGGTCTCACACACGTGGTATCCCTGTACTCAGGAGAAGCAGCAAAATGTATTTTGGGGTGTCATTCCACATATACCCATGGCATGTGTGAGCAATTAAAAAAAAATGTAATTTTCCCAAAACTTGTGGCAAAATATTCCATGGACTCACCATGCCTCTCAGCAAACAGCTTGGGTGTCTAATTTCCAAAATGGGGTTTATTTGGGGGGGTTTGTGGTATCTTGGCATTTCAGGGCCTCCTAAACCGTGATAGGTAGTGATTAAAATGCAATGAAATCTTTGAAATTCTGAAGGTGGGTTTTCGGGGGCCCGTACACAGCTAGGCTCCCAAAAAGTCTCACATATTTGGTATCCCTGTACTCAGGAGAAGTAGCAGAATATATTTTGGGGTGTAATTACACATATACCCATGGCATGTGTGAGCAATATATCATTTCAATTACAACTTTGTGTAAAAAAAAAACATTTTTTTTTTTTTTTTTTTGTAATTTTTCAAACACCTGTGACAAAAAAATTAACTATTCAATGAGCTCAACAAGCCTCTCAGGACATTCCTTAGGATGTCTAAGGAACCAAATTACCAAAAAGTGGTAACTTGGGGGGGGGGGGGTTTGTACTGCCCTGCCATTTTAGCACTTCATGAAATAGATAGGCAGTCAGAAAGTAGCAGCTGCATAAATTCCATTATTTACACCATAGTTTGTAGACGCTATAACTTTTGCGCAAACCAATAAAAATACGCTCATTGAGATTTTTTTTTGTCAAAGACATGTAGCTAAATATATTTTGGCCAAAATATATGACATAAATTGAGTATATTGGATATTTTTTAAAAGACAAAGTTGGAAATTTTCACTCTTTTTTTATTAATATCGCAAAAAATAAAAAGCACAAAGGTGATCAAATATCACCAAAAGAAAGCTCTGTTTGTGGGAAAAAAGGATGTACAATTGGTTTGGGTACAGCATTGCATGACCGTTCAATTTTCAGTTAAAGTTATCAGTGCCAAGTTGAAAAAAGGGCCTGGTCTTTGAGCAGCCAAATCCTCCGGGGTTAAAGTGGTTAAACCAGTCCTTCCCATAGATTTTCCAATGATATCTCTTTTTTGCTCTAGTGGCAGTGCTGTATCTTGGCCTAGACTGACAAGGCCCAGGCCTAGGGTGGAACTTTGCAGGGGGGCATCAAAAAAAGCTGCACCCGCACAAAAAAAAAAACAGTCTCCTCCCGGCTCCACATGAAAAGGGTCCCCACTGGCTTGCGCTACACTTTTAGTATAGTGCCAGTCCTATGGGGCGAGTTGGGCCTGAGGGCAGGGTCCAGGAGGCAAATCAGTCTGGCACCCCCATAAAGTGGTTACACTGCTACCTGCCGGTTTGATAATACCAGCCTGTGAGGACATACGGACAGAACGCAGGCTGCCGACCATACTTAATACAACTGGCCATATGGCCACCAATGCTAATAAGTGTGGCACTGCAGCCTAATGCTCCGCCTACCCTCCTCCACCCCCAGGTATGGCAGGTATCATGTCAATAATATCATTTAATTTCTTTAAACATCCTTGGTTTTGAGCGAGCATACTGAGTTGCATCATACACAATTAGAGTTGGCTAATCCAGCCTTTAAGTGTGAGGGTTTCTATGTGTAGAGGGTCGAGCCTGGTGCACCGGAAGGAGACACGGAGACGGCTGGGTACACGGAGCAGGAGGATGGTGAGCGATTGGGAGTGAGTACGGTGATCACTACCTACATAAGGAGTGGATATCAAGGGAGCCCCTAATTGGAAACCCCCATCTGAAAAGGAAGAATTAGGAACCCTCCACCCCCAACTTTGAGTGGTTACCACTACAAAAATGCCTATATTGGTGTGATGTGAGGTGAGCGGCCATTGCACCTGTTTTTTTGATTCCTAGCTCACCCTGTGTGACACCATTGGGATTTCACCTAACAGTCACTTATTTATGAAAAATCACCATCAGTCACTTTAATTCTTATGTTGCACATGGACATTATTCAGTGTGAAGATTCACCTATGTTCACAGAGTGTGAAACACTTATTGCACAAGATTGTATTCATTGATATTTTTATATACTATCAATAGCATTTACATTATGGATTCTGCGTTTATGGTTTATTGATTATTTCACATTTGTGCATTTTTATTTGGCACTTAATTTTACAAGTTGGAACATATTTAATTTTATTATCCTTCCACCTAGTGGTGTGACTTCTATATTTTTCACTTTGCCAGTTCTTCACTGAACTCTATTCTTTCCCTATATATTGTTATTTTTATATATATATATATATATATATATATATATATATATATTTTTTTTTTTTTTTTTTTTCCAGTCGAACTTAGAAACTTATCGTTCTTCTCTGCTAATTAGATGAAGTTTGCACAGTTTTCATTATATGTCACTTGATGCGTTTTTTACCTACCCACATTGGAAATTGATGCGTTTTTCACATATTTCATTCACTCAGTATAGTTATATAGTTTTATTTTCACCTCACATATTCCTTCTAACTCTTCATGAAACTAGCACCGATTCATCTCTCATACCTTGATTATTGTTAGTATTTGTGATAATACAGAATTGGCTGCCTGTTTCCTATAGGACTTTGTCCTATGATCTGCATTGAATTCTATCATTTATTTTCCCATATCGTTTACCTGATTAGCAGCGCATAGGCCTCTATTTCATTTACAATTAGGGCTATTGCAATTTGTCACTGGGTTGATAAGATTACTCCAATCTTATAAGATATTTGCATTTGTGTTTGCTGCCACTGATTATTTCATTTTTTTGTATAATGACTATGGACTTTTTAGTCATTATACAAATAAATGAAATAATCCTATGATTACAATCAGTGGCAGAAAACACAAGTCCAAATATATTAAAAAGAAAGGAGTAATCTTACTAATCCCGTGACATAAGGCTGTACTAATGGGCACGGATAAGGCTGCACTGATGGCCACTGATGAGGTGGAACTGATAAGCTGCACTGATGGAGCTGCAATGATAAGGTAGCACTAATGGGCACTGATATGATGCATTGATAGGCTGCACTGATAGGCTGCACTGGTGGCAACTGATGGGGCTCTACTGATGGCCACTGATGAGGCAGGATGGGTCATAAACAGGAAGGGGTGTGGCATTTACAGGAAAGGGTGGGTCATATTTAAATTAGGGGGTGCACTAGTTTAGTCAGGCCTAGGGCAACACATAACCTAAATACAGCACTGACTACAGGTATGCAGAAATATATCTTTCACAGCCCCTACCCTTTTTACTATAATGTTATAAGTAGTGAAACGTGCAGGACAACAACAACACATAGTAACTAAGGAACATAAAGCAAAAGAATTGTCACATCTACCTCATATCACTCATCTGCCCAGTGACCATAATATTAAAAACACTTGGACATCATGTTTGTGTGCACTATTTTTTTTTTTTTTTTAATACATAAAACATTTTCCTTATATTTATATTGCAAAGCATGTCACGGTAAAACCAGATTTTACTGTCCCTACCTGACATTGCTTTCAGTTCAATAGATACATCATGAAGAGATGGCTATTCTGGCAGCTTCATTACCAGTTCTGCCTTTCAGTATGGAAGAAATCTTTTTATAGATAACAAATTTAAGAAAGTGAAAAAAGACTCCACTCCGCTAATAAAATATGTAAGCCAATAACTACATTTTTGTGGTAAACAATTAAAATGTTTGGAAGAAAAAAAAATGGAAAAAAAGCCACTCATCGCATTTTATCTAGTGAGAGAAAAGGCGAAGAAATATGTAACCCTATAAATCATCACACACAAATGATTCAGCCTACACGTCCGAATAATATCACCCTGTGAGTTTCCTCATTAAAAAGGGAAGACTACGATAAATTTATAGCCCACCATCTGCCCATTCACTGGATGGATGTACACTATACTTTTCAGTCATTAGTCCTTAATTTAAAGGTACATAAATGGTGCCATCAATAAACAGTAAGCACTGACACAAATTCCCTCTGTTGCAATATCTAGCTCCAAATAATATATTTCTGCATAAACAAGAAAAGATGAATGTACTTGTCTTCCCTAATATATCTGTACAATACAGAACACTCACAAGTCTTGAGATAAGAAAAGTACTTGTAAATTCTTTGTTATAAATAATCAACCAGCTAAATTGGCCATTCTCTTGGCCCTTAATATAAATAGCACTCTATATTTCTAAATCAACTTAAATGAAAAAACTACATTTTAGTCAGAAATTTACAATGCATTTTTTCAGTATACAGTAATTTGTATTAAATTTCTTTACAAACAAAGAAAAAGGGTACAAAGAAGTAAAATAACAATAGTATTTTCTGTAGTACAATTTGGCATTTAACGAAAGGTTTTTAGAAGTACACATCAGTGCAGTATTATTACAGTCATTCTTATACATCAGATGTGGTATTGATGGTAAATTTTCGGACAAGAAGTCGTCCTCTCACCATAGATACCCCATCTGGAATCAAACTGTATTCTGGGGCAGAGGATGCCACCCCCATCCACATTTTAAGGTTAGTATATTGACAATAGTGTGCCAAATTAGAAATAGAAAGCAGAGGTTGGAGTAGTAGTAAAAAAAAGTGAGGTTGAAGCCGGAAACTTAGATTGGTAATGTTAGTCTGAACATTTAGGCCAAAGATCCCATATATTGGGATATTTCTTAAGGGTTCCAGAATGAACAGAAAGTAATTTTTTTCATATTTTTGTATCATGGATACTTGATTTTTGACTTCCGTTACTCTGGGTGCTAGAGTTTTTCTCCATTTGCCTTAGAAGCCTCTGAAGCAGCAGATTCTCCCGGTGAAACCAGTCAGGTTGTTGCCTGTACATTTGGCCATCCCCCTAACCTTGCCCCATGAGTGGTCAACATTTAATATCCTTGGAAATTTATGGAACTCTCTGTGGGACTCTTTATTCTCAAATGAATGGAATTGAGGAAAGTACCCTCTCTTTGACAAACGATGAGTATTATTCACTACAGTTTTTTCTAAAAGACAATATGTCATGCTATATGCTCATATGATGAGAGTGGTGGATTCTTGTTAATTATCAAGACAAAATAACGAGCTTAGGTTCTCAAAGCAAGGATTGTGATGAATAGATAAATGTATTTCACCCATCCAGAGACTAAATATGAATTTCTCATGGATAAGTAATGTGAGTGTATTCACATGGATTTATGGAGTAGTCTCCTTTTCTTCTTTCCTTTTTCCCAAACGATGAACATTGCTTATTATATGTCTCTATAGACCATGCATTATGTTCCATTTCTATGTCATGGCATGAGGGACTATAAAAAGGAAATATCCATTGGAGTAAAGGAGACATAAGTATCAATCATCAAAGTGACTGCAGCTACTACATTTGGAATATCAAATCCACATTTTGTGCTCTTAAACGCTCATATGTTCTCGATGCTTGAGAATGTACTTCTTTGGGCATTAGCAGTGGAACTGCATATATGTGTTATTGAATATCCATCCATGTGAAGGGGATTTTAATACCAATTACTGAAGTGGATGCAGCTGTGTTCCTTTGAAGTATTTAATCCATACTCCGCTCTTCACTACTTTATGACTCTCATATTTCAAAGCCTATTATTTATGCACCAATGCAGACACTGAGCGTGAATCTGTGTGAGGGAGATATAAAAAACTTTTAATTGACTGTGATTACGAACATTAGTGATAAGCCGAACATCCCCCCCCCCCCCATTCCGTTCGCACCAGAACACCGCAAACAGATAAAAGTTTGTTCCACTAAATGAACCCCATTGAAGTCTATGGGGCTCGAACCTAGAAAATCAAATGGCCTAATTTTGAATTAAAGGAGCACTGATTCACTGATTTTAATGAGGCTTAAAGTGAAAATACAAAAAAGAAAAATTCTTTCAAATATCGTGCCTGAATGTGCCTGTGAAGTAGTGCATCTCCACGATGTATGTAGCCTGCTGCAGCAATACTGACATTTCTAAAGCAAAGAATGACATATACAAATATACATACAAATTTCAAATCGCATGTACTTGGGCCTTGGTTGTTGGTGGTGCCTGAACACCGTAACGCCTCACAGTTACTCTTGCTGGGCACAGGAAGGGGGCCTGCTGCTAAAAAATCCATACAAATTTGAAATCGCATGTACTTGTCATACAGGTGCCAAAAATAGGGCCTTTGCTGTTGGTGGTGCCTGAACACTATAACCAAGCCCTCGCAGTTACTCTTGCTGGGTGCAGGAACGGGACCTGCTTGCAAGAATTCCATACAAATTTGAAATTGCATGTGCTATACAGGTGCCAAAAATTGGGCCTTTGCTATAGGTGGTGCCTGAACACTGTAACCAAGCCCTCACAGTTACTCTTGCTGGGTGCAGGAACGGGACCTGCTGGTAAGCATACCATACAAATTTGAATCTGCATGTGCTACACAGGTGCCAAAAATTGGGCCTTTGCTGTAGGTGGTGCCTGAACACCGTAACCCCTCACAGTTAGCAGGGCAGAAGGACAGAGCCTGCTGTTAAAAATGACATGCAACATTTAAATTGTAGGTACCTGTCATACAAGTGCAAAAAATGAGGCCTTGGGGGTTGGTAGTGACCTAAACCAAAAACATTATTGGAAGCTAGTAGAATCAAGGTAGAGGAATAGGATAGGCAGCATATGCAGTCTTCAAGTAATGGCAGACCCCTAGAAAATTCAATCAGTTAAATCAGCATCAGGTGCTTGATAGTTCTTGTTGATCCAAGACTGGTTCGTCTTGATGAAAGTCAGCTGGTCAGCAAAGTCTGTGGACAGGCGCACTCTTTTGTCCGTCACAAAACCTCCAGCAGCACTGAATGTCTGTTTGGAAAGCACGCTGGAAGCAGGACAGGCTAGTAGCTCCATTGCATATTGAGCAAGTTCTGGCCAGTGGTCCATCCTCAAGACCCAGTAACCCAGTGGATGCTAAGCTGAAAACATCTCCAAGCCTGCTCTTGTTCCTAGATAATCATGCACCATACGATGGAGACACTGCCGATGGTTGCTTAAACCTAACAGCCCTGGGTGCTGCTGAGGACTAAAGAACTGTTTAAAGGCATCGGTCAGCTGGCCCCCTTCTCCACCCCTCCTCTTTTGGCTGAACGATACCTCAGAAACACATCCAGAGAATGTTGACCTCCCAGTGTCTGGAAAGGTGGCACACAATTTTTTTTCCCAAGGCCTCCTCAAAATGTTTCATCCTCTGCTCCCTCTGCGAAGGCAGGATGAGCTCTGCAACTTTACACTTGTAACGTGGATCAAGAAGGTTGCCAACCAGTATTTATCCCTCTCCTTGATAGCACGAATCCTTGGGTCCTTTTGCAGGCTTTGCAGAATCAGGGAGCCCATGCATCATAAGTTGGAGGAGGCATGAGCTTCTGAGTCCTCTGGGTCTCTAAGGATGACATTGTCAGCAGGAGCAACCTCTCCCCAACCACATACAACTCCTGGGGTTTCTGGGGAATCAAAACCAACCCTTGAAGACTGCTGTATGCTATCCTCTACATCCATGCTGCCGAAATCCTCATCCTCCTCTCTTCCTCCTGTGTGTTTTGTGGCCCTGCAGGAATGATATCTGCATAAAGGGGGTCATGTGAGGAAAGGAAGTCCTCCTCTTCCTGCCGCTCTTCTGCCTCAAGTGCCCTGTCCATGATTCCACGCAGCGTGTGCTCCAGCAGGTAGACTAGCAGGATAGAGTCACTGATGCATGCATCGTCCTGGCTTCCCATCCTTGTGGCCTTCTCAAATGGGGACAGGATGATGCATGCATCCTTAAACAAAAGCCACTGGTGTGGCAAAAAAAAAGCCAAGCTCCCCTGACCCTGTCCTTGTGACATACTCGCACAGGTACTGATTGATGGCCCTCTGCTGCATGTGCAGCAGCTGCAGCATTGCCAACATTGAGTTCCACCTGGTGGGCATGTCACAAATGAGGCGGTTGGTGGGTAGGTTGAATTCCCGATGAATGTCAGATAAGCGAGCACTGGCATTGAACGAACGGTGAAAATGGCCACAGACTTTTCTGGCCTGCCTCAGGAGATCTTGGAAGCCTGGGTATCTGATCAAGAAATGGTGCACCACCAGATTCAGAACATGTGTCAAGCATGGAACATGTGTCAAGTGTCCTTGTCGGAGGGCGGAGAGAAGGTTGGTGCCATTGTCGCATACAACCATTCCTGGCTCAAGCTGTCATGGCGTCAACTATCTCTGAGCCTGTCCCTGCAGAGCTGACAGAATCTCTGCCCCGGTGTGACTCCTATCCCCTAGACAGACCAACTGAAGCACAGCATGGCATCTTTTTGCCTGACTGCTTGCGTAGCCCCTTCAACACTTAGGGAGCACTGCTGCTTCAGAGGACAATTAAGCAGAAGAGGACATGGAGGAGGAGGTGGTGGAGTAGCCAGATGTGGCAGAACCAGCACCAGCTTTTTGGAGGTGTGGTGGAAAAACAAGTTGCAACACCGAACCCTGTCCTGCATCCTTCCCAGCTGCCAGTAGAGTTACCCAGTGCGTTGTGAAAGAAATGTAACGTCCCTGTACATGCCCGCTAGACCAAGAGTCAGCAGTAATGTGCACCTTCCTGCTGACTGCTTTGTCCAACGTGGCCAAAACACTACCTTCCACATGACGGTAGAGAGTCGGAATGGCCTTATGCGAAAAGAAATGCCTTTTTGGAACCTGCCACTGTGGTGCAGCACATTCCACAAATTCGCAAAAGGGAGCCGAGAGGCAGCAACTGTAATGCTAGCAATTTGGCCAAGCTAGCTTTAAGACGCTGAGCATGTGGATGGCTGGGACAGTATTTCTTCCTACGGTTCAAAAACCGGGGTAGTGAAATTTGCCTGCTACTCAAATCAAGCGGTAGTGTACTGCTAGCAGATTGGGTGCAAGTCTCTGTGCCACTCACTGCTATACCATCATCCCTCTCAATGCTGGTATTTGAGAAGGTATGAGGTATAGTAGGGTTAGAGATGGCAGATGAGGAGCAAGGTGATGTATGCTAGTTTTGATCTGGTGCCTCTTTCAGGTGCTGTTGCCAACAGACTGTATGGCAGGTCGTCATATGCCTTGTCAAGCATGTGGTGCCCAAGCAGCTGGTGTTCTGGCCACACTTCATCCACTTTAGACAGATGTTGCAAACAGCAACACTGCGGTCTACTGCACAGATGCTTAAAAAAGCCCACACTAATGAACTTTTTGGAGTCCGTAGGGATTTTGCAGCACCCTGCACCTGGAGAGCTCTGTGCTGTGACGCAATAGGTTGGCTACTGCTATGGCGTTCCCTGGAGCAAATCCTGCCTCCTTTGAGTTGTGCGTCCTCCTCATCCTCCCCCTTCTCTTCCTCCTCTATCCTGTAAGGCACCCAAGTACAGTCAGCGACCTCATAATCCCCTCCCTCTTCGTCACTGGAGCAAACTTGGCAATATGCATCATCTGTGGCAAAATGACTGCTGGTTTCTTGTCCGTCATTGTCAGCCCCCTCTCCCTAGGCTCACGTTATTCCCTTCAGTAACCTGGGAATCAACATCACAGCTTTAAAATTGCTGCACATCCTCCAGCAGCATGTCACTGACACTATCTTCGAATAGTTCAGGTGACTTCTCTATGCATGATGGTGGAGCAACTGAAGGAGTAGCTGTGGAGAAGGAGCCTGTGGAACGGGCTGCTTTGGCAGCTGCAGTGGAAGGCAAACTACTGTGTCTACTGGGTGTCAGAGGACAAGGAGGATGAGGACGGCTTATTGATCCACTCCACCAACTCTTCCAAATGTTGTGGCTGAAAAGCACGGGCAGCATCGAAAATAAAAGACGGGCGTGCCCCGCCTGCAGAGGATGCACTATGTTGACTGTGACTACCACTTTTCACAATGGACACAGAGGCTGCTTGCCCTCTTTTCATGGCCTGTGAGCATCAGCCTCTCCTTGTCGGCCTTTCGGACATAATGTTGATACAGATCAATATAGGGTATACGCAACTGACCAATAGATACTCAATGACCTGATATGATGTAATCTAAAGCCCTATAGATGATCTGTGCTGCTTATAGGATGTACCCAAGTGACCGATGAACAGTACTCTCACTGATATCTGATGTAATCTATAATCCTATAGATGGATTATCTGTGATGCTTATGGAACTGTCCACAACTGACCAATGAACAATACTCTGACTGATATAGTTACATAGATAGTCAGGTTGAAAAAAGACACAAGTCCATCTGGTTCAACCAAAAAAAAAACAAAAAACAGTATTGAAAACCCAACTATAAAATCCCATATACACAATCCTATACCCGCTGTTGATCCAGCGGAAGGCGAAAATAAACCCCAGCAAAGCATGATCCAATTTGCTACAGCAGGGGAAAAAAATTCCTTCCTGATCCCGCGAGAGGCAATCGGATATTTTCCGGATCATCTTTACCTAAAAAAAAAAAAAAAATGTAATTCCCATTTATATTATGTACACCTAGGAAAGAATGTGATCTATAATCCTATAGGTCTGAGATGCTTATAGAATTTTCCAAAACTGACCAATGAACAATACTCTGACTGATATCTGATGTGATCTATAATCCTATAGGTCTATGATGCTTATATAATTTTCCACAACTGACCAATGAACAATACTCTGACTGATATCTGATGTGATCTATAATCCTATAGGTCTATGATGCTTATATAATTTTCCACAACTGACCAATGAACAATACTCTGACTGATATCTGATGTGATCTATAATCCTATAGGTCTATGATGCTTATATAATTTTCCACAACTGACCAATGAACAATACTCTGACTGATATCTGATGTGATCTATAATCCTATAGGTCTATGATGCTTATATAATTTTCCACAACTGACCAATGAACAATACTCTGACTGATATCTGATGTGTTCTATAATCCTATAGGTCTGAGATGCTTATACAATTTTCCAAAACTGACCAATGAACAATACTCTGACTGATAGCTGTGATCTATAATCCTATTGGTCTGTGATGCTTAGAGTATTGTTCATTGGTCAGTTGTGAAAAATTCTATGACTGATATCTGATGTGATCTATAATCCCATAGGTCTGTGATGTTTTTATATCATTTTCCTCAACTGACCAATGAACAATACTCTCACTGATATCTGATGTGATCTATAATCCTATAGGTCTGTGATGCTTATAGAATTTTCCACAACAGACCGAGGAACAATACTCTCACTGATATCTGATGTGAAGAAAGAAATCTCTCCCTGCCTGACACACGTACCTGGCCCTCCCTACACTGCTAGGAACGAATCACTCACTGGCGCTGCACTGTCTGATATGATGTAAGGAAAGAAATCTCTCCCTGCCTGAAACACGTTCCTGGCCCTCCCTACACTGCTAGGAATGAATCACTCACTGGCGCTGCACTGTTTGATATGATGTAAAGAAATATATCTCTCCCTGCCTGACACACATTCCTGGCCCTCCCTACACTACTAGCAATGAATCACTCACTGGCGCTGCACTGTCTGAGATGATGTAAAGAAAGAAATCTCTCCTTGCCTAACACACGTTCCTTGCCCTCCCTACACTGCTAGCAATGTCTCTGCACTCCAAAATTAATAACCATGTAGCGCCAAAGGATAAATACATAAAATATACACGATGAGTGTCAATTAGCAAAACATCTGTGTTTGTAAATAAATACATATAAATATCTATCACAATCAAAGTGCAAGTGCTCTTAAATGATGTGATGAGAAAACAATCCAGGTGATAAGAACTAATTTATTTTACACATGTATAGTATCATGATGGTGGAGAGAGGAGTGTGAGGAGGCGACCACCCTATCCCCTTCATTGTGTCAGTGACACTGCAGATCTGGTCATGTTTCACCTGGAGTACCTTTGTACAGAGGGAGGACAGGAGGAAGCTACCTACCCATACCTATTAGCACCTGTGTGTGCACAAAACAGGTTTGGCTCATTATAACTTGTGAGCCAAACCAGGAGGTGAGCGGCCAGCATTATCATTTATGCACCTAGGCACTTTTGAGTTATCCAAGCACTAGCACTTGGTCTCTTGATATCTACAGAGTTTAGAAGATCATCACCCACTTTTATGGACTCCGGTGCACTTATTTTTATTTTCACACTATTGTATGCATATGTGTAACTATTTATTTGCATGAGCACTTATTGTGATATTATTCCTTTATCATAAAAATTGTTTTATTCACCAAATTAGTTCTTATCACCTGGATTGTTTTCTCATCACATAATTTAAGAGCACTTGCACTTTGATTGTGATATATATTTATATGTATTTATTTATTTATAAACACAGATGTTTTGCTAATTGACACTCATTGTGTATATTTTATGTATTTATCCTTTGGCGCTACATAGTAATTAATTTTGGATTGTTTCTGGTGTAGGGTGGATGCACTTTTATGTTGGCAGCCATTTTTCCCTTTATCTGGCTATTTAGCTATTATTGGGGTACTAGATTTTTTTATCTTTTATTGGTTAGCGCTGATTTATTACTCTTTATCAACTAATGTCTCTGCATTGTCTGACAAACAACAAAAAAGGCTACTCTCTCCCTGCCTCACATGCGTGCCTCTCCCTGTCTCATCGCCCGCACAATGACACTACATGCTGCGGCTGCGCGAGCAACCTTTATGTAGTGTGGGGTGTGTACTTGGCCCCTGAGCCATGATTGGCTAAAGGAAGCCTGCCTTTAGTCCAATCATGGCAGAGATCATTTGATTGGCCAAAGCATGAGGTCAGGGAGCATGCTTTGGCCAATCACATAACGTGCTGCACGCACGGCGCGCATACAGTGCATTATGGGAATCTCAAATTTCCCGCGAAGAAGCATATTTGTTCGTCATTCAATGAACAATCGAACGACCAATGTTCGAGTCGAACTTAGCCTCGACTCAAACTCGAAGCTCATCCCTAACGAACACATTTGCTTTGGGAATGCCTCCTCTTGACCACAGATTTCACATGTTGTTCATGGTTCATCTATGCTACTGAAGCTGATATTACATCTTCAACAAAACCTTTCATTCACAAGAAGGGGTTCCTTTCTTTCCTTTCTGTTGCCTTATGAGTTTATGTGTAATCTCCATTACTGTCTTGCCTGATGAGGAGTTATGTATAAATCTCCTATAATAATTGTGAATAGATGGATGTGAATATTTATTTTTCAAGATATTGAGTGTGGATGTCAAACACATAGATGAATATTAGTGTAGACTTTTAAAGTCTGACTAGCAATAGTAATTTGATTAACAAGTCCGTTTGAAATGCCAGCCTGCTATGTACACTGGAAAACAAACTGATATGCAGAATAGTACCATCCTGCACTTAAGTTCCTGATAGCCAGACATCTTGGGGCCAAGGCAATACTGATAATACTGTAGGCCATGTCACTCCCCTTGATATATCTTCAAAGACTCAGTCTTTAGATATGCAATGAAGGTGATTGTCGGTTCAGGGATGGGCAATTTGCCCAGCAGCTGACCTAGCATGATTAATTCCCCCCCCCCCCCCCCAGAGGAGGGCTATCGAGAGGCTGGGTTATGCTCAATATAGGGGATGGGGAAATTGTCCAATCCTGAATAATATACGCCCAGAGGGAGGAGAAGGGTAAGATTGCTACACCAATCAGAATGGCTCTGAGCAAGGCGATATGGGTCTATATTAGTGGAGGTGGGAAGGAGAGACTTCCTCTTGCATGCAGACTAGGATGAAACACTACTGGGGATGGTAAATATGGACTATATCTCTCACACTTAAAATGTATACATGCTTTTTCTCTTTTGTGTTTGAACACACTGCAGGCACCATACCTGAAGTGAAAAGGTAACCTAATTCCATGCTCATACACACAAGGTATTGTAAATATGGCTATTGTGGGTAATTTGTAAATATCATATAAGCCAGGGGAATTGTACTAATAAGGTGTTGTAAATACTGTTTAGTGTGTAATTTGTATATATATATTATGTAACCCTTTCAATAAATGTGTATTGCGGATTGAACTACCTCTTTTGTGTAAAGATCTCTCAGGATCTAGATGTGTATAGGTGCATGCTACAACGATGGGTGTATGCACATTTACACATAACAAAAGGCAACACTTTCCTAGTTCATTTCTTAATTAGATATACATTTGATGGATTTATTGGAATTACATTTTCTTTTTTTTTTGGCTACCAGCAGTGCATAATTGTACCATATGTGTCTGCCAACAACATATATGTATGCTTGTTCTATATTATACACCAGTTCATGCTCTGTAGTATTTGTTATATGGTCATGTGTATAGATATACATAATTATGAAAGTTGTACATTGGGGATGAGCCATTGTCAGGCCTTGTGTCAGGACCCGGACCTGAACATGAGACCTCCACTGTGCCTGGCAATGGCTCTGCTTGCTGAGCCACCTGGAATGCTCCCTGAATGAAAGCCACCCTGAATGATCCTGCTGTGAATCCTAATTGCCTTGAACCTTGAACCCTTTGCTCCTCCAATGAATTTCCTGATTTAAACCGTGTCTTTACACTTCCTGGTTGCAAGAATATTGTGCCTTTACCAGCCAATATCTCGCTTGTCTCTCCTGTTGCTGTCCATATCTTTGCTACTATTCTTTATTGACACTTGGCTTGTTCTGTGACTATACTTCTGCCCAATCCCAACCAGCAACTACTCATTACCGACCTTTGGCTACTCCTAGACTATGCTTCTGCTTGATCCCAACCTGCTATATCTGCTACTGGACCCTGGCTTGCTCACCTCCTGGTGGGGCGATCCTGAGGACTGCAACCTGGTACTAACATGGAGAAAAATCCATCTCCACCATCAGGAGCGCTGGTGAACACCCGTTCGTACTTAGATTCCGCACCTCAGGTGAGCCTGCATCATCTGACAGAGTTACCTGCCTGTGTTTCTATCCAGCTGGTTCCTGTGTAAGCTGCTATAGCTACTGGTCTTCGAGCCTTACTCCAGATCGTGACACCTTGAGAGTGTTTTCTTCTTTTTAGGCTGTCTAGTATATGCTCGTCTTCAGCTGCCAGGGGGGGGTCAGCTCCAGGAAGAAGGGGGGCGGTAACTCAGGAAAGGTTAGAAAGGTTGTGGTAGTTGGGGACTCAATTATCAAGAGGACAGAGAGGGCAATCTGTAAAAAAGATCTCGTGAACCGAACAGTTTGTTGTTTACCGGGCGCCCGAGTTCGGCACATCGCAGATCTGGCAGACAGATTGATGGGGGGGGGCTGGGGATGACCCAGCGGTCATGGTGCATGTGGGCACTAATGACAAAGTTAAAGGTAGGTGGAGGATCCTTAAGAACGATTTCAGGGACTTAGGTAATAGATTGAGGAAAAGGACCTCCAAGGTGGTTTTCTCTGAAATACTGCCTGTACCTCGAGCCACACAGGAGAGGCAGAAGGAGATTAGGGAACTTAACAAGTGGCTAAGGAATTGGTGTAGGAAGGAGGGGTTTGGGTTCCTGGAGAACTGGGCTGACTTCTCAGTCGGCTACCGGCTCTTTAGTAAGGATGGGCTGCACCTTAATGGGGACGGTACAGCTCTTTTGGGGAGAAAGATGGCCACCAAGTTGGAGGAGCTTTTAAACTAGGAGACGGGGGTGAGGGCTCAGAAGTAGAGTCAGTCAGGAGGGAGCAGAGGACTGAAGGCAGCTGTAGGGTCAGCAGCGACAGTAGGTCCACAATGTCAATTGGCAGGTCTGTGCGGGAAAATCTCAGACCAAACAGGAATAAACATAACCGCCAATTGCGCTTAACTTCCGTAAAACTAAGAGGGGTATATGCTAATGCCAGGAGCCTAGCTAATAAAATGGATGAGTTGGAAATATTGGTACATGAGGAGGACATAGACCTTGTGGGAATAACAGAGACTTGGTTCGACCCCTCACATGACTGGCTGGCCAATATCCAAGGGTATTCGGTGTACCGGAAGGACAGGGTAGGAAAAAGAGGGGGAGGGTAATGTCTCTATGTCAAGAACAATATAAAGGTGATAGAAAGGAGTGACATTACGGATGGGATGAGCATGGATTTAGAATCTGTGTGGGTTGAACTCCATAGGGAAGGAGAAAAGGGGAAAGTAATTGTGGGGGTTTGCTATAGGCCACCTAACCAAGGGGAGGAGGTAGAGCTGGAATTCTTAGCACTAATGAGTAAAGTGGCAAAATTGGGATCAGTCGTCATATTGGGGGACTTCAATTATCCCGACATTGACTGGGACGAGGGGACTGCACACTCACAGAAGGCCCGCCTATTCACGGAAACCTTACAGGATAATTACATGTCACAGTTGGTGGATTCTCCGACTGGAGAAAATGCAGTCCTGGATCTATTGATCACTAATGACCCAGACCTAATCTCGCAGGTAGGAGTCCAGGACAATCTGGGCTCTAGCGATTACAGGATGATCACATTTAGTATAAATAACAATATAACAAGGCAAGTGGGGAACATAAGAACCCTAAACTTCAGAAGGGCAAACTTTCCAAAATTGTACTCATTGATGGAAAGGGTAAACTGGGACCAAACCCTGGGATCCCTGACCACAGAGGAAAAATGGGAATGCTTTAGGAACATATTAGGCAAAGGCATCCTGCAGTGCATTCCTATGGGAAATAAATTTAGAAGAGACAAAGCCAAACCTGGCTGGCTAAACCGTAGCGTCAAAAAACTTATTAGGGGAAAAAAATTGGCCTTCAAGAAGTATAAATCAGAGGGCACAGTATCGGCTTTCGAGCAATACAAGGAGGCAAATAAGAAAAGTAAACAAGAAATCAAGATGGCTAAAATCAACTTTGAGAGACAAATAGCGGAGGATAGTAAAAAAAACCCAAAGAAATTCTTTAAATATATCAACAGCAAAAAAACTAGGGCAGAGCATATTGCACACATAATTAACAATGATGGGAGGATGGTTACAGAGGACACTGAAAAAGCAACCGTGCTGAATGCTTTTTTCTCGTCAGTCTTTACACAGGAAACGGAGGGGTACACTGACCATGACTGTTTGGTTAGTAGTAATACACAGGACTTGCCACTATGGCTAACAGAGGGTGAAATCAGGGAAAGGCTGGATAAACTCAACACAAACAAATCACCAGGCCCGGATGGCGTACATCCGAGAGTACTCAAGGAACTCAGTAAGGTTATATCCAGACCACTGTTCCTGATCTTTGCTGACAGTATTAGGACAGGAGATGTACCAGGGGATTGGAAGAAAGCTAACGTGATTCCGATATTCAAAAAGGGCCAGAGGCATATCCCGGGAAATTATAGGCCTGTCAGTTTGACATCAATAGTATGTAAACTTCTGGAGGGGATGATAAGGGACTATATTGTAGAGTTTGCTAAAGACAACAACATCATCAGCAGTAATCAGCACGGGTTTACAAATGGGCGTTCTTGTCAAACCAATCTATTAACATTTTACGAGGAGGTGAGCTGTGAGCTAGATAGGGGGAGACCAGTGGATGTGGTGTACTTGGATTTCGCTAAGGCGTTTGATACAGTTCCCCACAAGCGCTTAATTTATAAAATAAGATCTGCAGGTATCGACAGCAGGGTTTGCTCTTGGATACGGAATTGGCTTAAAGGGCGTGTCCAAAGAGTGGTAATAAACAGCGCATACTCAGACTGGTCTGAGGTAGTAAGCGGGGTGCCCCAGGGCTCAGTCCTGGGACCAACCTTGTTCAATTTATTCATAAACAACATTGAGGTCGGGATCAGTAGTTCGATATCAGTTTTTGCAGATGACACAAAATTGGCCAGAGCAATAACTGCACAGCATGAAGGAGATATCCTACAGAATGACCTGGACAAAATTACAGAGTGGGCACGGACATGGCAAATGAGGTTTAACGTGGAGAAGTGTAAGGTTTTGCACTTGGGGACTAAAAACATAAAAGCACAATACACGTTAGGAGGGGAACCCTTGGGGGAATCAAAAATGGAGAAGGATCTGGGAGTCTTGGTTGATGATAGATTAGGCAACAGCATGCAATGTCAAGCGGCAGCTGCCAAAGCCAGCAGAATATTGGCATGCATAAAGAAAGGGATGTATTCCAGAGATAAGACTATAATCCTTCCACTTTATAAAACTCTGGTCCGACCGCATCTGGAGTATTCTGTCCAGTTCTGGTCGCCAGTCCTCAGGAGGGATGTGTTGGAGCTGGAGAGAGTCCAGAGAAGGGCAACTAAACTAATTAGGGGATTGGAGGACCTTGACTATGAAGAGCGTCTACAATCGCTCGATTTATTCTCCCTGGAGAAGAGACGTCTGAGGGGGGACATGATAGCAATTTATAAATATCTTAATGGGGATCCCAGCTTAGAAAAAAAGCTGTTCATTCGAAGGGATTGCATGAGGACTCGAGGGCATATTAGAGGGCATGCGATTAGAGGAGAAGCGTTTTAACCTCAGGCAACGTGGGGGGTTCTTTACTGTTAGGGCTACAAGATTGTGGAATTCTCTACCACAAGAGGTGGTTTCTGTGGGTAGTATGGTGGCTTTCAAAAGACTCTTAGACTTACATCTCAAGGATCAGAACATTCAGGGGTATGTGAGATGATTACAGCCACACACACCTACACAGGTTGAACTGGATGGACTATTGTCTTTATTCAACCTCACCTACTATGTAACTATGTATGTAACTATGTATTTTAACCATGTGCAATTAAAGGTTTATTAACTCACATATGTGGCCCTGTATTAGTCACATCTAGGTTATATATGTGTATATATATATATATATATATATATATATATATATATATACTGTACATTGGTTATCAAGATATTTATTATAATTATTGGTATTGGATATGCATTCATGTAAGGATTTGAGCTTTAATCCATTCTATGTATTTTTGTGCTAGTTCTCCTATTGTGAAATAGTTCCTGTAACGACACCCCGGGTACGAAGGGGGTTAAAGTCCTTTAGGACATTTCATTTCCAAACACAAAGGCAGCTACCGGACACTCCACTCAGCCAAACTGGAAACCCATACGAATAATCCCCCCCCCCCCCAAGTACGAGACGATGCTCTGTATTGAGGGTCAAGCAGGAATCGGACTCTTTATTGAAAAGGAATACACACTTTATATACACGTTAGAAGTAATGCAATCACTACATGAACAATGACCCAAATCCAGCCACCAACATCACACAATGGTTACATAACGAGCCCCCAATACACATTACTCTGAGTGTCAATACATCCCTTATCAGACAACAGGTGAGTTCATTAGCACACTCAACAATAGGTGAATGGAAAGCCACCTCAGACAAGAATATCACAATTTACTTATTCAGACAAAAGCAATAGACAGTTGGTCTCCACATTAAACTTGCTGGACTGCCCATATTAGGAATTGTACTTCCTGGTCATAGACCTCACAATGTACAGGGAATAAAGTCTACATATTTCAAGAGAGACATCATTCCTGAATATCACTGTCCCATTTGGAGCAATCCAAACCATATCCCCAGTACCCCCCAGTTTCCTGGTCACGCCACGCCCAAAGTGATTCCCATCACAGTTCCCCTTTCTTGAGACCTTGTAGGACTTTTGGTGTTTTTTGGTTTATGGGATGTTTTATTGGCAATGCTCTGAAAATGTATAGCAGTTTAGGAAGGAATAGCATTTTGAATGCTGCTATCCTACCTGTCCAGGATAAGTATTGTTTACTTATGTTTTGGAGGTCCTAGAATATTTGAGTTGGTTTCGTTTACTTTGTAGTAGGAGCAGTTGTTAAACACCCTGAGTACGTCATAAACCTCCTTTAGGGAAGAAGCCGGATTCGTCAAAGTCAGCATAATGTCATCCACAAAGAATGTTATTTTATATTCTCTGCCTGCTATGGGAAATCCTAGAATGGAATCATGGTCTCTTATTATTTGTGCGAGGGGTTTCATCATTAATATAAAAATTGGGGGGGGGGGGGGTAGAGGGCATCCCTGCCTTGTGCCATTAGAGATTTTGAATTTATCTGAAAACTCTCCATCCACGAAGACCTGTGCTGAAGGTGATGTATATAATTCTGTAATAGCCGACAATATATTGCCATTGAACCCAAATTTTTGGGGAGTTTGATTAAGGTATCCCCACTGGATTCTGTTAAATGCTTTCTCAGCATCTAAAGCTAAGAACAAAGCCAGGGTGGAGTGGTTAAGCAAATTCCTAATTTTGCAGGTAGCGTCTGGTGCTTGCCTGCCCAAATTAAAGCCTACTTGAATTGATTCTTTGATAGCTTGGGTAACATAATGATATTAGCTGATAGCATTTCAGATAGTAACGTGCCAGAGAACACAGCAGCATTAAAGGTTTTGCTTAAATAAGGGGTCAGATGTTGAGAAAACAGTCTATAATACTAAGCTGAGCAGCCATCTGGGCGTGGGGCTTTTCCATTGGGAAGTGCTCTAATGGCCTTCTCCACCTCCCTCTCTGTGACATGAACATTAAGACTTTAAAATTGGGTGGTTGAAAGTGAGGGTAGATTTATTTTATGCAAAAATTTGGCAATGTTATCATATGTGGGTTGTGACATAGAAGACTCTGTATGTAAGTATAGGTTTTCATAGCATGTTCGGAAGGCATTGGCTATATCTTTAGGGTTATATAGTTTACCCTTCAAGATGGGGTGTATGATGCATGGGATTTTTTGTTTGGACCTCCGTTGTTTTAGTTGTGCTGCTAGGAATTTTCCAGCTTTGTTGCCCGTGCATAGAAAGATAGCTGGAGCTTGTGTAAGCTTTTAGCGTATTGAGAGGAGAGGAGGGTGTGAAGGCCATTTCTGGGTTTAAATATTTTATCACTAAGAATTGGTGTGGGGTTTTGTTTATTCTTTTTCTCTAGGTTGGTTAAGTGCTTTAATATGTCGTTTAGCTGCTGTGTTCTTTGGCATTTAGCTTGCGAACTTAGTTTAATTAGAATGCCTCTTAAAAGGGCCTTGTGTGTCATCCACAGTAAAGAAGGTTTCATATCAGCGAAGTCGTTTTGGTTGAAGAAGTCCGTAAGATGTTGGCCAATGATCTTCATGTTATCGGAGTCTGACATTATGATAGGGTCGTTGCACCACATATACCGTGAGGGGTTGTCTGGCTTTTCACCCACTTTGAGGGATATCGAAGCGTGATCCGATCAAGTAATTGTATGTATATCCGAAGAGAGTGAGTCATGCAATAACTATCTAACAGGAAGAATTAAATTCTGGAGTATGTGCAGTGGGGCTTTGAGAAAAAATAAAGTCTCTCTCACTAGATGTCATAGAGGTTTGTGGAGTGCAAGAAGTTGGATAGTGTAGGGTCTTAGCAGAAATTAGCCCATTGGATTAGATATTAGGTATTAAGGTACCTCATCCCTAGTCAAATTCAGAAAGGTAGCAAAATGTGGGGCCAGGGTTGGGATTTTAAGGGTACCGTTGTATAACTAATAAGAGAGATGTATCTACAAAAATAACTAAAAAGTATATCATTTTATTAATCACATAGAGTGAGAAAAATACAAATACAAATACAAGGACATTACTGTTACAAGATAACATGAAACATCATCATAGTAACAACAGAATTAATAAAATATCATCAGAGATAATTTCCTTGAAATTGTGGACAGGACTAGTCAGAGGTCACAGTCAGTCTGGAGGTGCCAGAACTGGTGTGTGTCCCTCTAGTCGGTCCAGATACCACTACCCGACATGTTTCGCGGTAATACCGCTTCTTCAGGGGTACAAGGGATGTAACTTGATAAAAAGCCACTAAAAAATGACAAAAATAGATACATGATTATCATACATATATAAGAGCGTATATACATATACATGTTCATTTTGCTATTTCGAATATCGGTGTGTGTCAAGTATGGAGCAGTTGGCGATAAGCCCCTCCTACTTCTGACACTGGTACGTCATTTATTCGATCACATGGTAGACATTTTACTTACATGAGTATACAAGAAGAATGATCTACACTGGCATGTAGGCCAAGGCATATATGTGATACTTCCAGTGGTGGAACTGATGGTTAATGGCAAACGGAGCATAGGCGTCGGTCACCAAAAATTGTCCCCCGGGCGGGCAAGGATGACCAAATGGCAAAAAAGCCTAGACAGTGGAAGATATAGAGAATGCTGGTATATAGAATATTGTATTCATTCAAAGGCTGCAGAAATATATACTGCAGATTATATTGGTCACATTACTCAGATCATTGAATATAAATAGAGATTTGTGTTGAAAAATTTAGAGATATAAATTGAAGCGCCTCCAATCTTTATAAACAGGAGGGGGGGGGGGGGAATGCTCACCAAAAATGACATCAATAGAGTATATGAAAACAAAAACCTACCAAACTCTATGCCAGGGCTTGTGTGACGGTCAGACGATGGAGAAAGGGTGGAAAAAACATGCGGTCAGAGGGGCACAAAAATGATATCGCACATCAAGCGAGACATCAAATTTCAGTCTCCAGATCAGCTGGTACCGCTCTGTAATGTGTTCAAAAAAGAAAATAGCAAATAAACAAAAGGGGCTTGGGCAGGCTAGTTCTAAGAGAAAGAGGAAAAACACAATAGAGGAGCGAGAATCTAATAAAGTAGAAAGACAATAGTTTGGATCCAACGAAAGAGGGGGGGGGGGCATCAAATAGGTTCTATATAATATAATTTATAAAAAAGCTTTGAAAGTATGCGTTTCGTGGAGACCCGGGGGATCGAGAGCATTATTCTCTCGATCCAGAGAGTCTCGGCCTGTAAGATCCGTTTGTCGAAATTGAAGCAGATAAATTGCAGAAACACTTACTAATACGTGGATACTCAAAAACCACACTAAGAAAAGCATATAACAAGGTAAAAAGCCAATCGAGAACTGACCTATTATATAAACATAAAACGAAAAAAGAAGCATCCACGGTGAGATTAATCACTACTTTTTCTGATAACTCCACACAATTCAGAACTATTGTTAACAAACACTGGCATCTACTAACAGACCATCCCATATTATCGAAATATGTTAAAGATCGACCGGAATTAATATATAGACGGGCAACCTCAATAAGAGATCGGCTAACTTCTAGCCACTATAGGGAGATCAAACAAACAACTACATTCGGCCCTAAAGGTACATACAGATGTGGGAGTTGTGCTCGATGCCCTTGGGTTCAGGAGGGTCCCATCACCCTTCTCCCCAATGGGGATAGACACAGATTACGGACATATACTGACTGCACTACGCAAGGCGTCATTTACTTAATGACATGCAAATGCAAGGCCTTTTACGTAGGCAAAACCATCCGTGAATTTGGTCTCCGGATACGGGACCATATCTACTGTTCTGGTAATGGTAAAATTTTAACACCAGTGACCAGACATATTGGCCTACACCATAAATTTAATAATACTGTGGTATAATTTCAAGTCCTTGAAGTCATACACCCCGACCCAAGAGGGGGTGACTGGGACAAACGGATCTTACAGGCCGAGACTCTCTGGATCGAGAGACTTAATGCTCTCGATCCCCCGGGTCTCAACGAAACGCATACTTTCAAAGCTTTTTTATAAATTATATTATATAGAACCTATTTGATGCCCCATGTTTTTTCCACCCTTTCTCCATCGTCTGACCGTCACACAAGCCCTGGCATAGAGTTTGGTAGGTTTTTGTTTTCATATACTCTATTGATGTCATTTTTAGTGAGCATTCCCCCCCCCCTCCTGTTTATAAAGATTGGAGGCGCTTCAATTTATATCTCTAAATTTTTCAACACCAATCTCTATTTATATTCAATGATCTGAGTAATGTGACCAATATAATCTGCAGTATATATTTCTGCAGCCTTTGAATGAATACAATATTCTATATACCAGCATTCTCTATATCTTCCACTGTCTAGGCTTTTTTGCCATTTGGTCATCCTTGCCCGCCCGGGGGACAATTTTTGGTGACCGACGCCTATGCTCCGTTTGCCATTAACCATCAGTTCCACCACTGGAAGTATCACATATATGCCTTGGCCTACATGCCAGTGTAGATCATTCTTCTTGTATACTCATGTAAGTAAAATGTCTACCATGTGATCGAATAAATGACGTACCAGTGTCAGAAGTAGGAGGGGCTTATCGCCAACTGCTCCATACTTGACACACACCGATATTCGAAATAGCAAAATGAACATGTATATGTATATACGCTCTTATATATGTATGATAATCATGTATCTATTTTTGTCATTTTTTAGTGGCTTTTTATCAAGTTACATCCCTTGTACCCCTGAAGAAGCGGTATTACCGCGAAACATGTCGGGTAGTGGTATCTGGACCGACTAGAGGGACACACACCAGTTCTGGCACCTCCAGACTGACTGTGACCTCTGACTAGTCCTGTCCACAATTTCAAGGAAATTATCTCTGACGATATTTTATTAATTCTGTTGTTACTATGATGATGTTTCATGTTATCTTGTAACAGTAATGTCCTTGTATTTGTATTTGTATTTTTCTCACTCTATGTGATTAATAAAATGATATACTTTTTAGTTATTTTTGTAGATACATCTCTCTTATTAGTTATACAACGGTACCCTTAAAATCCCAACCCTGGCCCCACATTTTGCTAGTGTAGGGTCTTGACTTTTTGTTAGAGGAACCTTTTGGTGTCCATTTCTGTGTCTGGTACGATGTTAAAGTTTCCACACATTGTGCGACCTTTTTAGTGTTTTGTGATCTTTTTCCATAGTTTGCAGAGGTAATTAATTTGCTTGATGTTGGGAGCGTATACATTGACTATAGTGTAAATTGTATTGTTAATTTCTCTCACAAGAATTTTATATCGCCCTTTATCATCGGTGACAATGTTGATGGGTTTGAAGGCAATTGTGTCTTTAAAGGCAATGAGCACCCCTTTAGTTTTGGTGGGAGTGTTGACAAAAAAGATACAGGGGCAGTTTTTATGAGATATTTTGGGAGCTTTGTTTTAGCAAAGGTGGGTTTCCTGAAGGCACAGAATGTCACATTGTCGTCTGCGTGCTTCTGACCAAAGAGAATGTCGTTTCCTGGGATTATCAAGATTGAACCCTACAGACTAAGACTAGCATGCCATTAAAGTTCATGTGTGTGTAAAGGCATATGTCCCAATACTTTTGGTAATATAATGTACCTATAGATTTGGCTACCTATTTTCAGGTAACTAATTTGCAGCACACTTAAATAACTATGAGGTTTATCTAAAAGGTTTGGCGAATGGTCCAATACCTCAACGGCAACATGGGCCAGTTGCAGGTGCATGCACATGGATATCCAGAGACACATCAAGAAGCCCCACCTAGGGTGGAGTACACATAACCATTAGTGTAAACCCGCTGTGGGCAGTTAAACATAGTAAGTTTGAGAGGTAGGGTCACAGTGCAATAGAGCAATGAGTGAACATCAAGTTCTGCTATAAACTTGGGTAAACTGCGACGGAGATGCATGAAATGTTGGTGCAAGTGCACGGGACATCATGCAAGTATGACAAATACTGGCACAAGATCATCGACTGAATATATGATTATGGTAGAGGAATTGGGCATTAGCAAGGATGGGGTGCACCCCATCTTCTGTAAGGATTTTGGTAAGCTGTAGATCTCTTCCCTGTTTGTGCCAGGATGGATGAATAAAATGCAAAACGGATGGAAACCCATGGAGATTTTAATATGTGTATCCAGGATCAATCCTTTGTGAACATCGTCATAGGGGATTGGACCTGGTTCTACCAGTTTAATCCAGAAATTTAAATGGCAATCGATGGAATGATGTTTACGTCTTCCTCGGAACCCAAAAAGAGTCTCCTGCAAAAAGTCCAAGATCAAGACAATGCTGATTGACTTCTTCCTGCAGACGTGGCAGCAATCCAAGGATGTGTGACAGCGGTTCTGTGATCGATTCCTAAAGAGGCCTTTGCTGACAGTTTCCGGAAGCTTCATGAAGATTGCCAAAAGCATGTTGTGAATATTGGCAATTATTAATAAAGGCACTTTTTTGTCGCTATTGACAAATTTATACCTCACTGGAGGGGTTTGAATGTTAAGAGAGAGATCTCTCGTATCAAAACACGGTGAATCTATTTTTTGAAAACATATGTTCCCCATGGGTTAAACGTGGAGTGGGATATCAATTGTTTCATCAATAATTGTTGATTAATTGATATTGATATGTTATACTTTTTTTGACATTTTTTGGGCATATTATGATTTTTTTTCTGTATGTAATTTTATATATTTTTCCAACTATATATTTTTTATTTATATTTTATATGTTGTTGGAGTACAATTGTACATGTGATATAAATAGGGGATGCCCCTCTGCAAATGAGCATACATCCGTATATATATCCTCTGTTTATCTTGGGTATATACTGTATTAACTATCATTCATACAATATAAGGGACGTTCCTCTGCAAATGAGCATACATTTGTATATATATTTTTTGTTTATATTGGGCACATACTAATTATCATCTATATACTTTTTCGCCACTAGACGGAGTGTTCCGTTTTTGGCCAGATTAAATTTTCTTTAATATACAGTTTTTCTATTTATGGCATTCGATTGCCCATTTTTATATGTGATAATCTCTTCTCATTGGTTTTATCTATTAAGAATGCCATTGTATATGCCAATATATGATGTTTTTAAATTCGGATATGTCTTCATGTCCGCCCTTAGTTTGCTCACTCTTGCAGCGATGCACTTCCACCCTTAAGCATGATTGCTGGGAGACCGGCCTCAGCTGTTTTGTTCCTATGGGGGATTTAAGGGCGTGCTAGTCGCGTCTGGAGCCACGCCCCGGAAGACGTCAACCTATGATGAAACTAGTCGGGTGGTTCCAGGTGTGATGCGGCCGTGCCCCCAACATTCGTTCAGAGTCTCCATTATTTCTGTGGGACGCCGCAGCCCTGTCTCTGCCTGTGTTTTATGCCGAAGTACGCTGAAATGCTTTTTTGTCTAGTAAGTGCAACTTTTAATAAACAGCGTGATACCGTTTAAAAATTATAACACTATGTGCCCTTTTTTTTTCTCCTTGGCCCACACATTGGCTATATTCTTATGAGAATTTCTCATCATACCATCATTGGATCTTAGTGCCTTTTGTATATGAGAAGTGTGTTCCCGATGAATTCCTCTGAGTCCTTGCCTGTGATATCAGCCATCTGTGGTTACCTATATGCCTTGAAGACCTTAAGGGTCTGGTAAGCAGTTCACCATATTATTTCTCACGGGTAGAGTTGAGCGGACACCTGGATGTCCGTGTTTGGCGGGTTCGGCCGAACTTTAAAAAAAAGTCCGGGTCCGTGTCCCGGACTTTTGCCAAACTTTTCCCGGACACCGAACCCCATTGAAGTCAATGGGAACCCGAACTTTCAGGCACTAGAATGGCTCTAAAACACCAATGGAAAGGGCTAGAGTGCTGCAAATGGCAGCAAAACGTAGTTAAGAACATGGCGAGTTCTCTGCAAACAAATGTGGATAGGGAAATAACTTAAAACAACAAAAAAAAAACAGAAAAATAAAACAATGTTCTTCATCTCTGAAGGACGAGGCCCATATGGAGTAGGAGGGAGGTTGAGGTGGTGGTGGATGTGGCGGTGTCATAGGCATGCGCACAGGGTGTGCCGGGTGTACCTGGGCACACCCTAATCACCTAGGGCACATAGCATTATCGCTCTGTTTGCCAGTGAGGAGATGGGAAAGATCTCCCTCGGACCTGCTCTGCTCTATTTCTCTTTGCCAGCAGGGAGAGTAATGTATCGGGGCCATGTACATGTAGGCAAACACATGCATGTGTATTTAAACTTTGGGGTGCACACCCTAATGCAATAGGCTGCGCACACCTATGGGCGGTGTAGGTGGAAGCGGCGGTGGAGGAGGACCAGGGCCGGATTAAGAGCATCATGGGCTTGGTGCTGAGGATTTTGAAGGGCCTTAAGGGCCGTGCCTTGGCATGCACCCAGAGGAGGAAGGGTGCAGCCATGCATGCCTAATTCCACATGGGATGCTGTCTCTGAAGCCCATAAACACATCCATGCATTGGCAACTGTCCCTCCTTGTCCGGCCTTCGTGCTGGGTGAGGAGGTTCTGAGGGAGCTGCCTGGGGAAGCGAGCATAGAAGCCAGACTTCTGTGTTTACAAGTGACAGAAGAGCGGTAACAGTGAATATGGCCAACCCGGGGCCTATATAAAGGTAGGGGCCTGGAGCTGCAGCTCCAATAGCCCCTACGTTAATCTGGCCCTAAGGAGGCTGCGCACACCTATGGGCGGTGTAGGTGGAAGCGGCGGTGGAGGAGGACCAGGGCCGGATTAAGAGCATCATGGGCTTGGTGCTGAGGATTTTGAAGGGCCTTAAGGGCCGTGCCTTGGCATGCACCCAGAGGAGGAAGGGTGCAGCCATGCATGCCTAATTCCACATGGGATGCTGTCTCTGAAGCCCATAAACACATCCATGCATTGGCAACTGTCCCTCCTTGTCCGGCCTTCGTGCTGGGTGAGGAGGTTCTGAGGGAGCTGCCTGGGGAAGCGAGCATAGAAGCCAGACTTCTGTGTTTACAAGTGACAGAAGAGCGGTAACAGTGAATATGGCCAACCCGGGGCCTATATAAAGGTAGGGGCCTGGAGCTGCAGCTCCAATAGCCCCTACGTTAATCTGGCCCTAAGGAGGACGAGGCAGCCAACACTGCTTCTTTTCAGAAATTTTAAATGAGGGTACAACCCAAAAGAGTGAGAAAGAGCAAAAATAGAACAATGGCTGGGTAAGGTCCGTATCCATCGCTATTCTGCACAAGGTACGGAAAAGTCCCGTGGGATCCATGCCTGGTTCATTTTAATGAAAGTGAGCTTGTCCACATTGTCTCTGGACAGGCGGCTGCGCTTGTCTGTGATAACGCCCCCAGCCGTGCTAAATACCCGTTCAGATAATACACTGGCTGCAGGGCACGCCAGCACCTCCAAGGAGTAAAGGGCAAGCTCAGGCCATGTGCCCAACTTGGAGACCCAGAAGTTGAAGGGGGCAGACCCGTCATTCAGTACGTCTAGGCGTGTGCACACATACTGCTCCACCATGTTGGTGAAATGCTGCCTCCTGCTAAGACGTTCCATATGAGCTGCTGGTGCTGCTGTTTGTTGTGGCGTGCTGACAAAGCTTTTCCACATTTCGGCCATGCTAACCCTGCCTTCTGAGGTTCTGGCGGTGCCCTGGTTGCGTTGGCGACCTCTTCCTCCTCCTCCTCCTCCTCCTCCTCCTCTGCCTTGTGCTTCCACTGTGGCCCCGCTGTCAGGTGGGAATGCCAGCAGCATTGCGTCTACCAGCGTGCGCTTGTACTCGCGCATCTTGCGATCGCGCTCCAGTGAGTGAATTAAGGACGGTACGTTGTCCTTGTAATGGGGATCCAGCAGCGTGGCCACCGAGTAATCAGCACAAGTTAGAATGTGGGCAACTCGGCGGTCGTTGTGGAGACATTGCCGCATGTAATCGCTCATGTGTGCCAGGCTGCCCAGAGGCAACGAAAGGCTGTCTCTATGGGAGGTGTATCGTCTGTGTCCTCTGTATCCCCCCAGCCACGCACCAGTGATGGCCATGAGCTGGCCTGGGTGCCACCCTGCTGTGAACATGGTTCCATCTCCTCCTCCAGCTCCTCCTCCTCATCCTCCAGAACTGTGCCCCTGCTGGACAATTGTGTCCCTGGCGTTTGTGTGTGCAGGAACCCACCCTTGGAGCCCCTTGCGAATGACTGCAATGAAAGCCTTGGAAATGTTACCTCTTCATCCTCCTCCTCCTCCTCATCCTGTGCCACATCCTCTTCCATCATCGCCCGAATAGTTTTTTCAAGGAGGCATAGAAGTGGGATAGTTAAGCTGAGAACGGCGTCATTGCCACTGGCCATGTTGGTGGAGTACTCAAAACAGCGCAACAAGGCACACAGGTCTCGCATGGAGGCCCAGTTATTGGTGGTGAAGTGGTGCTGTTCCGCAGAGCGACTCACGCGTGCGTGCTGCAGCTGAAACTCCACTATGGCCTGCTGCTGCTCGCACAGTCTTTCCAGCATGTGCAAGGTGGAGTTCCACCTTGTGGGCACGTCACATATGAGGCGGTGAGCGGGAAGGCCGAAGTTACGCTGCAGCGCTGCCAGGCGAGCAGCAGCAGGGTGAGAACGCCGAAAGTGTGCACAAATGGCCCGCACTTTCTGCAGCAGCTCTGACATATCGGGGTAGTTTTTAAGGAACCTCTGCACCACCAAATTCAGCACATGCGCCAGGCAAGGGATGTGCGTCAAACCGGCTAGGCCCAGAGCTGCTATGAGATTTCGCCCGTTATCGCACACCACCAGGCCGGGCTTGAGGCTCGCTGGCAGCAACCAATCATTTGTCTGCTGTTCCATGCTCCTCCACAACTCCTGCGCGGTGTGTGGTTTTTCCCCCAAGCAGGCACATTTTAAAACTGCCTGCTGTCGTTTACCCCTGGCCGTGCTGAAGTTGGTGGTGAAGGTGTTACGCTGTCCGGATGAGGAGATGGTAGAGGATGAGGAAGCGGAGTAGGAGGAGTTAGGAACAGGAGGCAAACTGAAGCGCCCTGCAATCCTCGGTGGTGGAAGGACATGCGCCAAATTGCTATCCGCCTCAGGCCCATCCACCACTGCATTTACCCAGTGTGCCGTTAGGGAGATATAACGCCCCTGACCGTGCTTACTGGTCCACGTATCGGTAGTTAGGTGGACCTTGCCACAGATGGCGTTGCGCAGTGCACACCTGATTTGTTCCCCCACTTGGTTGTGCAGGGAAGGGATGGCTTGCCTGGAAAAGTAGTAGCGGCTGGGCACGACGTACTGTGGGACAGCCACCGACATAAGGTTTTTAAAACTGTGCGTCTCCACCAGACGGAATGACAGCATTTCAAAGGCCAAGAATTTTGAAATGCTGGCATTCAGGGCCAGGGATCACGGGTGGGTAGGGGGGTACTTCCTCTTCCTCTCAAGTGTTTGGGAGATGGAAAGCTGAACGCTTCCACGGGACATTGTGGAGATGGTTGGTGACCCAGGTGGTGGTGTTGCTGACAGATCATCTGTTTGCGGGGTGGCAGGTGCCGGTATCACTACAGATGTGGCTGGAGCGGCCGAGACTGCAGCAGAAGAGGAAGCAGGATGAGCCAGAGACGTTTCTTGGTTTTGAAGGTGTCTACTCCACTGCAGCTTGTGCTTTGCACTTAGATGCCTGATCATGCAGGTTGTGCTCAGGTTGAGAAGGTTTATGCCTCGCTTCAGGCTCTGATTGCACAGGGTGCAAACCACTCGTGTCCTGTCATCAGCACATTTTCTAAAGAACTTCCACGCTAGAGAACTCCTTTGAGCTGGCTTTGGTGCGCTCGTTCCCTTGCTGCGTTGGGCAGTAGCAGGCGTAGTGTCTAGGGCACGGCCGCTCCGCTTCTGCACCCTGCTCCCTCTTCTGCTGTGCTGGTGGCTCTGTGCGACCACAGCCTCTTCCTCCAAACTACTCAGGTCACCTGCATGACCTTCATTCCATGTGGGGTCGAGGACCTCATCGTCCTCCACATCATCTTCCACCCAGTCTTCACCCCTGCCCTCCTTGTCGGTCTCCACAATTCTGAACGCCGCAGCAGTTGGCACCTGCATTTCGTCATCATCGGAGACGTGCTGCGATGGTCCTTGCATGTACTCATCTTGAGAAATAAGTGGTTGGGCATCGCTGCACTCAATCTCTTCCACTTCTGGGGCAGGGCTAGGTGGATGGCCCTGGGAAACCCTGCTGACAGAGTCCTCAAAAAGAAGAAGAGACTGCTGTATGGCTTGGGGCTCAGACTGCTTGCCTGATTTGCAAGGGGGTGAGGTGAAAGACGGTTGGACATCGGCTGCAGGTGCCAACTCTGACCTTTCTGCAGTAGACTGGGTGGGAGACAATGTGAAGGAACTGGAGGCACTGTCAGCAGAAAACCAATCTACTATCGCCTCTACGTGTTCTGGCATCATCACTTCTAGAGGCCTATGATGCCCTACTAAATACTGCTGCAGGTTCTGTCGCCTACTAACACTTGAGGAAAGTGTTTCACTTGTGCGTGTAGCTGGCACAGATCGACCACGTCTACCAGCAGCACCACGACCCAGGCCACGGCCCCTATTTGACGGTCTCCTCATATTTCTGTAATTTATGATCTTGCCCTAGAAAGGTGTTTATTGAATAGCGGAACAAAACAACAACAGTATCGCACGGGTGTATCTCACAGTCAAATATGCAAACTATGCCGCAATTTAATGTTTTTTACCCCAAAAGGGTGTATATTGAATAGCGGAATAGGAAAAATGTTATAATACGGTGTATCTCACACGTACAAACACAAACTAGGCCCTGATTAAATTTTTTTGTACCCCAAAGGGAGGATGAGGAAGAGGAGTAGGAGGAGTTGGGAACAGGAGGCAAACTGAAGCGCCCTGCAATCCTTGGCGGTGGAAGGAGATGCGCCAAACAAATTTAAAAGGTGTATCTCACACGTACCGATACAGACTATGCCGTAATTTAATTTTTTACACTCAAACAGGGTGTATATTGAATAGTGGAATAGGACAAATTTTACAAAATGGTGTATCTCACACGTACAAACACAATCTAGGCCCCGATTACAATTATTTGTACCCTAAAGGCAGGATGAGGAGTAGGAGGAGTTCGGAACAGGCAGGAGGCAGACTGAAGCACCCTCAAATCCTCGGCAGTATGAGATGCGCCCCAAAAATTGGAAAGGTGTATATCACACGTACCGACACAGACTATCCCGCAATTTAATTGTTTATACCCAAAGGTTTTGATTAAATAGCGGAATAGAAAATATGATATCAAAAGGTGTATGTATCTCACACGTACCGACTCAGACTATCCCGCAATTTAATTGTTTATACCCAAAGGTTTTTATTGAATAGCGGAATAGAAAATATGATCAAAAAAAGTGTATGTATCTCACACGTACACAACCAGACTAGGCCCCAATTACTATTTTTTGTACCCCTAAAAGGCAGGATGAGGAGTAGGAGGAGTTTGGAACAGGCAGCACCCTCAAATCTTCAGAAGTATGAGATGAACCCCAAAAATTGGAAAGGTGTATCTCACACGTACCAACACAGACTATCCCGCAATTTAATTGTTTATACCCAAAGGTTTTTATTGAATAGCGGAATAGAAAATATGATGAAAAAAAGTGTATGTATCTCACACGTACACAACCAGACTAGGCCCCAATTACTATTTTTTGTACCCCTAAAAGGCAGGATGAGGAGTAGGAGGAGTACCGAACAGGCAGCACCCTCAAATCTTCAGAAGTATGAGATGAACCCCAAAAATTGGAAAGGTGTATCTCACACGTACCAACACAGACTATCCCGCAATTTAATTGTTTATACCCAAGGGTTTTTATTGAATAGCGGAATAGAAAATATGATATAAAATTGGTGTGATTTACCAATAGCACATGTGAACAGCAGTGTCTTATATCATTCAGCTCTGCTGCAGGCCACAATTTTATTTTTTTAACCCAAGGCTGTATATTGAATAGTGGAATAGAAAAAAAGTGTATGAGTTTGGAAACCACTCAATAATAGCAAATGTGAACACTGAACACAGCAGTGTATGATCAGAGTCAGCACAGCACAGCTGAAGGAAAAACGCTGCACACAGTGACTGATAGAAAAAGACTTTTCTCCCTCCTCCTCAGTGGGCAAAAAAGATTGTGTTCACTGCACCCCACACACAGCAAAATCGATGTGGACCACTGAAACCTGCCTATCTCCAGCCTCTCCCTAAAAGGATTGATAAGATCGGTCACTGCAAATCCCACCCAGCAATATCGATTGTAGAACACACTGTCTGACCCTAAAAATCAGCAGCCTCTCCCTAAAAGGATTGATAAGATCGGTCACTGCAAACCCCACCCAGCAATATCAATTGTAGAACACACTGTCTGACCCTAAAAATCAGCAGCCTCTCCTTAAAAGGATTGATAAGATCGGTCACTGAAAACCCCACCCAGCAATATCAATTGTAGAACACACTGTCTGACCCTAAAAATCAGCAGCCTCTCCCTAAAAGGATTGATAAGATCGGTCACTGCAAACCCCACCCAGCAATATCGATTGTAGAACACACTGTCTGACACTAAAAATCAGCAGCCTCTCCCTAAAAGGATTGATAAGATCGGTCACTGCAAACCCCACCCAGCAATATCGATTGTAGAACACACTGTCTGACCCTAAAAATCAGCAGCCTCTCCCTAAAAGGATTGATAAGATCGGTCACTGCAAAATTGATTGTAGAAAACTGACCCTAAAAATCAGCAGCCTCTCCCTAAAATGCCCTACAACTCGCCCTGCCTAACACACTCCGACCTGTCCCTCAATTCTATCCGGACACAAATGTTTTTTGCCTGACCGTCCCTAATCAGCAGCCAGCACGTATGATGTGTGCTCTGTCCCTGAACTAACACAGCAGAATGACGCAGCGGCGCTCCGTCTCGGTCTTATAAAGACTTGGTCACATGCTTCAGATGGCCAATCACAGCTACTAATACATTTGTAGGCATGGCTGGGATGGCTTAAGGCACACCAGTTAAACGCTTGTTGATTGGCTGTTGAAAGCCCGCCATGAAAAGCGCGCCGATGCATACAAAACCCGGAAATAAAATGACCGAACACGGATTTTTACCCGAACATACAGTAAAGTTTTCGGGTCCGTGTTCGGGTAACAAAAATCCAATTATTCGGGACGAACACGAATAATACAGTCCGTGTTCACTCAACCCTACTCACGGGTAATACACAAGGATTGCTCCTTTGGATTATATTGGGAACATTTTTTGCAATTTTTTCATCTCTTTTTGAGCACGTTTTCTTCCACCCTTTTATTGGTTCATTCATATACGAGGACTGTTTTTTTCATGTTATATAATTTCATGATATATCTTATTGATCGTTATCACATTGCCATTTGTATTTGAGTGATATTTATGATTTTGAGTGTTACTATTTTCAATATTTTTGGTATCATATGCCAATTTTTCATATATATTAGTGCTACACAATTTTTTGTATTTACTGTTTGGACTGCTTCTTTTCTATGGGTCTGTGTTAGCAGCTTTTTTTAAAATTATTTATTCACATTTATTTAGCGCATAAATATTTTTGATTTATAATATGTTTGTATCTTCTGTTTTGTTTGTTTTCTGATACCATTCACCAAACTTTTTAGACACATCCTCATATATACTTGTTTTAAAGATTTTTTTTTTCATTTATTTTTCTTTTTTTTTACATTTTTTCAGTTACTCCTGGTTTCCAGTTCTAGGCACATGATGCCAAACATACCTGGACTTTTCATGGGAGAGGGGGATGGGAGGTTTTCTCAGCTAAGCACATCCTTCTGCATAAATGCTTGAGCTAAGGGCAGATGGATTCAAAAAAGTAAATGCTACATGAGTCATCTGCTGTTACTTGAGATGGCCATGACCAAAAATGCTAGGCTAAGTGATTTCTCAGACATGGATAAGTGGGTCAGCTTGCTTTGAATAAAAAAAATGAATTAGCGTTTATGGTGCTCAAATGCATTGTAGTTCACCAAACACTAACACTAAAGTATATTTAATCTTATTTTTATTGTCTGTGTTTTCTTAGGAATGTTTCCCTTCACTTACAGCTGGTTTACACCAAGTGGTATCACAACACAAAGCAATGCACGTTACATGCATTGGTTCATCTGTAATGCCACCAAAACAGACCTTAACCACTTGCCGACCACCAGCAGTACATATACTGCGGCAGGTTGGTTCTGTCCCAAGAAACAAAAATATGTAGCAGAATACATATTGGCCTAAAATGATGAAAAAAAAAAGATTTAGATTTTTTTTTTTTTTATTGGGAATGTTATATAGCAGAAAGTGAAAAATATATTTTTTTTTTTCAGAATTGTTGCTCTTTTTTTTTTATTATAGCGCAATAAATATGAATCACAGAGGTGATCAAATACCACTAAAAGAAGGCTCTATTTGTGGGAAAAAAAGGACAACCATTTTATTAGGGTACAGTATCACACGACAGGGCAATTGTCAGTTAAAGTAATGCAGTGCCGAATCCCAAAAAATGGCCTGGTCATTAGGGGGAAAACCTTCCGGTCCAGAAGTGGTTAAAGTGGTAGTAAACCGCATACTAGCATATTATGACAGACTCACCTTGAAACAAAGCCCTCCAGTGCCCCCTGTCATCACTGCCAGTACTTTTGCCTTCACCTGGTTTTCCTTCTGGGTTAGCGGGCTTCAGGCCATTTGAATGGCCAAACAACAGTGATACCACTCCTGCACATGCACACAGGAGTCATGGCCATGGCACAGAGATTTGAATGAATAGCACTGTCCATTCATAGTGCATGCACCTGTTTTTATTAAAGAAAATCACTCCTAAATGCTGCATGTTTAGAAGATCTTTACTGTACCTACAGGTAAGCCTTATTATAAGCGTATCTGTAGGTATAAACCAAAATGCAGACTTTACTACCACTTTAACAACACCCTGCATTTCAGCCCACCATGGGCCATAATAATGAACTACCATATATCCTGTTACACTGTGGTGTGTTGCATTACCAAAGATGGTGCAAAAATTATCCATTGTGGTGTGTTTGGTAGTGTATTCAAATTATTTGACTGCTTTAATACGTTAGATGTATTGTAAATCAATTGCCTTCGTGTGAATGATCCCTTTCTGTCCTGGAGACACAAGAGGAAGTTAAAAACTCTCTAAAAAGTGAGACAAAATCTCCTCAGTTGTCACCAGAACAATAGCTGTTGCTATTGAAAGATTTTGGCCATCACCCTCTGTACATGACAATGGTACACAGGACAGGTTATCACTCTAGGAGACACTTTCACAAAAAAAAAAAAAGTCTTGTCTTTGGATGCAATTATTAGAGCATACAATTTAAACGCTGGTATATCAATGCTTCACTCTATGAATACAGTTTCCTTTTTTCTGCCTGGAAACTAAATAATCCAAGTTTTTACACTCCGTATGTCTTTTTTGTAATGAGATCAGCAAAATTAGGTCTCTTTGAAACAAGCATCTTAATTTATTTTATTGGCACAATTGTGGATTAGGTAAATGAAAATTAGAGCAAAATCTTAAATTTTTAATCTTGTGTCTTATCATATCAGTACATGGAAATATTTTTAAAGTATTCCTGTAGCTGCAGTACATTTTCGTCGCTTGTGTCATTGCCTGATAAATTAAATGATGTGCAAGTTATAATTAGAAACTGCTTGTCAAACTAGGTTTCTCTTTTTGTTTGAACTGAAAGGCTTTGAAGAAGTTTTTTTTCAAACTTTAGCAGTGAACTCATTTCTTGCTACTTTTAAAGATGTTCATCCTGAGATTTTTCTTGGCATAACAAGATATTTAGAGAGGCAATCAAAACATTAAAGTGGTCTCATTTATAGAAAGGCATTAAATTTGCAGACTAATGGAAGTAAATTTCATAAACCTTTGCATTTTGAACTACTGAAGTGTTGATATACATGATAACGTCACCTTACACATTATCAGATATTTTCAAATGGCTTTTTATGATGGATCAAAAGGTTGTATCTGCGCTATAAGCAGTCTGTTCTGGTGCATCTGTATAAACCAGCAGTTCCAAACCATTCTTAGTAACGCTATTTCTTAAATTCTGTGGATTTCTCTGTGGGGGATTATCTTCCCTAAAATGTGATTTAATATGAAGGGGGAGTGTCCCAGCCCAGAGCACACACAAGTCCGTTCTGTACTCCTTTTCATATATGAACCTGTCCTTTACCCTCAGTCTACTGGCTTTTTGTACCACCTTGCACTGCCAGGGTCCAATGGGCCCTGTACTACAGTTTAGTAAATATAATGAATAAATGTTGCATCAAGTTTTATTATAATTATTTTTATTGTAAAACAGAATAATTATTAGTATTATTTTTGATTATAATTTTAGCTAGTAAAACATTGAATAACCATGAAATACTAAGAAATGCTTACTCATTTGGTGATAATAAAGTGTATTATCCATATTTAGAGTACTAACTGTGAAGAGTACTTAGTCTTATATTATTTTGAACATAAATTCACAGATAACGATAACCATTATGAACAAATTGCCAATTGAGAGAATCATGAAATTTTGATATGTAGGTGTAGGACATAGGTAGTTAGAAAAGTTATTCAATTATGATAAAAAATTTTCACTGTCGGAGGAGTATGTGTGGAGCTCCTGAGTATGGCTGCGTAGTCTCGGAGCTCTGACCCAATCTGACCAGTCCAGCCCCACTGCTGCAAACAGCCTGAGCTCATCCAAGCCTTCCCGGCTTATATTAATCACTGGTACACCCGGGATCACCCCCATGTCATCGGGTCAGTCCAGAGGGACCTCTTTCGCCAGCTTCAGCTCCTCAGCTCCTGGCGATTCTAGGATGGCACCCGCTCCACATCATGTTCCAGAGGACAGGGGGGGAGGATATGGAGGAACGCACAGATAGAGTTTCACAGACAGCACCGAAGTCTGACATCAACATTAACCATGTGAGTACTCTCCTTCCCACAATACTGTCCCCAGCATCCACTGAATCTCTCTTAGAGAGAACACTGGACAAGCTCCTGTTCACCACTACGAAGGACCCTGCAGCAAGCCCTAATATGTTGCCCATCTTGGGCCAAACTTCCCCAGCTACCCCAATAGACTTCTCCACAATGATGAACACTTTCTCTAAGAATCTATCGAGGGGGTTAGCGAAAACAGCTTCCCAAATTACCATTACTTTACAAGCAGACCTTCAAAGTCTAGGCTCCAGAATTAAAGCTATAGAGAATAAAGTGGAACATATGCAAAAAGCTATCAGTGCAGTTATATCCAAATTAAATCTCCAAGAGTAATATATTCAACCAGTGTGCAAACTAAAAAGTGTATAAAGTAGGAAGATCCGGCAGCTAACACAAAGCAGTGTTATTCACATACACAATACAAATTAATCAAACTTAAAAAGTGCTGCGCCAGAAACAAATTGAAACATATATTGAAAATCAATCTGTGTATACGGTAAAAAGTGCAATTTCAGTGTCCATAAAGCATTAGTGCATTCCAATATCCAGAGCTGTGATCACCCAATAATCGTGATTGGTACAAAAATAATGTGCTCCACTCTGCCAACACCAGAGATCTAAGCCTCTCACCTTACACTTTGACCCAGAGATCTGAGCCAAACACAGATTTTACCCCTCAGGGGTCACGGACAGGTGTCACTGGATAGTGTGGAGGATTCTCTGACAGATGCACAGGGACAATGCACAGATGCACAGGGACAAGGTAACCACAATGGTGCCGCTCTAAAGTGGAACAGATGGTTTCCAGAACCAATCAAAACACGGATTGTATACAGGAGCTACAGTATCACCTAGACACGGCTATGTCCAAAATAGATGATTTGGAAAATCGTTCTCGCCGATACAACTTCCGCATCAGAGGATTCCCTGAGTCATTCAAAGACATTCCACTAATAGTTTGCACCTTTTATTAAGGATTTCATGCCAGATTTACCAGAGCACCGCCTGGAGTTGTACAGGGCTCACAGAACACTCCAGCCACTCCGGTCTGATGGTTTGTCCAGGGACATAGTGGTCAAGCCTCGCTTTTATCGGGTGAAGAAGGATGTCATGTGCATAACCAGAGATAGAGACCAACTGTCCATCCAAGGTCTCCCAGTTCAAGTTTCCGTTGATCTTTCACCGTACACTATCCAGAAGAGGTGGTCACTCAAACCTCTGCTCCAAATTCTTTCCCAGAAGTCTATTAAGTACTGGTTGTACTTGCCTTTCCATCTGTCCTTCATTTTTAAGAACAAAACACATGGTTTCTCTTCATTTCATGATGGGAAACGTCTTTTATTACAACTGGGCTTAATATCCCTTGATCCACAATCAATCTCGCATCTTAAGAATGTAGGATCTGCCAAACGCCCCTGCATAGTCCAATTTCTCTAGTTTGGCAAAAACAACAGAATAAAAGTTCCAAGGATTCCCACCCTCAATGATCCCCAGAGGAGTAAGGAAAACTTTTCTGTCTTAGTCCTATTTTCCTGATACCTTGTCAAGGGATCATATTACCCTGACTAACAGAACGATTAGTCCTCAGGGATTCTATGTTTTTTTTATTATTCTCTATTTTTCTTCAGCCTTATACGTGTTGGAACTGTTTTAACATTGCTGTTCCTCTTTTTGTTAAATGCTCTATTGTTGACCTTCCAAAAGGGGTGGCGGGGGGGTTTCCTTGGATATTAGTTGGATAGCTTGCTTAGTGTTGTGTTAGGGAGACCAGGAAGTAGCTGTTCCTGGGTTCTCCTTGATACAAGATTTTGTCCCTGAGTCCTCATCTGAACTCATTACTCTAATCTCAGAATATGGGTCATTCACTTGGGAGTAAGGTGGAGGGGGAGGGAGTGCGCCGCCTGGGGTTGCTTCCCCCCTCTTTCACACCTTAAGAGGACAGTTCTCTGGGGGGGGGGGGGGGACCTCAGGTGTCCCTCTTACACCTGCATTCCCCTGGGGGGGGGATTTTTTTTTTTTATTGCATATCAAAAACATACCTAATAATACAAATTACATTTACAGTTTTTTTGTTTTCAATAATTTTTATTGAATATTTTATGAGAAAGAACATAAAAAGTACAAAGATTGTCAATGTTAACATAGACAGATCAGCCCCAATTAACCCATCGCAATCACAAAATAAAAAGCAGAAAGAAAACAAAAAAAGGAAAAATGAACAAGCGGCTTAAACTGCTACCATGCGCTGTCGCCTAGAAAAAGCGAAAAACCTGTATACCGTCCAACAGGAAGCAAGATAACATTAACCAAAAGCATTAGTGGATACAAGCAACAAATTATCACAAGCAATAGGGGCTAGAAATGTGGAAAACAATAAAAGCATAACCCCCCGCAATATCAGCCTCCTATTCAACCCATCGCCCTGTCCCGGCACCAGGGCAGCTTAATGAAAGCGCACCGAGGTATTATAATTGGGAGTGCTCAAGTGGGCTTTCAGGGCACATTCAAAAGTCAAAGAGATAGAAGTAAAGAATAGTAGAAAAAAAGGGGAAAAAGAAGAAAAAAGAGAAGGAGAGAAGAGGAGGACCTCGCCCCGCACCCCGTGCACCACGTCCATACCCCCACGACGCAGCTCCCACTAATTACTACCAGCAAGGTAGCGGAGCCACGGCTCCCACACCTTATCAAACCGTTTCATTTTATCATTCAGCATTGCCGACATACGTTCATTGAGCATAATCCAGGTAAGTTTATGTCGGAGCTGCTCGAATGGCAGGACCGGAGACCTCCAAGATCGTGCTATCGTTATTTTTGCAGCCGTGAAAATAAATGTAATGAGTAGTGTTGAGCGAACACGGACTGTATTATTCGTGTTCGTACCGAATAATTGGATTTTTTGTACCCGAACACGGACACGGACACTTTACTGTATGTTCGGGTAAAAATCCGTGTTCGGTCGTTTTATTTCCGGGTTTTGCATGCTTTGGCGCTCTTTTCATGGCGGGCTTTCAACAGCCAATCAACAATTGTTTAACTGGTGTGCCTTAAGCCATCCCAGCCATGCCTGCAAATGTCTCAGTAGCTGTGATTGGCCGTCTGAAGCATGTGACCAAGTCTTTATAAGTTCCAGGCAGCCGCAGCGTCTTCATTCTGCTGCTTAGATCAGGGACAGAGCACACATCAACGTGCTGGCTGCTGATTAGGGAAAGACAGGCAGGAAAAAAACATTTGTGTCCGGATAGAATTGAGGGACAGGTCGGAGTGTTTAGGCAGGGCGAGTTGTAGGCATTTTAGGGATAGAGTCTGCTGAATTATAGGGTCATTGTCTTCTACAAACTACAATCGATATTGCTGTGTGGGGGGTGGGGTCTGCACTCAATCCTGATCTACGATCTCTTCTCAATCCTGTTAGGGAGAGGCTGCTGCTGAATTTTAGGGTCAGAGTGTTCTACAAACTACAATCGATATTGCTGTGTGGGGTCTGCACTTAGTCCCGATCTACGATCTCTTCTCAATCCTGTTAGGGAGAGGCTGCTGCTGAATTTTAGGGAAACTGTGTTCTACAAACTACAATCGATATTGCTGTGTGGTGTGGGATAGGAGATAGGCAGGTGTCAGTGATCCACATCCATTTTTCTGTGTGTGAGCTGCAGTGAACACAATCTTTTTGGGCTGCAGTGAACACAATCTTTTTGGGGTGCAGTGAACAACGTCCTTTTTGGGGTGCAGTGAACAAAATCTTTTTGGGGTGCAGTGAACAAAATCCTTTTTGGGGTGCAGTGAACAACATCCTTTTTGGGGTGCAGTGAACACAATCTTTTTGGGGTGCAGTGAACAAAATCCTTTGTGGGGTGCAGTGAACACAATCTTTGTGGGGTGCAGTGAACACAATCTTTTTGGGGTGCAGTGAACAACATCCTTTTTGGGGTGCAGTGAACACAATCTTTGTGGGGTGCAGTGAACACAATCTTTTTGGGGTGTAGTGAACAAAATCCTTTTTTGGGTGCAGTGAACAACATCCTTTTTGGGGTGCAGTGAACAAAATCCTTTTTGAGGTGCAGTGAACACAATCTTTTTGGGGTGCAGTGAACAAAATCCTTTGTGGGGTGCAGTGAACACAATCTTTGTGGGATACAGTGAACAGAATCTTTGTGGGGTGCAGTGAACACAATCTTTGGGGGGTACAGTGAACACAATCTTTTTGGGGTGCAGTGAACAAAATCCTTTGTGGGGTGCAGTGAACACAATCTTTGGGGGGTACAGTGAACACAATCTTTTTGGGGTGCAGTGAACAAAATCCTTTGTGGGGTGCAGTGAACACAATCTTTGGGGGGTACAGTGAACACAATCTTTTTGGGGTGCAGTGAACAAAATCCTTTTTGGGGTGCAGTGAACAAAATCCTTTTTGGGGTGCAGTGAACAACATCCTTTTTGGGGTGCAGTGAACACAATCTTTTTGGGGTGCAGTGAACAAAATCCTTTGTGGGGTGCAGTGAACACAATGTTTGTGGGGTACAGGGAAGAGAATCTTTGTGGGGTGCAGTGAACACAATCTTTGGGGGGTACAGTGAACACAATCTTTGGGGGGTACAGTGAACACAATCTTTTTGGGGTGCAGTGAACAAAATCCTTTGTGGGGTGCAGTGAACACAATCTTTGGGGGGTACAGTGAACACAATCTTTTTGGGGTGCAGTGAACAAAATCCTTTGTGGGGTGCAGTGAACACAATCTTTGGGGGGTACAGTGAACACAATCTTTTTGGGGTGCAGTGAACAAAATCCTTTTTGGGGTGCAGTGAACAAAATCCTTTTTGGGGTGCAGTGAACAACATCCTTTTTGGGGTGCAGTGAACACAATCTTTTTGGGGTGCAGTGAACAAAATCCTTTGTGGGGTGCAGTGAACACAATGTTTGTGGGGTACAGGGAAGAGAATCTTTGTGGGGTGCAGTGAACACAATCTTTGGGGGGTACAGTGAACACAATCTTTTTGGGGTGCAGTGAACAAAATCCTTTTAGGGTGCAGTGAACACAATCTTTGTGGGGTGCAGTGAACAAAATCCTTTTTGAGGTGCAGTGAACACAATCTTTGTGGGGTGCAGTGAACACAATCTTTGTGGGGTACAGTGAACACAATCTCATACTTCTGAAGATTTGAGGGTGCTGCCTGTTCCATACTCCTCCTCCTACTCCTCAACCATCCTTTTAGGGGTACAAACAATAGTAATTGGGGCCTAGTGTGGTGGTGTACGTGTGAGATACATACACTTTCTTTTTGATCATATTTTCTATTCCGCTATTCAATTAAAACCTTTGGGGATCAATTAAATTGCGTGATAGTCTGTGTCGGTACGTGTGAGATCCACCTTTCCAAGTTTTTGGGGTTCATCTCATACTTCTGAAGATTTGAGGGTGCTGCCTGTTCCATACTCCTCCTCCTACTCCTCAACCATCCTTTTAGGGGTACAAACAATAGTAATTGGGGCCTAGTGTGGTGGTGTACGTGTGAGATACATACACTTTCTTTTTGATCATATTTTCTATTCCGCTATTCAATTAAAACCTTTGGGGATCAATTAAATTGCGTGATAGTCTGTGTCGGTACGTGTGAGATCCACCTTTCCAAGTTTTTGGGGTTCATCTCATATTTCTGAAGATTTGAGGGTGCTGCCTGTTCCATACTCCTCCTCCTACTGCTCAACCATCCTTTTAGGGGTACAAACAATAGTAATTGGGGCCTAGTGTGGTGGTGTACGTGTGAGATACATACACTTTCTTTTTGATCATATTTTCTATTCCGCTATTCAATTAAAACCTTTGGGGATCAATTAAATTGCGTGATAGTCTGTGTCGGTACGTGTGAGATCCACCTTTCCAAGTTTTTGGGGTTCATCTCATACTTCTGAAGATTTGAGGGTGCTGCCTGTTCCATACTCCTCCTCCTACTCCTCAACCATCCTTTTAGGGGTACAAACAATAGTAATTGGGGCCTAGTGTGGTGGTGTACGTGTGAGATACATACACTTTCTTTTTGATCATATTTTCTATTCCGCTATTCAATTAAAACCTTTGGGGATCAATTAAATTGCGTGATAGTCTGTGTCGGTACGTGTGAGATCCACCTTTCCAAGTTTTTGGGGTTCATCTCATACTTCTGAAGATTTGAGGGTGCTGCCTGTTCCATACTCCTCCTCCTACTGCTCAACCATCCTTTTAGGGGTACAAACAATAGTAATTGGGTCCTAGTGTGGTGGTGTACGTGTGAGATACATACACTTTCTTTTTGATCATATTTTCTATTCTGCTATTCAATTAAAACCTTTGGGGATCAATTAAATTGCGTGATAGTCTGTGTCGTTACGTGTGAGATCCACCTTTCCAAGTTTTTGGGGTTCATCTCATACTTCTGAAGATTTGAGGGTGCTGCCTGTTCCATACTCCTCCTCCTACTGCTCAACCATCCTTTTAGGGGTACAAACAATAGTAATTGGGGCCTAGTGTGGTGGTGTACGTGTGAGATACATACACTTTCTTTTTGATCATATTTTCTATTCTGCTATTCAATTAAAACCTTTGGGGATCAATTAAATTGCGGGATAGTCTGTGTCGGTACGTGTGAGATCCACCTTTCCAAGTTTTTGAGGTTCATCTCATACTTCTGAAGATTTGAGGGTGCTGTCTGTTCCATACTCCTCCTACTCCTCATCCATCCTTTTAGGGGTAGAAACAATAGTAATTGGGGCCTAGTGTGGTGGTGTACGTGTGAGATACATACACTTTCTTTTTGATCATATTTTCTATTCCGCTATTCAATTAAAACCTTTGGGGATCAATTAAATTGCGTGATAGTCTGTGTCGGTACGTGTGAGATCCACCTTTCCAAGTTTTTGGGGTTCATCTCATACTTCTGAAGATTTGAGGGTGCTGTCTGTTCCATACTCCTCCTACTCCTCATCCATCCTTTTAGTGGTAGAAACAATAGTAATTGGGGCCTAGTGTGGTTTTGTACGTGCGAGATACATACACTTTTTTGGATCATATTTCCTATTCCGCTATTCAATAAAAACCTTTCTAGGGCAAGATCTTAAATTACAGAAATATGAGGAGACCGTCAAATAAGGGCCGTGGCCTGGGTCGTGGTGCTGCTGGTAGAGCTCCTGTTGCAAGGAGAGGACGTGGTCGATCTGTGCCAGCTACACGCACAAGTGAAACACCTTCCTCAAGTGTGAGTAGGCGACAGAACCTGCATCAGTATTTGGTAGGGCATCAAACGCCCCTAGAAGTGATGAGGCCAGAACAAGTGGAGGCGATAGTAGATTGGTTTGCTGCTGACAGTGCCTCCAGTTCCTTCACATTGTCTCCCACCCAGTCTACTGCAGAAAGGTCACAGTTGGCACCTGCAGCCGATGTCCAACCGTCTTTCACCTCACCCCCTTGCAAATCAGGCAAGCAGTCTGAGCCCCAAGCCATACAGCAGTCTCTTCTTCTTTTTGATGACTCTGTCAGCAGGGTTTCCCAGGGCCATCCACCTAGCCCTGCCCCAGAAGTGGAAGAGATTGAGTGCAGCGATGCCCAACCACTTATTTCTCAAGATGAGTACATGCAAGGATCATCGCAGCACGTCTCCGATGATGACGAAACGCAGGTGCCAACTGCTGCGGCGTTCAGCATTGTGGAGACCGACAAGGAGGGCAGGGGTGAAGACTGGGTGGAAGATGATGTGGAGGACGATGAGGTACTCGACCCCACATGGAATGAACGTCATGCAGGTGACCTGAGTAGTTTGGAGGAAGAGGCGGTGGTCGCACAGAGCCACCAGCACAGCAGAAGAGGGAGCAGGGTGCAGAAGCGGAGTGGCCGTGCCCTAGACACTACGCCCGCTACTGCCCAACGCAGCAAGGGAACGAGCGCACCAAAGTCAGCTCAAAGGAGTTCTCTAGCGTGGAAGTTCTTTAGAAAATGTGCTGATGACAGGACACGAGTGGTTTGCACCCTGTGCAATCAGAGCTTGAAGCGAGGCATAAACCTTCTCAACCTGAGCACAACCTGCATGATCAGGCATCTAAGTGCAAAGCACGAGCTGCAGTGGAGTACACACCTTCAAAACCAAGAAACGTCTCTGGCTCATCCTGCTTCCTCTTCTGCTGCAGTCTCGGCCGCTCCAGCCACATCTGTAGTGATACCGGCACCTGCCACCCCGCAAACAGACGATCTGTCAGCAACACCACCACCTGGGTCACCAACAACCATCTCCACAATGTCCCGTGGAAGCGTTCAGCTTTCCATCTCCCAAACACTTGAGAGGAAGAGGAAGTACCCCCCTACCCACCCGCGATCCCTGGCCCTGAATGCCAGCATTTCAAAATTATTGGCCTTTGAAATGCTGTCATTCCGTCTGGTGGAGACGCACAGTTTTAAAAACCTTATGTCGGTGGCTGTCCCACAGTACGTCGTGCCCAGCCGCCACTACTTTTCCAGGCAAGCCATCCCTTCCCTGCACAACCAAGTGGGGGAAAAAATCAGGTGTGCACTGCGCAACGCCATCTGTGCCAAGGTCCACCTAACTACCGATACGTGGACCAGTAAGCACGGTCAGGGGCGTTATATCTCCCTAACGGCACACTGGGTAAATGCAGTGGCAGATGGGCCTGAGGCGGATAGCAATTTGGCGCATGTCCTTCCACCACCGAGGACTGCAGGGCGCTTCAGTTTGCCTCCTGTTCCTAACTCCTCCTACTCCGCTTCCTCATCCTCTACCGCCTCCTCATCCGGACAGCGTAACACCTTCACCACCAACTTCAGCACGGCCAGGGGTAAACGACAGCAGGCAGTTTTACAACTTGCCTGTTTGGGGGACAAACCACACACCGCGCAGGAGTTGTGGAGGAGCATGGAACAGCAGACAAATGAGTGGTTGCTGCCAGCGAGCCTCAAGCCCGGCCTGGTGGTGTGCGATAACGGGCGAAATCTCATAGCAGCTCTGGGCCTAGCCGGTTTGACGCACATCCCTTGCCTGGCGCATGTGCTGAATTTGGTGGTGCAGAGGTTCCTTAAAAACTACCCCGATATGTCAGAGCTGCTGCAGAAAGTGCGGGCCGTTTGTGCGCACTTTCAGCGTTCTCACCCTGCTGCTGCTCGCCTGGCAGCGCTGCAGCGTAACTTCGGCCTTCCCGCTCACCGCCTCATATGTGACGTGCCCACAAGGTGGAACTCCACCTTGCACATGCTGCAAAGACTGTGCGAGCAGCAGCAGGCCATAGTGGAGTTTCAGCTGCAGCACGCACGCGTGAGTCGCTCTGCGGAACAGCACCACTTCACCACCAATAACTGGGCCTCCATGCGAGACCTGTGTGCCTTGTTGCGCTGTTTTGAGTACTCCACCAACATGGCCAGTGGCAATGACGCCGTTCTCAGCTTAACTATCCCACTTCTATGCCTCCTTGAAAAAACAATTCGGGCGATGATGGAAGAGGATGTGGCACAGGATGAGGAGGAGGAGGAGGATGAAGAGGTAACATTTCCAAGGCTTTCAGGGCAGTCATTCGCAAGGGGCTCCGAGGGTAGGTTCCTGCACACACAAACGCCAGGGACACAATTGTCCAGCAGGGGCACAGTTCTGGAGGATGAGGAGGATGAGGAGGAGGAGGAGCTGGAGGAGGAGATGGAACCATGTTCACAGCAGGGTGGCACCCATGCCAGCTCATCGCCATCACTGGTGCGTGGCTGGGGGGATACAGAGGACACGGACGATACACCTCCCACAGAGGACAGCCTTTCGTTGCCTCTGGGCAGCCTGGCACACATGAGCGATTACATGCTGCAGTGTCTCCACAACGACCGCCGAGTTGCCCACATTCTAACTTGTGCTGATTACTGGGTGGCCACGCTGCTGGATCCCCGTTACAAGGACAACGTACCGTCCTTAATTCACTCACTGGAGCGCGATCGCAAGATGCGCGAGTACAAGCGCACGCTGGTAGACGCCATGCTGCTGGCATTCCCATCTGACAGCGGGGCCGCAGTGCAAGCACAAGGCAGAGGAGGAGGAGGAGGTCGCCAACGCAACCAGGGCACCGCCAGCACCTCAGAAGGCAGGGTTAGCATGGCCGAAATGTGGAAAAGCTTTGTCAGCACGCCACAACAAACAGCAGCACCAGCAGCTCAGATGGAACGTCTTAGCAGGAGGCAGCATTTTACCAACATGGTGGAGCAGTATGTGTGCACACGCCTACATGTAGTGAATGAGGGGTCTGCCCCCTTCAACTTCTGGGTCTCCAAATTTGGCACATGGCCTGAGCTTGCCCTTTACGCCTTGGAGGTGCTGGCGTGCCCTGCAGCCAGTGTATTATCTGAACGGGTATTTAGCACGGCTGGGGGCGTTATAACAGACAAGCGCAGCCGCCTGTCCAGAGACAATGTGGACAAGCTCACGTTCATTAAAATGAACCAGGCATGGATCCCATGGGACTTTTCCGTACCTTGTGCAGAATAGCAATGGATACCGACCTTACCCACCCATTGTTCCATTTTTGCTCTTTCTCACTCTTTTGGGGTGTACCCTCATTTAAAATTTGTGAAAAGAAGCAGTGTTGGCTACCTCGTCCTCCTCCTCAGGGCCAGATTAACGTAGGGGCTATTGGAGCTGCAGCTCCAGGCCCCTACCTTTTATATAGGCCCCGGGTTGGCCATATTCACTGTTACCGCTCTTCTGTCACTTGTAAACACAGAAGTCTGGCTTCTATGCTCGCTTCCCCAGGCAGCACCCTCAGAACCTCCCCACACAGCGCGAAGGCCGGACAAGGAGGGACAGTTGCCGATGCATGGATGTGTTTATGGGCTTCAGAGACAGCATCCCATGTTGAATTAGGCATGCATGGCTGCACCCTTCCTCCTCTGAGTGCATGGCAAGGCACGGCCCTTAAGGCCCTTCAAAATCCTCAGCACCAAGCCCATGATGCTCTTAATCCGGCCCTGGTCCTCCTCCACCACCACTTCCACCTACACCGCCCATAGGTGTGCGCAGCCTATTGCATTAAGGTGTGCACCCCAAAGTTGAAATACACATGCATGTGTTTGCAAGCAGGGAGAGTAATGTATCGGGGCCATGTACCTGTAGGCAAAGAGAAATAGAGCAGAGCAGGTCCGAGAGAGATCTTTCCCATCTCCTCACTGGCAATGCTATGTGCCCCAGTTGATTAGGGTGTGCCCAGGCACACCCGGCACACCCTGTGCGCATGCCTATGTCACCGCCACATCCACCACCACCTCAACCTCCCTCCTACTCCATATGGGCCTCGTCCTTCAGAGATGAAGAAGAACATTGTTTTATTTTTCTGTTTTTTTTTTTTGTTGTTTTAAGTTATTTCCCTATCCACATTTGTTTGCAGAGCACTTGCCATGCTCTTAATTACGTTTTGCTGCCATTTGCAGCACTCTAGCCCTTTCCTTTGGTGTTTTAGAGCCATTTTAGTGCCTTAAAGTTCGGGTCCCCATTGACTTCAATGGGGTTCGGTGTCCGGGAAAAGTTCGGTAAAAGTCCGGGACACGGACCCGGACTTTTTTTTAAAGTTCGGCCGAACCCGTCGAACACGGACATCTAGGTGTCCGCTCAAGCCTAGTAATGAGCCTTTTCTACTCCCTCGTGGCAGCGTCCACCCCCAGACCCAGCAAAGCCTGTTGTGGGGATTTGGTCAGGTTAAGTTAATTTGCGTAAGGGTGTATATAATTTACAGTTTTTTTAAGTTGATCATTCTGTTCATCGACTCTATCTCTCACTAATCCCTTCCATAATATAACATTTACTCCAAATTTTCTGCTATTTCTGTAGGTTTCCCTTACTTTGATACATAACTTTTTTATATGCTATGATATGATTAACTGCATTCATCCATTCCCTGATAGAAGGAGTTACAACTAAGAGTATTCATCTCTTAGCAATTTGCTTTTGAAGACTGAAAAAGTGTTTTTTGCAAAAAGATCTTTACATATCCTAATTATTCTTCATCATTAAAACACCCCCAGCATATACAGAATCAACTAACCATTTTGCAACTCCAACAGGATGACAGTGAAAATCGCAGCCGGAGAAATACTAGGCAGCGGGGGGTCCCAGAAACAGTCCTGGGCCCCGAATTAAAGACGGCAGCTTTGCGGATATTTAACAAATTGTTAAATATCTACAGAGGAGATTGAAATAGACAGAGTACATAGAGTACAGGCACCCCGCAGCATAGGAGAAGACCATCCAAGTGATGTATTGGTTAGAATACATTCCTACTCCCTTAAGGAAGATATTATGCGATGTGCCTGGAATCAAGGACCTATAGACTTTAAAGGAGCCCCAATACGGCTCCTAGCAGACCACTCACGTTGCACTCTGCGGATGAGGGCCATATTAAAACCATTGTTAGCTGAAATTCGTAAGGTGGGCGCTATATATCATTGGGGTCACCCGTATCATTGGAATAGAATGGAAATTCATTTGCTCTGAGATGGCATGAACAGTTACCAGAGCTATTCTATTTTTTGGAGACCCCTCCAATATCAATTCCCAACTGGCTCCTCAATCCGTGGAGTCGGATCTCATGGGGATCCCCCATGTCACGGTTTAGACATCTCCGGAGAGAGGGTCCCAGTCCATTAGAAGAAGAGACTCTTGCGGAGGACATGGCCCCTAACAACGTTTAAAAATTACATGGACAATTTTCATATTCTCTTACTTTTTCACTATATCTCTAGGTATATTATTTTGGACTCTGTTGGAAACCCCTGTCCTGCCCCTTTCCCCCTTCCCCTTGGTGCTGATCTCCCGTCGCCCGGATGAGTAATTTCCTCTGCCTGGTCGGTTGGGGATCACGCATTGAAGACATGAGGTTCTGTAGTGTGAGTTCCATACACTATCCAATTTTTTAAGAAGATCTACCGACTCGAGATGTTTCACGGACTCCACAATGGTTTTTTCCCTCTTTTTTTTTTTGTAATTCCTGAGAAATACAAGGTGGAGATGCTGCTTTTGGGGATGGGGGGGGGATGAGGGTAAGGGTGAGGGATATAATTGTCAATTCAGATTATTTAAAAATGAAGTATTGAATCTGTGTGCAGGGGGGTTGTAGCTCAAAAATGAGTAAGATGCTTTGTAGACCGACACCCTATGGTCACATCTCCTTATTATTTTTTCTTTTTTTTCTATTTTTTCATTTATCTTTTCAATAATATTTTTTGCTTCCCGGTAAACACCTTTTATTGGCATTTTGCTGATCACTTCTCCCACATTAGGAAGCGCCTGGTTGTGCTTGGTTATGGTATAACCAGTTTTAGTAATACCTGTATTGGTATATAGTTGTGGGGAGGGGGGGTCACCCCAGACCGAGTACCTCCGTTGACAGATGCTCCTTGTGCTTTCCAAGGGCTCCAAGCACTCCACCAGACACCGTAAGCACTTCAGACTCCACGAACCACCGCAGCTTGGTTGGGGTTTCGCAATCTCCTACCCACCCTGAACCTACAACAAGGCTCCAGGTTCCTGTGGGTGAACCTCTCTTTCCCCAGAGAGTGCAGTAGAACAAGCTCTTACACAAGCTCTTACAAGAGCTCAGTGGTTCTCTAAGGGAGTATGGAAGATCATAGCAATCCCTTGCAGCAGATTCCCCCAATAACAGACAGGACTCTAGATTGAGGTTGAAGGAACTCTCGAACAACTTTATTGAACAAGACTTATATACAGAATTTGGAACATCTCGCCCCCAACAACCGCTTTCCTATTTGTCAATTGTAAAGTACCTGTAGTCCTCCTTCAGGTCCTCCTTAGCCATGCAAATGAGGACTTGAAAATGGGTCAGCAGGGATTGGTCCGATAGCTTGACCAGAAGGACTGCCATGTGCAATGAGACAGAAGCTCCCAGGGGGCAATCAATGTACACAATAGCCAGACACAGAACAATGGGAGGTCATTAGCAATTAACAATGACACAGGGCAATCCACATTCCCTCCCAATACACAAACAAAAGGAAAACCTTGCTGACATTGAAAGATATGTAATATACACAGCATTTAGGAATTACAGATTTCATGGCAAATGGGAATAAATCTTAATTTCTATATGGAGATATCGCTGGCAAACATGAAGCAATCCAAACCATTACTTATCTGTCTTTAAATTCCAGTGACGGTGAATACTGTCACAGGGGGTTTCTTTAATTTTTTTTTCTTTTTGGGCCTCCAGGGTAGCCATGTCACCTAGCCCTGCACAAGCGGTCTCAGGATATAAGGTAACCACCCTTAATGTAAGAGGTTTAGCCACCCCAGAGAAACGGTCACATCTTTTATCAGATTTAAAACACAGTCATTCACATATGGCATTTTTACAGGAAACGTATTTTCGGAAAGATGCTATCCCCAGGCTATGCAATAGGGATTTCCACTGGGTGTATCACGCTCCCTTACCAATGCCTAAATCAAAAGGAATGAGTATTCTCATATCTAAATGTTTGCCCTGGGTGTTTAAAGAGGAGCTGATGGACCCAGGTGGAAGATTTTTGTTGATTAACCTTCTTAGCGGTATTCCCGAGCGTGGCTCAGGGTTACATTTCAGAGCCAAAAGTGGTAACCCCGAGCCACACTCGGGGTACCGCTAGAAGCATCGCTGGATCCTGTAAAAGAGGTTTCTTACCCTGTCACCGGGATCCAGCGATGTATCTCAGTGGTATGCGGCGGCGGATCTTCCTCCCGATCGTCTCTGTGCCCCGGCTTCCGTCTCCTGCGATGTGGTATACACACGTATATACGTATATATATATATGTATGTATGTATGTGTATATATATATATATATATGCAAAATACATGCAAAATAATGGTACCGCTTTCAGCACCTAAAATCCGAAAGAATCATACCGCCAGGGAGGTTAAGGGAAGGATTGGTCAGACAACGGTAACTTTATTAAATGTTTATCTGCCTAACTCAGATCATATATCTTTCTTACAGCAATTGATTCTGGTAGTTCTGGGGTTTCGAGAAGGGCACCTGGTGATGGGTGGAGACTTTAATTTTGTACCTGAACCCCTCCTGGATTCTTCCAGGGGAAGTTCATGTATTTCCCATACCCGGTTACGCCGACTGCAGCGGGAACTATCTCTCCTTGACCTGACTGACCCTTGGCGATTGATGCACCCAGATGAGCGGGATTATACCTATTACTCTCTGACCCACAATGTCTATACTCAAATAGATCGCATTTTACTTCCTCAAAGTGATCTCCCTTTGGTTATCTCCTTGCATATCGATTCATTTTCTATATCAGACCACGCTCCTGTCCACGTAGTTATTGCATGGGAATCTGGACATGTAAAACCGTGTACTTGGAGGCTCAATGAGTCATTACTCCAGTTCCCAGAAGTCAGGGTGGAGATAGAGTCTGTGATTTCTAATTATTTTAAAGATAATATGGATAATTCACTATCCCCATCTATAATCTGGGAGGCACATAAATGCGTAATTCGTGGGGTCCTTATGCGAATAGGAGCTCGATGTAAAAGGGAACAGGAAAGTAGATTGACAGCCCTCTTCTCACGGATAGAATCTCTTAGTAAACAACTCAAGCAATCCCTAGCGGCGGAAAAACTTGTCTCCTTAACTCAAGCCAGAGAAGAATTAAATCGCCTCCTGTTTCAGAAGACGATTAGAGGTATGGCATGGGCTAGGAGACACTACTATGAATTTTCAAATAAACCAGGTGCGATGCTTGCAAGGGATTTAAGGGGCCAGAGAAAGAGAACACATATATCTCATATACAAATGCCTGGTGGACAAGAGGTTCATACCTCGTCTACTATTTCGGACGAGTTCTATTCATTTTATCATTCTCTTTATAACATAACAACCCCCGAGAGAATAACTTCCCCTAGCGAGGAAAGGGAATTATCAGAGATCTACCTCCGAGAATCAAGAATGCCCACCCTTACAGCAGAGCAGGCATCTGCCTTGGAAGGGGCAATTACTATTGAGGAATTATCATCTGCCCTCTTACAATCTAAACCCCATAAGGCCCCTGGACCAGATGGGCTTTCTTTGCCATACTACCAGCACGTTATGGCATATTTAGGTAAACCCCTCCTCAAGCATTTTAATAATGTAGGAGAGGGTGCCATGTTTCCTATTGACTCTTTGAGGGCTTATATAGCCCTTATTCATAAAGAAGGGAAAGACCCTCAGCTCTGCGGCAGCTAAAGGTCTATTTCCAATTTAAACTGCAATACCAAATTGTTTGCAAAGATCCTTGCGAATCATCTAGTGCCACACATCCCCCGCCTGGTGCATTTTGACCAGGTGGGGTTTGTGCCGCATGGCGAGGCAAGAGATAACACTATAAGGGCTATTGATCTGGTACACGAAGCACGGGTCTCACATACTCCAATGGTATTATTATCTACGGACGCGGAGAAGGCTTTTGACAGGGTGGCCTGGAGCTTTATTTGAGCCACCCTGTCATATATAGGCCTGGGACCATGGATGCAGCAATGCATCCTGGCCCTATACTCTAGACCATCGGCAGTGGTACGAGTAAACAAATGGTACTCAGACTACTTTCCAATCTCGAATGGCACCCGGCAGGGATGCCCACTATCACCTCTTATATTTACTCTAACATTGGAACCCTTTTTGTGTTCAATACGTCCATCTAGCGACATTTCAGGCATTCGGGTTGCTGGCGATCAACACAAGGTGGCCGCTTTCGCGGATGACCTTGTGTTTTTTCGTCACCAACCCGATTATAACACTTCCAAACATCTTAGCTGCTATTAACAAATATGACATCCTCTCTAATTAAAAGATTAATCTCACAAAATTGGCAGTTCTCAATGTATCGATATCATTTCAGGGGGAACATGCTTTATGAGTTTCATTCCCATTTCATTAGGCTGAGGGATCGTTCGCTTACCTGGGGATCAAGATTACAACTGATCCAGCTGATTTATCTAGGAAGAATCATATCCCTATGTTGGGGATTGTGAAGAGAGACCTCCATATATGGTAATCATTAACCCTGACATGGTTTGGATGCTGTAGCGTGCTTAAGATGAACATCTTGCCCAGACTACTGTATTTATTGCAGGCATTACCGATTGCTGTCCCCATGTCTTTTTTTCAACAGATCCGGAAAATGTTTTGCGCTTTCATATGGGCTTCCAGATCTCCTAGGATCAGGCTTCAAGTCCTGTCCCTTCCAAAATCAAAGGGGGTAGTAGGCCTTCCGGACATGCTCCGATATTACTGCGCCTCGCACCTCGTCCGTGTCTTGGACTGGCATTGTAATTTGGCCTCTAAGCGATGGGTGGGTTTGGAGATAGGTGCAGCTGGCCAGTTGACCCTCCGGCCCCTTGGTCCTCTTTTTCACCTATGGACCCTATCTTATCACACCCTACGATAGGTGCCACTCTACGAGAATCTCGGAGAGTTCAACAACATCCAAAGATAGCTCCTGCGCCTTCCCCTCTTATCTCTATACTTGGCAACCCAGATTTTCCGCCGGGATGTACAAGTGCTAAGATACATGGACTAGCCCAAATTGGAAAGATACGATTACTTGAAGTATGGCAGCAGGGCCCTGTGCCTGCCCATGGGGAGATCGCTGCATGGCTCGGATTAGATCTGGACCACTTGAGTATCTATCAATTACGACATTTCCTCCTTTCTGTTGGACAAGGGGGCTATATACCAAGGGCTTTAACTCCTTTTGAATCTTTATGTAGAGCAGGGGACCCCCTTAAACATACTCTATCTCTATTCTATTCAATCTTGGTGGAGGAACTGGAGGAACAACATCTGTCGTTTCTATCTCAATGGGAGCGGGAACTTGCAATTACTTTGACGAAAACACAAAAGAATAAGATCCTAACACTGGTGCATAAATCTTCTATGGACTGCAAATACCAGGAGGTGGGATATAAAATATTAACTAGGTGGTATAGAGTCCCCGTGTTGATGCATAGGATGGGAGCAGATTGCTCAGACAGGTGTTGGCGTGGCGGGTCGGAGGCGGGTTCAATGCACATTTTTTGGACTTGCCCCCTACTGTGACCCTTTTGGATTAAAGTTGCGACAGTCATTAAGCAACTGACTGCAGTTGAGGTGGGAGATGATCCAGCGTATTGTCTCCTCCACCTCATGAGAATTTCAATCCGCAGATATAAGATGTCCCTGACACTCCGACTCCTTAATGCTGCAAAGGCATGTATTCCAGCCATGTGGAGACAAACTCAATCTCGGGGAAGTAGATTATGGTACTCAAAAGTTAATGAGATTTATAGGATGGAGGAGTTAACTGCCACCTTAACCACTTTGCCACTGAGTACCGTAGTACTACTGCGGCAAAGTGGCTCGTTATCGTCTGACGACGTAGACCTACGTCATCAGACACTCCCCCTTGTGGGCGGCGCTCGCGCACCACCGGAGGCTTGCTCCCGCTGTATTCAGTCACACCGGGAGTCGGGCCAGGGGAGGAGCAGCGGCGATTGCCGCTGCTCTGCCCCAATCGTCGGGGATCTAGTGTGGAGATCCGCCCGCCTGTATAAACACAAGCGGGCGGATCTCCCAAGTGACAGGGAGTGACAGATCGGAGTGTTCAGCATAGCTGAACACTCCGATCTGTCCCTGGCTCACACAGTCACCTCCCCCCCCACACGTCAGTAAGCACCAGGCATACATTAACCCCTCCCTCTCCAATAAAATTAACCCCTTCCCTGCCAGTGTCATTTTTACAGTAACAGTGCATATATATAGCACTGATTACTGCAGTAATGTCACTGGTACCCCCAAAAGTGTCAAAAATGTCAGTCAAGGGTCCGATCTGTCCGCCGCAATGTCGCAGTCCCGCAAAAAAAATCGCAGATCGCGCCATTACGCGTTTAAAAAAAACCACCAAAAATGACAGAAATCTTTCCCTTTGTTAGTAAACGCAATAACTTTTGCGCAAACCAATCAAAATACGCTTATTGTGAATTTTTTTACCAAACATATGTAGCAGAAAACAAATTGGCCAAAAATTTAAAAAAAATTTGATTTTTACATTTTTTTGGGGGGAATTTCATATAAAAAAATGTGAAAAATATTGTTGTTTTTTCAAAATTTACGCTCTTTTTTTGTTTATAGCGCAAAAAGTAAAAATCGCACAAGTGATAAAATACCACCAAAAGAAAGCTCTGTTTGTGGGAAAAAAAGGACGTAAATTTCGTTTGGGTATGGCGTCGCACGACCGCGCAATTGTCAGTTAAAGTCGCACAGTGCCGAATCGCAAAAAGTGGCTCAGACGTAAGACAGCAAAATGCTCTAGTGGTAAAGTGGTTAAAGAACTGGGAGGACCAGACTAGAGACCAATGGAGGCCCTGGGTGAATTTCACTGGTACAGAGGCTTATCAATTTGAAGTAATTTAATGTAGCTCATTATGGAGTGCACTAGATCTATGTATTGGGCTTCCCTGGAGGCCCTATCTTGAACCGTTTCTTTTTTTTTTTGGGGGGGGCTAGACTATAATAGGCATTCTTCCAAGGCGCAGAGATAGGCACGATAAGTACCTTTCTAACTCGGACGACGATGATAGGACACTTATTAGGGGAACATTTTCTCTCACTTTTTTTTTTTTTATCTCTCTCTTTCTTCACTGATTTTTCACATTGCAATTAAATAAGGTTTTTATTACCTAGGGAGTTTGTATTTTTATCACGTTGCATTAAGTTTGAATTTGCATTTTTAATATTTTTGACATGAGGAGGAAATCACAATGTGTATGCATCATATGATTTGAACACCCTTTTTTTTTTTTTTTTTCTTCCTATCACGATGTTTAATATTCACACTTTTTCACTGATCATGATGTGGGTTCTTATCCACATTTCTCTCTGACAACAACAACTGTAGCACAACAATTAAAATATTGTAGGCAAACACTTATGGTGTAATTTTTTTTTTTTCTTGATTTGTGTGTCTCCTTTCTCATGGTCATTTCTGTATAAAGGGTAACTGTTCATGAAAAATATATATTTTGTTTTTTGTTATATTTTGATTGAAAAAAAATAATAAAAATGAATACATTTGAAACATTTCAGATAGTTTTTTTTATTACTTGACTCCAATATCCCATTAACTCTCTATATGACCAAATCAAGTGACAGTATTCCACTTCATCTTGATTACATTGCAAACATTCTGATATTGGCCTTCTACCCATTTTCTATAGTCTAATAGGGCTAAGGTATATCCGGTGCATTATATACAATTAGGTTATCTTATTAGTATCAATTGGCAATACAACCAAATGCAAGGAACATATCTCCTCCCATTTCTTATCTGTCATTTCTGGGATTAATACCGGTCATTTATCTTTTACTTTTAATGGTTCTATGCCTATTTTAGCTTGTAATAAGAAACAATACAATATTCATATCAGTCCCTTCAGTCCCTGTGACTTCAGAATTTCTATAAGGGGGTATTTTGATATTTTAAGATTCTGCTTGCCAAATTGCGCCTGCAAGGCATGTCTTAATTTTAAATATTTATAAAAGTGTTTATGTGCTATATCATGTTGTTTATTCAAATATTCAAATGTTCGCATAGTTCCATGTTCATACAACTGCTCTAGGTCAATCACACGTTTCTATTTCCAGAAGTTTCCATCTGGACTTCCTCTCAACTGTTTAAATGCTGGGTTATTCCAGATGAGAACCTCCTGGGGGATATCTCTAAACCCTACTATTCTCTTAGATTCTTTCCATACCACTCGTGCCATTGTAAACATGGGAATCTTAATTTTAAGTAACCTCACTGATTGTGCCCCCAATGCTACCCCTAAGTCCTCTACCTGAGGTATTTTTCCACTCCTCCTGATCTTTTCTGTCTTATCCATTTCTGTAGCTGTTTTAACTGCCCTGCCAGGTAATATAAATATATATCTGGAAGTGCCATCCCTGCTTCAGTTTTCGATCATTGTAACATTGTTGTTTTAAGTTTGGATCTACCATTAGTTCATATAAATTGTGAGTTTAACATTTCAAATATATATTTTGGTATAACTACTGAAGAATGTGAGAATATATATAAACATTTGGGTAACACTACTGTCTTGATTAAATGTATTTTTTCTGCCACCAAACATGGTAACTTTGACCATATTCTCAACTTGCATTTAATTTGTTCCAATAAGGGATTCACATGCATTGCCAATGCTTCCTCTGGATCCAACATAATTTGAATACCCAAGTATTTGAATGAACTCACTATCTTCAACAAGGGAAATTGTTCCTCATCCCTCTGTATATCGTGTCTAAATGGCAATAAAACAGATTTATGCCAATTGATTTTTAATCCTGAATACTTCCCAAACATATTTATTAGTTTCATTGCTTCTGTTTTTTGTGTCTCCCATATACAGGATTATATCATCCACATAGAGACCAATGACCTCCTTCCTATTTCCCATTACTGTTCCTTTAAATTCCTCTGATTTCCTAAACCTCAAAGTAAGCGTCTCCATTACTATAGCAAATAGATTTGAGAATAGAGGACATCCCTGTCTTGTCCCTCTCTCTAAACGTATCGTAAATTACATTAATCCATTTATCAAAACGACAAGATTAACTATAGATTATGGTTATCCATTTTCTAAATCTTTCTCCGAAACCAAACTGTTCGAATGATTTCAGTAAATACAGCCATTTAATAGAGTCAAATGCTCTGGCCATATCCAAAGATGCCAGGGCACGCGACTCTGGTATGTATTCTTTCATTTGTGCCATCAGTTGTGTTCTTATAATAATTTATGTTGATTTTCCTGGCATAAAGCCGGTTTGATTGCTATGAATAATTGATAAAATTATGTTATTAAGCCTTCCCACTAAGATCTTCACCAGCATTTTATAATCACGGTTAAGCAGCGAGATTGGTCTATAGGGGGCACATTCACTTAGGTCTTTATCTGATTTTGGAATAAGCACCACCAGAGCCTCATACATAGATTCTGGCAAAGATCCCCACATGAAAGCTTCTGTATACATTCTAGTTAAAACTGGCGCTAGGATATCTATGTATCGACTATATAACTCCAGCAGAATTCCATTAGGGCAGCTGATTTCCCTGATGCTAATAAAGTCACAGCCTGCCGGATTTCCTTTTCTGTAATCTCCATACCCATCATACTAACTTGTTCTTTCGTCAAATTAGGATATTCTATTTCGTTTATATATTGTGCCATCTCCATTTCTGTGCAAGTTAGCCTTGTCCTATGCATAGAAAATTAATATTGACGGAAGCATTTAATTAGGTCACCTATTGCATACACTAGCTCCCCAGCTCTATTTCTAACTTTAGATACTGCCAGTGTTGTTGTTTAACCATATGTGCTAATAATTGACTCGATTGATTCCCTTGTTCGTAATTCAGCTGATTTCGGGAAAAAAATATATATTTTAGCGTTAACTTCTGCTTGTATCTTATACAGCTGTATACATTTCTCCCACCTTTCTTTATTATTCCTTGATGGATCCCCTATACAGTATATTCTGTCTCCGCTTGCACACATTTTTCAGCTAGTTCTTCCTCTTCTTGCCTATTGGTTTTCTTAATATATGCTATTGTAGATCTCAAAGCTCTCATTAGGTATGCCTTGAGTGCATCCCAACAATTACCATCCATTGGTAAATCTCCATGGGTTTCAAGGAACATTCTCAGCTGGTCCGGTATTTGGTCGTTAATCCCTATTTGCGATAACCAATAAGGGTGTATCTTCCATCCTGCTCGTCTTCCCCCTAAACCTACAGCCAGTTCAAATAGCAGTGGGGAATGATCTGACACTGGTAAGGTATGTAATTGACTGCACCAATGGTAGGGTCTTATTACCCAGTGCCAGATCTATTTGGCAAAGTGACCCTTTCCCCATAGACGCACACGAGTATACTATATTATCTCCCTCTCTTTTTCAGGTGCCGGAGGATATATGGGAACATATGGTCATGGGGTGATGACCACATTCCATTCAGGATCTGGAAAATGATGGCGGAATGCATCTGGTGGAAGGTAGGTCTCTGTCCAGTAGCAAGCATTGTATCCTTTCTGGTCCAAGCTCTCCCCGCCTATTCACATAGCTTCTCATAATGTCCAAGGTCTAAACTCCCCATTAAAAAGACAAAAGTATTTTCAACATTCCTATTCCAAACGGATAGAAGTGTTTCTTCTCCAAGAAACCAACTTTCTGAAGCAGTTTAACACAAAATATATTCACCCTAAATTCCCACAGTTCTATCTGGCCAATGCGGAGGATAAGACCTGTGGGGGGGGGGGGTTGCATTTTTTTCTCCAAAGTGACTACCTGCTCTCCCTCACAGGAAATTAGGGATCCTGAGGGTTGATATATTCTAGTGCCAGGTTCCTTGGATGGTGCCCAATATACCTTCATCTCCTATTATGTGCCTAACACATTTTTTTTCCTCCATGTTGGCCATCCTTTCTCCTCACCTGGAGGGCACCATGATATTGGGAGGGTACTCTAATGTGGCATTGGATCAGATGCTTGATAAATCACGGCAAGGTGGGTCTCACCTTTTACGTCCCCCTAGACAAAGTTTGAAAATCACTAAGCTCATTCACTCCCATGAATTGGTGGATATTTGGAGAGAATTAAATCTGACCTTAAAGGATTTCACCCATTTTTTGGCACCTGACCAAACCTACGCTAGAATAGACCATATTTTTATTGCTGCTTCTGCCATTCCATCTGTCACGCAATCAAATAGCTCCAATGGGACCATATGATCTTCTGGGTGTTAAATGATCTTGGCGTCTAGAATAGATTGAGCCTTGTATTGGCCAAATAAAGGTATAATGGAAATCAAATTATTATGGGGGACATATGTGAGCTTATAGTCTTTCACAGCGTTTCGGGTATGCAACACTGGATGTTTCTATCACCTCTTTATTTTTTTGCGAATACAATATGCATTTGCCCCTACTTATTTCTATCACTAATACTTTTGAATATTATAATGGTATAAACATATTTATATATATTGTTACCGTATACAAGGACTATCTATGGTATACCCCAAGCCTCCAGCAGACATCTTTTCTCCATACGTGCATTTTTATTCAAATTTAAATAGGTACAGACAATATTAGGTAACTATTAGCTTTATTACAGAAACAATTTCCTGTTAGTTCTATCATTACAATGCCCATTTGTCTATTCAGAGTTTGGATTTGCATACTCATCTCTGCCGGAGACCCAGAATATGGGAGTGATTCCTCATGACAGGCATATCAAGTCACATGAACAGACTCTCTACACTTCAATTTTTAGATGGCTCCACCCTCTCAATAAGTAGGATGCCCTTTCTTGGGGAACCCGTGCTGAGGATAAGAGATGTATTTTTGACTGTACTGTTATTCATAAACTTTCTTTTTTGTATTGAGATGTGGATTTTGCTAATATGTTTTTGTATTTTGTGTTCAGAAGTTTAAATGGACCACACATTTTCCTGAAGAAGCCTGTACAGCGAAACATCAAAACAATCTAAAAAGCTGTATTTCTGCATGATGAAATTTTGGATGTGCCAACAGTTTTATCAAATTGTATTTTGATTAACAAATATTATTATTTTTTACAGTGTTGTTAAATGACCTTACTTAGCAAAAAACAGTACCTAAAAAGTCCCACATCTTGCGTTCTTCTGTTTTCAGTATTCACAGTTTTCTATAGTGTATTCAAAGGGACATAGACCAGTCTGAGTGGACATGGAGAGACGGGCTATTCCCAGACACACGATTGATTATTTGGCTTGGATCTCTCCTAAAAATCCGCCCCCCCCCGATATTAGCACCTACACTCTCTCATTCCATGGCCCTCTGACTCCCTACATAAATCCCGTATGATCATTTCTGAACTTCGGCCACTGACACATTTTCCATAATCCCCAATTCCCCCCTGGGCAAGACATCCAGGCCTACAATGGTGGACAAATAAGGGTCTTTTAAGGATTGGTCATTTTGTTTCTTCTATGGGACTATCAGGTATCAAGTGCTGGAGGCCAATGGAGAGAGGGCTTCCCTTGCAGCTAAGTGCCAAACTCCCCTGGAGATGAGACAGGAGGAGTTAGGCCCAAAGTCGCACAGGTCGCCTGCAGAGTTGCTTGCAGAAAAGGGTTCAGGAATACCGCTGTGGTGCTGCGGGGTTACTGCAGGCAGGTGGCACCTGTGAGATGAAGCAGGTACTTGGGATCACTGAGACAGAGGGTGGTTGATTCAAGCCAAGGTTCAATGCCAGGTGGGTAGCGGAGGAGACAAGGTCAAGTGGTAGCCAAGGTCTGGACAGGTAGCAGGCAGAGGAGATCCGTTAAACAAGCTGAGGTCAAAGTCAGGAAGCAAGCTGGAGATGGAGGTGTAACAAGCCGAGTAAGGAACCAGAAATCACAGGAAACAGGAAACAGGATGTTGGTAGAAGCTGAAGATCAAACAGCACTTAGAGAAGGGCTGGCTTCCTTATAAAGGCCCAGGTAATGGGCTGACAGAGTTGCTGGGTCCTAGAGCCCTTCTCCTATTCTGACGGATACTGGGTCCTAGAGACCTCCTGCTATTGGTACCCTGACAGTGCCCCCCTCCAATGGGCAGCCTCCGGATGCCCAACCGAGCCATCTTCCTTGGATATCTGGCATGAAATTCCCGAAGGAGTCTAGGGGCATGGATGTTGATCTTTGGTTCCCAAGAGCTTTCTTCGAGTGGATACCCCTTCCATTTGATCAGATATTGGATTTGCCTGCCTTGTTTCCTGCAATCCAATATTGACTCCACCTCATATTCTATTTCTTCACCAACAGTTACTGATGGTGGAGGAAGTTCCACTCTCCCAGGAAATGGATCTGGAATGGCCGTTTTTAGGAGAGAGGCATGAAAAACTGGGTGAATCCTATAAGAATCCGGCAGGGATAATTCAAAAGCCACTGGGTTTACCTCTCGTTTAATTGGAAACGGACCAATGTATTTAGGCCCTAGCTTCTTCGATGGGCAAGGCAGTTTCAGATTGGCCATAGACAGCCATACCTCATCCCCAATTTTAAAGGAGGGATTCCCCCTGCGTTTCTTGTCAAAAAAATTTTTGTAGTCGGTTTGAGCCTTCAGTATGCATTCTTGCAGGGTTTGATAGTTTTGCTGTATAAAAGCAAGTCTGTCCTGGACCGCAGGTACTGCAGATTCGAATATAGTGTCAGGCAAGGCAAGTGGGTGGAATCCATAGTTGGCCCAGAATGGAGACTGGTTTGTGGCTGAGTGTAGTGAATTGTTATAAGCAAACTCCGCAAATGGAAGTAACGAGGCCCAGTCATCCTGTGAAAAGGCTGAGAAACAGCGGAGGTACTGCTCCAAGGTTTGATTCGTACGCTCTGTTTGTCCATTGCTCTGAGGATGGTATGCTGATGAGAGGCAAAGTTCTATTTTCAGGGCGTTACACAGAGCTCTCCAAAACTTGGAGGTAAATTGTACCCCCCGATCAGAAACAATGCTTCCGGGAAAGCCGTGGAGTCTCACAATTTCCTTGAGGAAAATGTGGGCAGTCCCAGTTGCTGAAGGAGTGCCTACCAAGGGTAGAAAATGGGCCATCTTTGACAGGCGATCCACCACCACCATAATGGCAGTAAAACCCTCCGAGGGCGGAAGCTCCACAATAAAATCCATCGAGATACCTTCCCATGGACGGTTAGGAATAGGTAAGGGTCTCAGTAGTCCCCAGGGCCTTGTCTTGTCACCCTTGCTACGTAGGCACACAGAGCAGGATTTAACATAGGCTCTACAGTCTCGACTAAGGTTGGGCCACCAGAAGGACCTTTGGATGAGCTCACTTGTTTTACGAACTCCAAAGTGGCCGGCTAACTGGTGGTCGTGGTACGTCTTGAAAACCTGAAGCCTTGCCTCCTGAGGCACGAAGACCTTATCTTGGTGCCAGAGTAATCCATCTTGTTTCCTTAACGAGACCTGCTCAGATTCAGGGCATGAAGCAGAGGCTCGTTCAATGACTGATTTCAAGCTGGGTTGAATCAATAAAAAGTTCTGGGCCGAAAGAATAGTGCTCGGTGGAGCAGGTTCTGTGGATTCAGGGAACATCCGGGACAAGGCGTCTGCCTTCCCGTTCTTGGATCCTGGTCTATAGGTTAAATGGAAGTTAAATCGTGAGAAGAATAATGCCCATCTAGCTTGTCGGGGTCTTAGACGTTTGGCGGACCTCAGATACTCTAAGTTTTTGTGGTCCGTAAAAATCATGATCGGGTGATTGGCGCCCTCCAATAGATATCTCCACTCTTCAAAGGCCACTTTAATAGCCAGAAGCTCTCGGTCACCTACGTCGTAGTTTCTCTCAGCCTGGTTTAATTTCTTAGAGCAGAAGGCTACTGGGTGTAATAGAGCTTTTGGGCCCATCCGCTGAGAAAGCACGGCTCCCGTCGCCACTTCAGAAGCATCTACTTCAAGAACGAAAGGGAGCGCTGGGTCCGGGTGTTGCAGCACCGGAGCAGAGGTAAACAAGGTTTTGAGTTTTTCAAAGGCTACTTGGGCTTCCTGATTCCAGAGGAAACGGGTGTGGAGACGTGTGAGTTGAGTAATTGGGGCGATGATGGTGGAGAAGTCCTTAATAAATCTCCTGTAGAAATTGGCAAAGCCTACGAATCTTTGGACTCCCTTTCGGTCTGTAGGTGCAGGCCAGTCTAGGATTGCTGTGACCTTCTGGGGATCCATAGAGATTCCCCCAACGGAGATTACGAGGCCCAAAAATTGAATAGATTGTTTTTCAAAATCGCATTTCTCGGCCTTGGCATACAAACCGTGCCTGCGGAGGGTACTCAATACCTTCTTGACGTGGATTCGGTGGAGCTCGAGAGAGGGGGAGAAGATCAGGATATCATCCAGGTAGACGATCAGAAATAAGTCAAGGTATTCTCGGAATATATCATTGACCAGGTGTTGAAATGTTGCGGGGGCGTTGCATAACCCAAATGGCATTACGAGGTATTCGAAGTGGCCAAAGCGTGTTCTAAAGGCCGTTTTCCACTCGTCCCCCTCTCTGATGCGAACTAGATTATAAGCCCCTCTTAAGTCCAGTTTTGTAAATACCCGGGCCGCTCGAAACCTCTGGAACAACTCCGGAACGAGGGGAAGAGGGTACCTATTCTTGATGGTAATTTTGTTGAGCTCCCGGTAGTCGATGCAGGGTCTGAGGGAGTGGTCTTTTTTTTCAACAAAGAAGATGCCTGCGCCAGCAGGTGAGGAAGAGGGACGAATGAAACCTTTGGCTAGGTTCTCATCTATGTATTGTCTGAGAGCCTCCAATTCCACCTCGGACAAAGGGAAGATGCGCCCGAAGGGAATTTCCGCTCCAGGGAGCAATTCAATAGGACAGTCATATGATCGGTGTGGAGGCAAGGTTTCGGCTTTCTTTTTGTCGAAGACGTCAAGGTAGTCATGGTAGACTGAAGGGACTACTAGACTGGTATCTGTTGCTGGTTGTATGGTCAGGCAGGTATGGGGGTTGGTTAGCGTGGAGATACCGCAATGCTGGCGGCAGTAGCTGGATGAGAAGGTGACCTCCCCTCGGGACCAGTCCACTGATGGGTTGTGGGCTTGTAGCCACGGGATTCCAAGAATAGCTGGAAAAATTGGAGAACTGATCACATCAAAAGAGAGAAGTTCCTGGTGCCCTGTGTCTGTGGTTGTGAGAATAGGGACTGTTTCTTGGGTAACAGGTCCTGAACTAGGTTGACTTCCATCAGCTAGGTGTATGTCTAGTCTTTGATCCTTGGTAGTCAGAGGAATGTGCAGGTCTTTAGCCAGGTTGATGTCCAGGAAGCAGCTGCAAGCTCCAGAGTCAATTATTGCCCGCAGTTTGACCTCCCTTCCAGCCACCTGCAGAGAGATGGGGAGAATAATGTGAGTAGATAGTGATCCAGACAGCTGAAGATATGTAGGGTACAGGTGCCTGGACTTACTTGGCCGAATCGAACAGTTGCGAAGGTAGTGTCCTGATGCTCCACAGTAGAGACAGAGATTGTTTTGCCTCCTGCGTCCTCTTTCTTCTGGGGTTAAAGCGGGTCGAAGCAGACCAATCTGCATTGGTTCTATATTGGAGGTATTTAGAGGAGCAGCAGCAGGAAGTGTTGGAGCCGGGACCTTGGGCAGTACTCAGGTTGGCCGAAAGGTCTGAGAACGCTCAAAGCGTCGCTCCCGCAGACGCCTATCTAGCTGGATGGAAGTTTGGATCAGAGTCTCTAGCGTGGCGGGAGCTTCAGACCTGGCCAGCTCATCCTTGATTGTTTCGGATAGGCCTAAACGGAATTGATACTTCAAAGCTGCATCATTCCATCCGGTATCAGCTGCCCATCTACGGAACTCCCCAATGTAATCCTCTACTGGTCGTCTTCCCTGCACCAGGGAGTGAAGGGCAGACTCTGCGGTGACAGTTTTCTGTGGGTCATCATATAAAGTAGCCATGGCTTCAAAAAACATGGAGACTGAGTTCAGCACCTCATCCTTTCGTTCTAGGAGGTTATGGGCCCAGGATTGTGGTTCATCAGATAGAAGGGAGATGATGAACCCCACTCGGACAGTTTCTGAAGCGAAGGTCCTAGGTTGCAGGGCAAAGTAAAGTTCGCAGGCATTCCTGAAACCTCTGAACCTCCGCCGGTCCCCTGAAAAACGCTCAGGAGTGGGAACTCTGGGCTCTGGAGGAGGCAGTACCACAGTGGGTGGAGCGGCAATAGCTGATGTGGAGGACGCTGGTGTAGAGGCGGGGCTAGAGGCTTGGTTGGATTCGGTGAAAGTCATGGAACCTGTGAGGGCATGGAACCGCCCCTCAAGTTGGAAGTAACCTTCCTGCAGATTTTTGACTGCTTGTGTCAGAGCCGCCATCTGCTGACATAGGGTTTCAAGTGCAGAAGCACCTCTCTCGGCCTCAGACATCCTGGCTGTTTGATACTATCAGGTATCAAGTGCTGGAGGCCAATGGAGAGAGGGCTTCCCTTGCAGCTAAGTGCCAAACTCCCCTGGAGATGAGACAGGAGGAGTTAGGCCCAAAGTCGCACAGGTCGCCTGCAGAGTTGCTTGCAGAAAAGGGTTCAGGAATACCGCTGTGGTGCTGCGGGGTTACTGCAGGCAGGTGGCACCTGTGAGATGAAGCAGGTACTTGGGATCACTGAGACAGAGGGTGGTTGATTCAAGCCAAGGTTCAATGCCAGGTGGGTAGCGGAGGAGACAAGGTCAAGTGGTAGCCAAGGTCTGGACAGGTAGCAGGCAGAGGAGATCCGTTAAACAAGCCGAGGTCAAAGTCAGGAAGCAAGCTGGAGATGGAGGTGTAACAAGCCGAGTAAGGAACCAGAAATCACAGGAAACAGGAAACAGGATGTTGGTAGAAGCTGAAGATCAAACAGCACTTAGAGAAGGGCTGGCTTCCTTATAAAGGCCCAGGTAATGGGCTGACAGAGTTGCTGGGTCCTAGAGCCCTTCTCCTATTCTGACGGATACTGGGTCCTAGAGACCTCCTGCTATTGGTACCCTGACAGGGACCTTTATCAGTATCCCATTGCATTAGTAAATTAGAAATGTCTCAATCTGAGAGATTTAGACTACATCAAATCCGATACTATATCTTCTCCATCTGTAGATATAAACCTTAGCCCCCTAGATTCACGACTTATGAGCAGTGGTGTTCCCGGATCATGGATCAGAGAGGAGGCATCTCCCTGATATACGCTGCTCTTGCAGAGAGCACCAACAAACCTTCATATGTATTAAGTTGGGAGCGGGATATGGAGATCAATTGGGAGGCCGACACGTGGTACAGAACTTTTCAAAGAGCATTTAAGGGAATCGTAAATGTCTCATTAATTGAAGCCAGTATTAAAATAATTACACATTGGTACCATGTTGTCACGTACATGATCTGAGGCCAAGGTGCTAAAAGGGCTCCCCTTGCGGCTAAGTGCGGCACACCCCTAAAGGTGGAACAGGAGGTGTAGCGCCCAAAGAAGCACAGGTTGCCAAAGGGTTCTGTAGTGCCTGGCCGGTGGCCACCTGGTGGATTCTGGAGAGAACTGGATACAAAGCAAGGCAGATGTCCCTTGGGAAGCTCCAGATGAACTTGTGCATACAGGAAACAGGAGTAGAGGCCAGGCTGAGGGTCAAACACAGGTAATCCATCCAGGATTACAGGCAGGTAGCAAAAACAGGAACTTGGCCGAGTTCACAACAGGAGGGCAGGCAGGTGGCAGTGATCAAATCTGTAAAAACAAGCTGAGGTCATACACAGTTGATCAAACAGCAGCAAGGTAGGTAGAGCAAGTCAGAAGGTCAATGCCAGGAGAAGGAGAGCAGACAGGTCAGGAACAAGCCGGGTCACAACAGGAAATCTAAGGTAAGTACGCAGAGACTCAGGACACAGGAAGGCTGATGACAATCCAGCAATTTGATGGAATCAGCAGCAGTCCAGCAAATGGCCTCATCTGTCACGTAAGGTGTGCGCCATTGCAGACACGTTCTCTGATTCATGCCGCCGCACACCTGTGTGCGACGATTCATCATTATTCTGCCGATGCGCATGCATACGGGACTGTGCTTGATGCGCCCATCTCTAGTATTGGCAGAAATGCCAGTTCTTCCATGGGCATTTCCCTGACACGTGTACCCTCCTGACTGGCCACAATTTTCCTGGGTACCTCTCGACTGTGTTTTGGAGGTTGTGATCATGTGGGCTCTATTTTCCATACCTGGTGAGAATGTCCCCAAATTAGGGGCTTTGGAAAAAGATATTTAGTTTGTTGCACAGGGTTACCGGTCTTGCAGTGCCTAAAACTCTCGAGATCGCCTAGCTAAATAGTAAGCTGGTCGGATGTTCCAAGTACCTACAAAAACTCACTTTATGCTGCTAGGTGCTAAAGTCACTGTAGCTTGAGCTTAGAAACAACAACCAGTGCCCTATGCTGCAGAAAAACAAAAGATATTTTGAAAAATTGTTCAGGAGAAGGTGGTTGGCATCTCTAGGGCCTCCAAAGTATATGAGGCAGTATGTGAACCTTGGAGTATCTACATACCTCAACCCTATGATTCATTTGACAGAATCTGCTCTTGGTTACCTCCTGGTGCCTATGTTCCCCCTATCCCATCTGTACCTTTTCCACTCCCCTCTTCTCTTTGGTTGACATTTTTTTTTCTTTTTTCTCTCATGATGTGTTCACATGATTTATGTTACTTTTAGATCTGGTCAGGTGGCGGGGAATTTTGTCAGGGTGAATTCTAGATTTTGCAATGGAATGGGTGGGAATTACTTTCCCCTAGCCTATCCTCCTAGCAGGAATTACTTCACCATCCAATCCAAATCCATCCCTATTTCTTTGGTGTTGTGGATGTTTATTCCTGTCGTAATGACCTACTCAGTAAACATGTTTATTTACTTTAATAAAAACATTGAAAGCCAAAAGTAATGAAAATAAAATAGGGCGGACTATGACACCTCTATACCAATGACACTGTATGCTCCCAGATGGGGTGTTTGGGTGGGGCAGTCAATATCCTTATCGAAGCTCAACGTTCACTGATACAGTTCATTCCTAACTCATGTTCTGTTATTGTATTCTTTTGGGTAATTCCCCGTTGTATGTTGTATGTTGCATGTTCTGAAGCATTACAGAAGATATTAATGAGTTCTTATTACCTTACCATTTTGTACTCTTTTACATGAAAACGTAATAAAAAATATTGAAAGGGAAAAGTTTCACTGAGCACAGTTCAAACACACCAATTTCAGATGTTCTTGACGTACATTTTTTTTGCACACACAACAAACTGTTTGAGTTTTCTGTCTTTGCTGTTAGGGCAGATACTGCAACATGCATTCTTTCTTGGTGGTTCTTCTGAGGTAGAAGTTTGAGGAATGTCAGGCCTCAGATGCTCCAGCCAGTGCTTTCCCAAGATGTGTAAGGAAAACCTTCCTTTTATGTGATTTACTTGCATTCCAGTCTGGTTTTAGCGACATCCAGATAATGTACACATTGATAGCACTAACATCCAACATGTTCTAAAATATAACCATTGGCCATCTTCCGGTCATTCGTTTAGTACTCTAAGTACAAACTATCTGATTCAACGTATTGACACCTTCTTTTGTCTAATTGTATGCCTGAATTATCTGTGTTTTTTTTTTGTCTTCTTGGTTTTGAACAGTAGGTTGGGAATGCATAGAACTCAAAAAGGTAACAACTTTATTTTTCTTGGGACAGTATGATGCAATCATCTCGTCTTCCTGGAAACCAAACAGAATAGAGTAGACATTTTGTTTTTTTCTAATTCTTAGGGAAGTTTTTTTTCTTGTTTTTATAAATTGTCCGATGGACCCTGCCAGTGTACAATGCTATAATTTGAACTTACAGAAAAAGTGTAAATACAAAAAATGAATGCTTTCAGATTTATAATTATTAGCAGTAAAAAATCATAAGTTTTTATCAAATAATAATAATAAATTCCATTTAAAAAAACACAACACAAACTACCTACAGGGTCCACTAGACCCTGCCAGTAGACCGAGGGTTTATGGAGGATGATGTTATTGTGATGTTCTCTTGTCTTCTACAGAATTATACCTTGAATTCAGTGTGAAGTCCTGTAATTTCTTCACGACATTGCAATTACATATTCATACCAAGTAATCCTACACCTCCATTAATTTATCTTTTTGAGCAATCATGGGATGATGGCTGTGACAGAACTGACATCACATCACTCGTCACCTTTACGGATGCAGCTGTGAAAGTTTTTTACATGTATGTGACTTGCTGCCTCTGCTCCTCTCTCCTGTGCTTCTCCAGCTTAGCCTTCCCATGTTATATGCAACTTTGTGACAGCTCACCATGAATGACACTATATTAATTTAAAGCCCAACTTTGGGCTTGGGATATACCCCATTTTGCCCCTTCCCCCAATTAGAGTCCGAACCCAGGCTTTTAAAAATAGGAATCTATTTGAGAGTGTCATATCGATGTTAAGACCAATTAAGCATTTCTTCAGCATGCTTCACTTTTGACTTTACCTTATGTTTGATTTTCAAATATTAAAAAAATTATGATATGTCTGTGGAATCTACCTGTCCTTAAAATACATCCCTAAAGCATAAGTATACCCACCTACTTTCCAGCAATGTGATATTGATGAGTTTGGGTGAAGTAACTCCTGCACATTCGCTGGAACTCATTCCTTCCAGCAGATCCTAAAACTGTTTTCTGAGATGTGCAGCTCAGTGTACATTGTAAAGAAGATTGCAGATAGGCAGGTTAGAAAAATGTATTGCAAAAGAGACATAGTGGGGTTAATTTACTAAAACTGGAAAGTGCAAAACCGAATGCAGCTCTGCATTGAAACCAATCAGCTTGCAGATTTTATTGCCAAAGCTTAATTGAACAGACTGAAGTTACAAGCCAATTGCTCAGCTGCACCAGATTTTTCACTCTCCAGTGTTAGTAAGTCAAATCTCAACATGTCTGCCTGCTAGCACACTTTATATTTTATGTAAAGTTTGGCTTCAGAGCCCATTAGAACCTCTCTGTTTAAAGTAGTGATCTTATTGCAGAGTTCCCAAATGTCCCCTACTGAGTCAGGCCTATAGCTCTGCTATCAGCAAACTTCATGGACCCTGCTGCTTTGATAACTCAGTATCGGGTTTTGTACAGACCTCTCCAAAGGGATCACTGATTCGCCATAGAGAACATAGTGCCACTCATTCAGCCAGCATTCTGCCATGGAATAGACTTTTCCACTCTTTGGCTTTAGATGTTTTTAAATGAAACAAAATGAAAAACTTTGTATAGTTTTCACCTGAATGCATTTGAAATGTATTTGGCTATTTTAGGGCCCAGTTCCAGGATTTTTGTTCACTTTAAATAGTTTTTTTGGGTCAAAGTGGCCCAAGCAAACTATTGCCTTTTGCATACCACCAGTGAGACGTGCAACCTTCATAGAAGATATCCGCAGAGCAGATCACCGCGGCTCCGGGTGCCAACACTCTCTCACTCTGCACCAGCTGCCCAGGGCACACGGAGGAACAACAGCCCCACAGCCTCTCCTGCTAACCGTAGGGCTCACCTCTGCATAAAGACGTAATTTAACAACCACCGGAGTGCATCTTACTGGTAAAGGTCTGTGTACCTGCTTCCCTGGTTGTCTGTCTTTCTATCATCCTTTTATTTTTCACCCCTTATCATCCAAGTATACCTTACTCAAGTGCTACCCAACAATTACTCAAATCTCCCCTCACTCAAAGAGCACACCCCTGGAAAGATTTGAACTTCCAAACATATCAATAATCCCCTACTGAACTGGAAAACTCCTTTTCACCACATGCCATCCTAAGACTTAAAAATGCTGACTGGTCAGATGGCTATTAGACCCATTCCACATATCCCGAGAACTTTGCCTCTTAGGATACCTTCTCGACCGCACATCTCCAACAAAGACACTTCAAGAACCTTTTGCACAAGCAGCAATACCTCACAACCTCTCCTCTTTGAACTACCCAAAGTTGTTTAGTGATTTTGACCCCTGCTGAAGGCCAAACTATTCATATTACCCCCTGAAATACTCCCAACCCTAAAGAATTTCAGACTCTATGCTTTTAAATTGCTTCAACATGACCATTCATATCCAGGACGGTATAAATTAACACTTGAAACTTTCAGTCCACGGGTTGTCTTCATCTCCAGGTTTCCTCAGAATCGAAGGACCCTAAAAGGACTGCTAATCGTGAGTTACATTCTTCATAGATTGTTCATCACTGTTTGGGTGAGAAACAAAGGAAACAGCGTCTCATGACCCATCTTACGATGCTTTCTATTCCTCTATGCTATTCCCTAGCTCACCAGACCCCTATACCCCTCTCTTCTCCTTCCCTTCTTACCAATTTCCTTACCCGATTTAATATTACTTGCATCCCTTATCCCCACTTTCATTTCTTTTCATCCATTCTATAAGGTTACATCATCTGTAAGTACGCTACTTGCTTTCCAGAATGACAACCAATCAAAATATAGCATAAAGACATAAGATAACGTAAAGTTGTACTCCCTGTTTTATCATATCTATAGCCTTCACCCATTGACATGCTCTGGTTTATGGTTTCAAACTGATGGGGATCCCTGGGAGAACTAACAGATGCATTGTGGTTTACAACAATCATCATTATTTACGCCTCAATCACCCGCTCATGCTAATCCTTCTCATATCTATACCAATAAACACCCAAACACAATGCTAACATCCTGTTAGCCTGGTGTTTATCCGATAGGTCACCAGATATGTTATACGTTAAATACTCTCTCATTTAATTCCCTCCTGAAACCTCTCGTCTAGTTATGTTCATGCTTAAATTTTGTTTCTTATTGGTTAAGTATGTTAGACTAAGGATAAAACATAGTACAGTTACAACTACAAACGCATGACAAAACCTGAATGTAGGCACTATCATTCTGACTTATTTCATTCAATTGCCTTACATACTCCTTGTTCTGTTCTCACTACACGTTTGCCCCTGGCGTGTATGTAGCTCAACGTACAGTTAAACCTTCAATCCAATAATAACCAGTCTGCCTGTAACTTTAGGCTTTATTACGATGAACAGATGGTGGTCACATAAGAATAAGATATGGATAGGATATAAGTAACAGATAGGATGAATATGCGAGGTAAATATGGTGAAACTAGAAATAAACAGATAAGAACATACAATAAGTACATGAACATAAACAAGATATGCACTGGATATACAGCTAACCATTCACAGGCATACCAGGGATGCTTCCTAGAAGGTTTCAGGAATTTTCCTCAAGAACATGAGATGCAGGCCTAGCTGGTCCCCATGAGGTATCTGAAAATGAAGACTTTTCAGTAAGAGGTGGAGCTAGTTACCAGCGATAAAAAACAGGAAATATGCAGCACCATGGAATACTGTCCATCAGCAGTCTTTTGTTATAGTGGCATCTTGTGGCCAATATCGGTATTACAAGTTCCAAAGATATTATTTCTTTCTTAGGCTGAAGGCATTACATTCCTTGTGAACCTAAAGTAAGGGATTCCTTTATTAATCTTCCATTATGGGCCTGCCTAACTTAGTATTGTACTCAAAACATAAATCCCCTACTGGAACGTCAACCTCCCCACAGTAGTATGATATCTGACATCTGGAAGGAAATCCTTTCTTCACACCTATGCCAACTATTAAACAACTATTTCTCATACACCTACTCTCAAATTCCCCCTATTTGCACTCCGACAAACACTGGTATACTCCATCCGTTATTGTCTCTTGAATAGAGATGGCCTTGCAGTTCGCCCGGCGGTCGGTTCGCGGCGAATTTTGCTTGTGTGCGCCGATGTTCGCGGCGGCCATATTAGTTTACATTGGGGAGAACTTTGACCCATGACACAGCCGTCAGGTGGAATGGGACAGCCAATTGAAACCTTTCAGCACATGGACATTCCCCCTACCTTATAAATAGACCAGAGCAGGCGGCCATTTCACATTCTGCTTTTTGTCAGCGTAGGGAGAGGTCTGCTGTATGCATCAGGGAGAGATTGCCAGATACAAATAGCTCTGTTAAGATCCACAAAAGTCATTTTCAGGGCTGGTATAGGTATAGGTCTACTACAGTCTCTTTTCAGTTTAGGGACAGGTATCCAGCCTGTGCTTTAGGGACAGTTAGAGATAGACAGTGAAATAAATTACTCTGTTAATGTCCACAAAAGTAATTTAAAGGGCTGCATTTGTTTTGGTATTGGTGTGCAGTTTCTGTTCATTTTAGGGACAGGTATCCAGTGTGCTCTAGGGACAGATCTGCAGTGACACAAATCGCTCTGTTAATGTCCACAAAAGTCATTTAAAGGGCTGCAATTTTTTTGGTATTGGTGTGCAGTTTCTGTTCAGTTTAGGGACAGGTATCCAGTGTGCTCTAGGGACAAATCTGCAGTGACACAAATCGCTCTGTTAATGTCAACAAAAGTAATTTAAAGGGCTGGAATTTTTTTGGTAATGATGTGCAGTGCACTATATAGGGGTGTAATCCACGGTATAATATACTTTGTAATATAGAAAGCATATTATAGTGGATTTGTATTGTGCACTGTGCAGCATTGTGACTGGTGTGGTGAGCGTTGCTGCAGCAATACTACAAACAGTGACAAAAGCACTTTTAATGTATTATAACTAGTGTGATAGACCAGTGGCCCCCAATACTACATATTGAAGTGGGGTGTTATCTGAGTATACTTTTACAAGTGTATTTGTGTCCTGCAACAATATTGCCTCTTTTGCTGTGTTAAGCCTGATACACACAGTGCCAAACTCCCTGGCCAATTTTTTGAACAACTGGTGTGATAGACCAGTGGCCCCCCAATACCACATATTGAAGTGGGGTGTTATTTAACAGTATACTTTTCTAAAAGTGTATTTTAGTCCTGCAAAAATGTGGCCTCTTTTGCTGTGTCAACTCTGCTACACACAGTGACAACAGTTACTGACCAATTATTTGTAGAACTGGTGTAATAAACCTGTGCCCCCCCCCCCCAATACCACAGATTGAAGCGGGGTGTTATCTGAGTATACTTTTAGAAGTATATTTGTGTCCTGCAACAATATTGCCTCTTTAGCTGTGTTAGGTCTGATATACACAGTGCCAAACTCCCTGGCCAATTTCTGAACAACTGGTGTGATAAACCAGTGGCCCCCAATACCACATATTGAAGTGGGGTGTTATCTGAGTATACTTTTACAAGTGTATTTGTGTACTGCAACAATATTGCCTCTTTTGCTGTGTTAATTCTGATACACACAGTGCCAGACTCACTGGCCAATTTTTTGAACAACTGGTGTGATAAACCAGTGGTCCCACAATACCATATATTGAAGTGGGGTGTTATCTGAGTATACTTTCATAAGTGTATTTGTGTCCTGCAACAATATTGCCTCTTTTGCGCGTTAAGTCTGATACACACAGTGCCAAACTCACTGGCCAATTTTTTGAACAACTGGTGCGATAAACCAGTGGCCTCCCAATACCACATATTGAAGTGGGGTGTTATCTGAGTATACTTTCATAAGTTTTTTTGTGTCCTGCAACAATATTGCCTCTTTTGCGCGTTAAGTCTGATACACACAGTGCCAAACTCACTGGCCAATTTTTTGAACAACTGGTGTGATAAACCAGTGGCTCCCCAATATCACATATTGAAGTGGGGTGTTATTTAACATTATACTTTTCTAAGAGTGTATTTTAGTCCTGCAAACATTTGGCCTCTTTTGCTGTGTTAACTGTGCTACACACAGTGACAACAGTTACTGGCCAAATATTTGTAGAACTGGTGTGATAAACTTGTGGCCCCCCAATACCACAGATTGAAGCAGGGTGTTTATATACCTTTTTCCAGATATACTGCGATTCTCTAGAGACTTTTGTCACAGGGTAATTTAAAAACATGACAGGCAGAGGAAGAGGCAGACACTTACGCAGGGGTGGTAGAGGTAGGGCAAGAGCAGTAGGATGGAGCCAAAGTGTGAAGTTTCAGAAGGGGCGTTCGATTACGTCAAAGGACGCACCAGAGTTGGTTGATTGGCTCACTCAGCCTTCCTCTTCTGCACCCTCCTCATCCTCTCAATCTGCACCCTCTTCACTCTCTGCTGTGTGCACCCAAAAAGACACCACCACAAACACCACCACATACCCTCCGCTTGAGTCACTGGAATTATTTTCCGATCCATCACAAGACATTTGCGATGCGCAGCCATTGTTGGCATCGGATCAGGAAGAGGAGGTAGCAACAGCCGCCACTCAGTAGTCTAACGACAGTACCCAGATCAGCCCAAGGAGGTTGGTTTCCAGCTGTTGCTGCCTACTCCGAGATCTCAAATGTTAGTGGTGGGGAAGGTGACGTGGATGATGATGTGTCTATGGACGTCACGTGGGTGCCCACAAGAGAGGAAGAGGAGGGGAGTTCAGAGGGAGAGACGGACCGGCCGATAGGGAGGAGAGGCAGGCAGAACTTGCACTGCACAAGAGGTACAAAGCAGACTGCAAATGTATCAGGAGTGAGCCATCAACCATGTACAGTCACATCTGGAGCTCCCAGGATGCCAGCACATGGCTCCGCAGTGTGGGCTTTTTTTAATGTGTCAGTTGCTGACAACAGTGTTGCCATCTGCAGCCTTTGCAGTCAACGCATAAGTCGCGGTAAGCCCAACACTCACCTAGGGATGACCACCTTAAGAAGGCACCTGAACTCCCATCACCGAGCCCAGTGGGAGCAACACCGTCAGAACCCACAAAGCCACACCCCAGGCTCTCACCATCCAGCCTCTCTCCTCACATTTGTCCTCCACTCCACCTTCCATGATGCCATTGTCACGTTGTTCTGGAAAAATGCAGGCTTCTGTGGCCCAAATGGAGCGGAAAAATGATGACGCCGGATAACCCTCTTGCCCAACGTTTGACTGCTAGCTTGTCGGAACTGATAGCCCGCCAACTACTGCCATATCAACTGGTGGACTCGGAGGCCTTTCCTAAATTTGTGGCCATTGGAACACCACAATGGAAGGTCCCAGGCAGGAAATATTTCTCGCAGAAAGGCATTCCAGAGCTGTATGGCCATGTTCAGTGGCAAGTGGATATATCTCTGGCACACAGTAGTGGTGCCAAGATACATCTGACCACAGACACATGGTCTAGCAAACATGGGCAGGGAAGGTATATCACTTTTACTGCCCACTGGGTGAACCTTCTGACGGCCGTCAAGCATGTAACCCGTGGCACCCGTGTAGATTTGGTTGCACCACGGATTGCATGTAGGCCTGCCTCTTCTTCTCCTCCTCCTCTTCCACCTCCATCCTTCCTCTCCTCCTCAGCTGACTCCTCCTTTTCCGCTGCTACCGCCTCTTCCGCTGCGCCGCCCAAGATCCCCAGAACCTATTCCACATGCCAGGTGAGACGTTGCCATGCTGTGCTGCGTCTGTTGTGCCTGGAAGCCAAGAGCCACACTGGTCCTGCACTCCTTTCAGCTTTGCGTTCATAGCCAGATCAGTCGCTGACACCGCTGAATTTGACAGTTGGTAAAGTGGTGTGCGACAACGGTGCCAATCTGCTGAGCACGCTGAAACAGGGCAAAATGACACACGTGCCATGCATGGCACACGTCCTGAACTTGGCGGTGCAGCGATTAATTGCCAAATACCCCGGGGTCCAGGATGTCTTGCGGCAGGCCAGGAAAATCTCGGGCCATTTCAGAAGATCTTACACAGCCATGGCTCGCCTTGCTGACATTCAGCGGTGACACAACCTGCCCGTCAGTCGTCTTATTTGTGACTGCCCAACATGGTGGAACTCAACTTTGCATATGCTTGATAGGCCGCTCCTTCTGGTGGTCTTTTGGGGCTGAGGTGTTCTCTATTCAGCAACAGTAACCCTCTTATGTAGGTAATCAATTAACACAGCGCTAGCATATATGAATAAAATGATAAACTTCCTCATGTGACACAAAGTAATAAAAGCAGTAACAATATATATATATATATATATATATATATATATATATATATAAAAATATCCAAAAAATTGTGGAATTAAAAAATCTCTAAGAAAGTGTCCAAATATATAAATCGGTGATAAAGTGCTTTAGTGCAGATCAAACACACGTGCTTCAAGTGGTGGTGACCCCTCCAGGACCCCTCTACTCACCAGAACATGTGGACCCTGTGAGGGTCTAATGAGCTTGTGGACACTTACTGTAAATGTAAAAGACACCAGGGCTTCTCCTCAGGAATCAGGGGCTGGATGGACCTTCCCAACCATGAGTAATTCTAGATTTCCTCCAGACAGTGTTACCAAAAAAGAAAGGGGACCAGGAATAGTGAAGCCCGTTTTGAGGAGTTTTATTAAATTACTTTCAATAGATTTTTATTGAATTTTCAAAACAGAACACATCAGAAATTGTGATACAGAAAAGGTCGTAGGAAAACATTTTACAGAACACGAACAAACATTGCAAATCCTTTGTCAAAAAACAGATAAAACTATAACCTGAGTGAAAAGGAAGAAACAGAGGAAAAAGGGGGACTCATAACAAACATGTCTTATGAATAACAACATAAAATTTGTGCATAGTACGCGCTCTGTTGCCATAAATTCCAGTCATGATGAAATTTGCACCCACGGGAGACTGAGTAGGCGTAGGCTTTTTCAAGAGAAAACTGCATGTTCACTTGGCGAATTAGTTCAGAGTGAGAGGGGATAATTGATTGTTTCCAATATCTTGCTAAAAGGGTTCTAGCTGCTATTAGTACATGTACACATACAGATCTCATATCATGGGGGATATTGTCTTGTCCCAAAAGGAGAAGAGCAAGTGCAGGATCTGGTTGGAGAAAAACACCGGTAATACTAGAAATCATCTCAAAGGGGGGGGGGGAGCGTGGCGTACGGCGCGGCGGATGGCAGCACTGCTCTGAAGCTCCGCTCGGCCACCCGGGACTTCAGCCTTCAACGACCTACGGGAAGACACAAATTGCGGTCTAATCGCCTCTGCAGCTTCTCCTCACCTCGCTGATGGTGAAGGGGAAGAAAAACTTCCACCAGCACACCAAAATGGATGGATTTCTCCTCTCCAACGTGCCAGGCCTTCACCAACATGGCGCCGGTCGGCAGCCGCGGCCTCCAACACATAGTGCGGATCGGCGGGACGGACACTCACCCCCATTAAGGCAAGTGGCTAACCCCGATAGCGGGAATTCATCTGGCTCCTCCACGCCTCCCTCACCCTCATCGAGAAGCCCTGCCAAGCAGAAGCAGAGGCGAGGGCCCTCTCCCCCCCACTCCATCCCTGCTGAGCAGATGGATCACGGCCTGTCTCCCACCACACCGCAACCACAGGCCTTCCATGCAGCTGATCCGTTTGCGGCCTTCCCTGTGGGAGACCACCCAATATCGGCATCTTTGCTGAAGGATATGATTGTAATGTTCTGGTACCTCTGGTACCCTTATTCCACATTCCATTCCGTGTATGCGTCCCACCATTCTCTTCTGGTAGGTGCGCATACACCTTTAAGACCGATGCTGTCATCACTGAGCACCGCAGAGCGGCTATTTCAACCGCCGGCGTTCTCACTCACATGTTCGTTCAACCTGCCTTGCATCTATGCTTACAAGCGTCTCGCTGTGGAACCTCGCTACAGATCCCTGTATCTCGCTACCAGGATCACTTCCTCAGACCCGAACCTCGCTACTGATCCCTGTATCTCGCTACTGGATCACTTCCTCATCACCGGACCCTTCTACTACTATACTATAGTGATAAGTACCCCGCAGGGGAAACCTCCATAACTTACACTACTACTATTGCATTAAGGACTGTTACTACCTATCCATACTATCCTATCATCTGCACTGTTACATAGATTGCTAGCTCTTGAGACTACTACCATTTATCATCTGCACTGCTGCATAGATTGCTAGCTCTCCTGTCTACTACCATCTATCATCTGCACTGCTGCATAGATTGCTAGCTCTCCTGTCTACTACTATCTATCCTTGCACTGGGTTAGTCTATCCTGTATTTGTCATCTGCTGTCCTCACCACCTGTTAGCATACTCGATACTAACCTATCTGCATTCCTAAATACCATCTTGAACTCTCCTGTACAAACCTATCAAGTGCTTACCATCCTTGTCACTGTTCACACCTGTCCCTTCAGCACATCACCTTCATACTATCATATACATCCTATCACTCCAGGAACATCTCATTGAGTGTGTATATATCTGTATGTTGAAGCTGACAGGCCCACGGTGATGAGTCCTGGAGAGTTGGCTCTGGTATTCAACACATCTCTACATGACTACTGAGTGGAGATTTTGCAGCTGTAAATCCAGCCTATAACAAAAACGCAGGAGCGTTACAGATTGAACGAACCTCAAAAATGGATTCAGCAGAATTATCCACTCAAGTGACACAATTAACACAACAAGTAAAAGCGTTAATACTTGCTCTGACTGACGTACAAGAAAAGAATCAGACTTTAACACAGCAGGTAACCCAGCTCTCACGGCTTACTGCTGTTCAGCCTCCTGAACCTAAAATAAACCCCCCTCTAGTGTCTACAGGCGACCGGAAAAAATTTCGGGAATTCAATAACGCATGTCAATTGCTTTTTTTGTTAAAGCCTCGTACATACCCCACTGATCAAATAAAAGTCTGTACCGTTATTTCATACTTGACAGGTGATCCAGGGGCCTGGGCAGACTCTCTCTTTGAGAATAATGATCAGATTCTCAACACCTATTCTTTATTCCTAGCGGAACTCACCAGCTTATACGATGACCCCAATAGGCAGAGTACTGCTGAAATGCAGTTGAGGGCCTTGAAACAAGGAAGGAGACCTGTAGAAGACTTTGTATCTGAGTTCAAAAGATGGACCCTTGATTCAGGGTGGAATGACACATCTTTGCGAACTCAATTCAGACTCGGGTTATCGGAAGCTGTTAAAGACGAGCTCGCCCGAGCGGATTTACCTGGCACCTTGGAGGCCTTGATACAACTTAGTATCAACATCGACAGACGACTGCGAGAAAGAAGGGCTGAAAAGATGGGAATGCCATTGTCTAGTCCTTCTCGGATTTCGGCCGTTGACCCTACTCCCATGGATGTAGGAACCATACGCCCACCTTTAACGACTACTGAACGAGCTAGAAGAACATCCAGAAATCTCTGCATGTATTGCGCATCCCCGGATCATTTGATAAGCACCTGTCCCCTTGTTCGCAAAAAAGAGGGTGAGTGTTCACATGTCTTGCTGGGAGGATTAACGACTTCCTTTTCTAACCCCTATCTTTTTGTTCATTTAATATTACAGTGGGACCAAACTAGGATCACCACCAAGGCTATGGTCGACACTGGATCTTGTGGAAACTATATTGATACACGCTTTGTTACCTTAAATAAAATACCTATTATTTCAAAATCTAAGCCTGTTTCTGTTAGTTTCATTAATGGTATTCCACTGTCTTCTGGTCCAATCACCAACCAGACACAGGCACTCCTTGCCACTACCAACGAGTCACATTGTGGAGACCATCACTTTTGATATACTATCCTCACCCCATTTTCCTATTATTTTGGGACTTCCCTGGTTACACACACACCAACCAATCATAGATTGGAAAAAACGTACTTTGGTTTTCCCTTCTCACTATTGTGAGAATACGTGTAACCTCCCATCTTATGGGAAGATTCTGTCTGTGGTGTCAGATGAAATTGCACCACTATGCTATCAGGATCTGTCCGAAGTGTTCCTTGAGAAAAATGCTCAAGTGTTGCCTCCCCATAGGGATTACGATTGCACTATCGATCTACTCCCTAACAGCAAATTGCCTTTCGGTCATGTTTATCCCCTTTCACAGGATGAACTTTCTCACTTCAAGGAATACTTGGATGAGAATTTGACAAAAGGGTTCATTAGACCCTCTACTTCTTCCACTGCTGCAGGACTTTTCTTTGTCCGCAATAAGGATTCCAGTCTCAGGCCTATTATCGATTATAGGCAATTAAACACGATTACGATAAAGGATCGCTATCCTTTGCCGCTTATCCCTGAACTTATTGAACAAGTGCGTGGGGCTACTTATTTCACCAAATTAGACCTGAAAGGGGCATACAACCTAATCCGAATCCGTGACGGGGATGAGTGGAAAACAGCATTCAGAACCAGATACGGACTATTCGAATACCTTGTGATGCCATTCGGGCTATGTAATGCTCCCGCAGCTTTCCAAAGATTAATAAACGACATCTTTAGAGACTTACTTGATGTCTGTGTTGTAGTATACCTAGACGATATACTTATCTATTCTCGATCTATGCCTGAACACATAAATCATGTAAGACTTGTGTTGTCCAGACTGCTCTCACACAGCCTATACGTGAAATTAAAAAAATGCCTATTTCATAAAGAAGAAATATTATTTCTAGGATACTTCATATCCAAAACTGGAATTAAGATGGATATGAGTAAGATATCCTGTATTCTAGACTGGCCTATACCAACAACTCGTAAGGCCCTACAGCGATTCCTAGGATTCTCGAACTTCTATAGGAAGTTCATCAAGAACTTTTCCGCCATTGTGAGACCTCTCACACAACTGACAAGTATAAAAAAAACATTCAAATGGTCAGAAGAAGCAAATCAAGCTTTCTGCTTGTTAAAATCAAGCTTCACTTCTGCTCCCATACTACGCCATCCAGACCCATCCCTCCAATATATTCTGGAGGTAGATGCGTCAAATATGGCAGTAGGAGCAGTTCTCTCCCAACGACCAACAAACACTTCATCACTCCACCCAGTTGCTTTCTTTTCAAAATCACTAAGCAGCCCAGAGGTGAATTACCCAGTGGGTGAAAAGGAGTTGCTTGCCATAAAATTGGCACTGGAGAATTGGCGACATCTGCTCGAAGGTACCCAGTTACCAATACTCATATATATACAGATCATAAAAACCTTCAATACCTCCAGACTAACAAGACTCTTTCCCACCGGCAGGTACGATGGTCATTATTCTTTTTAAGATTTAATTTCTTAGTGACCTATACGCCTGCAGACAAAAATAAAAAAGCGGATGCGCTATCACGACTAACTGAAGATAACTGCGCCGAAATCCCTTCCATTCCCATAATACCCTATGAACGCATTATTGGTGTTGTCCGATCCTTGAAGGAAGAGATTTTGCACAGTATAGGAATGGATTCACCTCCACCACAACTAAGTACTGATGCAGAAGGCTTCCTCTATTACAATGACAAACTTTACATACCCCCTACTATGCGCACCAAGATCTTGGAGTTATCGCATGATGTACCCATGGCAGGACATATGGGTATGACGAAAACCTTTAATTTGCTCACCAGGCAGTTTTGGTGGCCTGATATGAAGACGTCTGTACAAAAATTTGTTTCTTTATGTGACATCTGTGCAAGGTCCAAAATTGACACTACAAAACCATCTGGACTACTTTGTAGTCTACCAATACCCCAGGTTCCATGGGAAGTTGTGTCCTTAGATTTCATAGTAGAACTACCACCTTCCAAAGGATTTAATACCATCCTAGTGTCAGTGGACCACTTGACAAAGATGGCACATTTCATCGCTATCCGTAGACTACCTTCATCCAAACAAACAGCGGAACTACTGATGAAACATGTGTTCAAGTTGCATGGAATTCCAAAGACTCTTTTGTCCGACCGTGGTTCACAATTTATCTCTAAATTTTGGCAAGCACTTTGTCAAATTTTACGCATTGAGCGAAAGCTCACTTCTCCCTACCATCCTCAGACCAACGGACAGACTGAAAGAGTCAACCAGTGCATTGAGCAATATCTACGCTGCTACACATCATACCTGCAGGATGATTGGGTGGATCTCCTTCCTCTAGCGGAATTTGCTTACAACAACGCAACCCACAGTACTACGAAGCAAAGTCCGTTCTACTTGAACAATGGGTTTCATCCCACTCTTCTTCCACCACGCATCCTGCCATCGAGTAACCCAGTAGCCTCGGATTACCTTACCCAAATAAAAGACTCTTTGGGTTTACTCAATACTACCATATCACACGCTCATAGTCAACAAAAAAGGTACTACGACCTTCGTAGAAGACCTTCTCCTCAGTATGTTATTGGGGACCTCGTTTGGCTATCAACAAAAAATTTAAGATTAAAGATCCCTAGCAAAAAGCTTGGGCCTTTATTCTTGGGACCCTTCCCAATCAGGAAACTAATTGGAAAAGCTGCAGTACAGCTCACCTTACCGGCAGATCTCAAGATCCATCCCATCTTCCATGTGTCGCTATTGAAGCCACATGTTCCTAACCAAGGAATAAGGCCTACCATCCCACCTCCACCTCCTGTACAAGTTGAAGGCGGAGAAGAATATGAGATAAAGGAGATTCTGGATTCTCGTATACACAGAAGAAGACTCCAATATCTAGTACGATGGAAGAACTATGGGCCCCAAGACGACACCTGGCTGGATACCTCTGATATACATGCCCCTAGACTGATTCGCAAATTTTCACTCAAAATAGCCGGAAAAACCAGTTCTAGAGGCCTTCCGGAGCCGGCCTTAAGGGGGGGGTACTGTAATGTTCTGGTACCTCTGGTACCCTTATTCCACTTTCCATTCCGTGTATGCGTCCCACCATTCTCTTCTGGTAGGTGCGCATACACCTTTAAGACCGATGCTGTCATCACTGAGCGCCGCAGAGCAGCTATTTCAACCGCCGGTGTTCTCACTCACATGTTCGTTCAACCTGCCTTGCATCTATGCTTACAAGCGTGTCTCGCTGTGGAACCTCGCTACAGATCCCTGTATCTCGCTACCAGGATCACTTCCTCAGACCCGAACCTCGCTACTGATCCCTGTATCTCGCTACTGGAACACTTCCTCATCACCGGACCCTTCTACTACTATACTATAGTGATAAGTACCCCGCAGGGGAAACCTCCATAACTTACACTACTACTATTGCATTAAGGACTGTTACTACCTATCCATACTATCCTATCATCTGCACTGTTACATAGATTGCTAGCTCTTGAGACTACTACCATCTATCATCTGCACTGCTGCATAGATTGCTAGCTCTCCTGTCTACTACCATCTATCATCTGCACTGCTGCATAGATTGCTAGCTCTCCTGTCTACTACTATCTATCCTTGCACTGGGTTAGTCTATCCTGTATTTGTCATCTGCTGTCCTCACCACCTGTTAGCATACTCTATACTAACCTATCTGCATTCCTAAATACCATCTTGAACTCTCCTGTACAAACCTATCAAGTGCTTACCATCCTTGTTACTGTTCACACCTGTCCATTCAGCACATCACCTTCATACTATCATATACATCCTATCACTCCAGGAACATCTCATTGAGTGTGTATATATCTGTATGTTGAAGCTGACAGGCCCATGGTGATGAGTCCTGGAGAGTTGGATCTGGTATTAAACACATCTCTACATGACTACTGAGTTGAGATTTTGCAGCTGTAAATCCAGCCTATAACAAAAACGCAGGAGCGTTACAATGATGCACTCCCTATGGTCCTCCCTCCATACGGACATGGTCCAAGGATTGACCCAGACTAGGAGGGAGATTCACCAGCTAGGGGAGAGGGTAGACTCGGTCGAGAGGTCTATGGATAAATGTACACTGTCCCTCAACACCTTAGTGGCAGCTCATAATGGACATGCTGAAGACATCTCTTGGCTCAAGGACAAAGTCGCTGACCTTGAGGATAGGTCGCGACGAAACAACCTCAAGCTCAGGGGTGTGCCGGAGTCGGTTCAACCCCAAAGCCTGGAGAAATACGCCAAGGAACTGTTTGCAGCGTTAGTGCCTTCCCTGTCCCCCTCTGACCTGACCATTGACAGGATCCATAGGATCCCCAAACCCAGATTCATCGCACAAGACCTGCCCCGTGATGTTCTCCTGAGAGTCCATTTTTTCCAGGCTAAAGATAAAATACTTATGGCCTCGAGACAACTGCAAGCAATGCCTGGGGAACACCCACAGATTCAGATCCTTCCTGACCTATCCCGGCATACTCTCCAGAAACGCAGGAACCTGGCTACGGTTACAAAGGCTCTCAGGAACCACCACATTCCGCACAAGTGGAAACACCCGGCACTTTTAACCATCACCCATAACGGCTCTACGGTCACTATTTCTACCATAGAGGAGGGAATGGCACTCCTGCGCCGCTGGGGGATTGTCATGGATGCACCGCCTCCACACGGAGCCTCATCTCATCCTTTTCCCGTGCCCATTCAGGGGGATTGGCAAGTGATTTCCCGAAAACGCTCCAACTCTAGACAGGGTTAGAGTAGCAGCGAAAGTGTCTCCCTGCAGTATTCTTCACAGTCCCAGGCCTAGGATGTGAATACTCCCTATGGCCCTTCTCTCCTGGTTGCAGGTATTTCCTGCTGTTAGACTTTTTTTTATGTCTTTTTTTGTGCTAAGTTCCATTGTTGAATCCCTCCCCTTCCTTGGTTCTGGTTCCGATGCGAGAATGTTCCCCCTGGAGTTTTGCCCCTTTGATGAGTCATGCAACTTCAGCTTCTCCTGTTTTTTTCTTGTTTGTCTTGCTACCATCCAGTACATCCGACCTTGTCATTTGGAGCCACCATGACTATTAAATTTCTCTCCTTAAATGTTAATGGCCTAAACCATCCGGCCAAGAGATACTCCCTATGGACCGAATTGTGTAACAGTCGTGCGGATATCGCATCAATTCAAGAGACTCACTTCAAAATCTCTCAACAACCTCGCTTCTCTCACAAACACTTTCCACACTTTTTTTTGCCAGCGCCTCTGAGAAGAAACGTGGAGTTCTTATTGCAATCAGAGACACAGTAGCTTTCTCCCTAAAGGACAAGATCTGCGACCCAGAGGGTCGGTTCCTGATCCTCCGGGGTGACTTCAACAACTTGCCTCTGACTCTGGTAGCGGTATACGCCCCGAACTGTCATCAGCAGCGCTTCCTTCACAGGTTGCTTCAAAGAATTTCCACAGATATATATGGTAACTTGGTGTTGTTTGGCGACTTTAATGCTGTTGTCGACCCAGCGCTTGACACCTCATTGCCCGCCCGGGGTCGACAGCTTTCTCTTGGTCTATTGTTGCACAAGGAGCAGCTGTACGATGTCTGGAGGTGTCAGCATGTCTCGGAAAGGGATTACTCCCATTACTCCTCCAGACATCGTTCATACTCTCGTATTGACTTAATTCTTACGGATCTTCCTTTGCTGGGTAAGGTCTCCTCTTCGGCCATTAGAAACATTACGTGGTCAGACCATGCTGCGGTGGAGATGGTGGTGGAGGAGACGGGGCCCAGGGAACGAACATCTATATGGCGTTGTGACGCCAGAGTACTCCAAGATCCCGCCACTGGTAAGGGGATTGCTGAACATATACGTGAGTTCTTTAAATTTAACGCTTCTTCGGTCTCTGACCCTTGGTCGCTTTGGGGAGCGCATAAAGCTTTTGTCAGGGGCATTTGTATACAACAGACTGCCAGACTGCGAAAGGCATATAATCAAAAGCTTGGTGCTCTTCTCTCTGAGATCCGCACCCTGGAAGCCACACACAAAAACTCCCCCACACCCTCTGTGACCGCAGCTCTGACTCAAAAAAGAGAATCCCTCCGATCTCACTTACTGGAGCGATATGATCGCCACCTGAAGGCGCTTAACCTCCACTACTACGCCCATGCCAATAAAGCGGGTAAATTCTTAGCGTCCAGGGTTAAACAAAAGAGAGCATGTGCCCGTATATCACATCTGACTCATCACAAGACAAGTGCCAAATCCTAAAGACATCGCGAATGAATTCGCAACTTTTTATGGCGCGCTGTACAATTTGGCACAAGACACCTCCACAGTACAACCAGACCCTGAAGCCATTAAAACCTTCCTGGACAGGTTGTCCCTGCCCTCTCTCACGGAAGCCCAAGTACAGATCCTTTCCGCTCCATTTACAGAGGAGGAGATCTCTAAGGCGGCCCGCTCCTTGCCTATCGGCAAGTCTCCGGGTCCGGACGGTCTATGCAATGAGTATTATAAGTTATATAATGATACCTTAAGCCCCTATCTTGTTGCAGTGTTCAATCAAGCGGCCCAGAAATCAGCATTCCCTAGTGAAATGCTTAGCACCTATATCACGACCATCCCCAAACCTGGCAAGGACCCCAGCTTCCCTGCCAACTACAGACCAATTTCCCTTCTCAATAGTGACATTAAAGTCTACGCCAAAGTACTTGCCTCACGACTGCAAACTGTCCTACCCCTTCTGATACATAGTGACCAGATGGGATTTATGCCGGGAAGGCAGACTTCTGACGCCACCAGGCGTATAGTGAATCTGGTACATGTGGCGGAGAGCACTCGAACGCCTTCGCTGCTCCTCACGTTGGATGCAGAGAAGGCGTTCGATAGGGTCAGTTGGATGTACATGCGTGCGGCCCTGGGGAGGTTTGGATTCACAGGAGGTATACTATCGGCCCTACTGGCACTCTACTCATGCCCTTCGGCCCAAGTCCTCACCTCTGGCACCACCTCGATGCCGTTCGCCATCACCAATGGCACCCGCCAGGGGTGTCCTTTATCTCCGTCCATCTTTAATCTGATGATCGAGCCTCTGGAGGAGGCCATTCGGTCTGACGACTCGGTGGAGGGGTTCTGCCTGGGTGACACGGTCCACAAAGTCAACCTCTTTGCGGACGACATTATTGTAACACTCACAAACCCGACCCGCTCGCTCCCTGCGGTCCACCGCACTTTATTGGCGTTTGGAGAGGTCTCCTATCATAAAGTAAACACTTCTAAATCCCTGGCGCTTAATATGGGAATTAGCCCGAAAGTAGTGTCCTTGTTAAAATCACTATGCCCCTACCCTTGGACAGAGGTTAGTATCCCTTACCTGGGCCTACATATAACCCCCCGAATCTCTAAACTTCTTCCCACTAACTTAGATCCCCTTATTAAGAAGCTCAATAGCACCATGGCGGCTATGTCCAAAGTTGAATTGTCATGGGGGGGAAGAATGGCAGCTTATAAAATGTCAATTTTGCCTCAGGTGCTTTATGTATTCAGGGCGCTTCCAGTCCCTTTTCCCAGGAAATACCTGGAGGCCTTCTCTAGAGGACTGAGAGACTTTATCTGGAGTGGCAAACGAGCAAGAGTTTCTACCTCCACTCTTCAGCTTCCCAAATCCATGGGAGGTGCCAAATTGCCGGATCTTCAAGCGTACTTTTGGTCCACTCGGCTGGACCAACTTAAACACTGGTTTGCCCCTCTCGATTCCTCTTCTTGGTGCTCTATGGAACATCACCTGTCTCCACTTGAGGCAGTTTCTCCTGGGAGACCTTTGGATCCCATGGTCCCTGTCTGGTTTGCCTCCGACTCCTCAGGTCTCTCTGATGGCCTGGAGGAGGTTGGAAGGCGCCCGGGAGACGCAACTGGAGTTTGCCCCGCTTCACTCTTCCTCTCTACCGTTAAGTTGCTTAAGAGCACATCTCCCAACCCTGCGGACATCTGATTTGGAGCGCTCGGGTGTTACCGAGATCTCTCACTTTTACGAAAGTGATGCTCTAATTAACCCACAAGCCCTGATACAAAGGCTAAAAGTCCCGTCTACTCTCTTCCTCCAAGTGCTCAGTGTACATAGCTTTCTTAAAAGGCATCCCCCAAGAGCTAGCCGGATTCCCCTTAAAGTTTGGACTCACTACAACTCCGTCAGGAAACCAGCTAAGGGTATCTCTATGTTTTACGACATACTCTACCAAAAACCCGACCTTCCCAAGACGTTGTCAATGCAGAGGTGGGAAACTGAGCTGAACCTCCAGTTCACCCCGACTCAGTGGTCCCACGCTCTCTCATATACTTACCAATACTCTCATTGCTCAGCACACTGGGAAATGATGCTGAAAATCTCCAATAGGTGGTACTACACACCTAGTAGGCTGGCAAAAATTTTCCCAAGCATCCCGGATACCTGTTGGAGAAACTGCGGTCACAGAGGCACACTGGCCCATATCCTTTGGGACTGTCCGTCCCTGACTAGCTTTTGGCACACAGTGTTCAGATGTATAGCTGATTGTACAGGTATTATACGCCCTCCTAAGAAGGAACTCGCCCTTTTGAATTTGGGACTGGATGACTATCCGGTCGCCTATAGACAGATGGTGTTACATATTCTATTGGCTTCCAGGGTGCTGATACTACGTCACTGGAGATCTCTTGATATTCCAAATTTTTCTGAAGTGGTTAAGATTGTTAATGCCAATTTTGCCATGGAGAAGTCCTTAGCTTTCAACTCCTTGTCTTACAAGAAATTCAGATTAGCCTGGCAGTACTGGAAATACTCCTCCTGAATTGTTCCTACAGATGGGTGAGTGGGTGGGGACCCCCCTGTGGCAAGTATGTTCCCACTGGGGGTTACGGGGGTGTCCTCTTCCTTCTCCCCAACTCGCAAGTGAGTGGACTGAGGTGGATTCCGATCTGCCCATCAAGTTCATGTTACCTGATAGATCCAGTTGTTGAATTTGTATGACAATGTTGGCAGTTGTTTGACCTGATTCGGCTCTCATCTTAGTCGGAACCTTCCTCTTCCCCCCCCCTCCTTTTTGTTTTTTCCTCCCTCCCCTCCCCCCTCCCCCCCCCCACCTCCATCCTTTCACTTGGGATATTGTATTGCATTGTACTTGCAAATTGTTGGACTTGTTGACGTGTATCTGTAATGCGTTCATTTTTCCTGTAATGTCGATTTCTTTAATAAAAAATATTATTCAAAAAAAAAAAGAAATCATCTCAAAGACCTTTACACGACCAAAAGGTATGTAAGATCGTCCAAACTTGGTCGCAGTTGCGCCAACATTGTGGGCTTAGGGTGGAGTAAATTTTGGAAAGGCGGTAAGGGGTAAGATACCACAGAGTTAGTAATTTTTGTGATTGTTCCCAATGATTCACACATTGGGTAGCCTTGTGGGATGTGCGGATCGCCAGTTTCCATTGAGAGTCAGAGTAAGTGGATTCATCTTCCCATTTAAGCATATGTGTAGTCTTGTGGAAACGTGGTTTTCTGTAGAAAAACGTTATATAGAAAAGGGATATGCCTTTAAGTTTGGAAGAGGGATTAGTGAGATATGCCCACACAGGGGAAGGGAGGTACAACTTGGGGGGGGGGGGGATTTGTTAGGAAGCTGGAAATACTATTGTAGATGTAAATAGCCTGCGAAGGGAGTGAAAACTCTTTTGAATGTCAGCAAAAGGTTTGACAGAAGAGTTGTGGTAAAGTTGTGACACCATTGTGATACCTGCTGAGGTGAGCTTGGTGACATGGACACAGGGGAGGAGGACACCCAATACTGTCAATGGCAAGGGGACCAATATTGTTAGTGTGATTCGTGGGATATGGGTGAGGAAGAGCCTCCATGATCGTAGGGAGGCCTGTGTAGTGGCCGGGAGAGAGTGAAGGGCTAACGGTTTCCATACATCTGCCAGCAGGGCACTGAGGTCAGTCGTATGTGATAACATGGATTCTATGGGTAGCCAGGGAAGGAAGTGGTGGGGAGAAAACCAATGTTGTAGGGGGGCTAATTTAGAAGCATGGTAGTAATCTGCAATATCCGGGAGTCCCAAACCGCCTACCGATTTATGACGTACCATGTGTGCGTGTGCACATCGTGCTCTCTTTTTCTGCCATATAAATGAGCGTAGAATTTTAGTAAAAGGGGTAAGCAGTCTGTTAGGTATATGTAACGGAAGGGAACGAAACAGGTATAAGAGTTTAGGTAGACAAATCATTTTGAAGGCGGCAATACGACCTGTCCAGGATATTTTGGTTGATCTAAGTCTTGTAACGTCTGTCGATATGGAAGTCATAAGAGGTCTGAGGTTAGCGGTCAGCAGTTTAGAGGTAGGGAATGTCAGACAGATGCCCAGATATTGTACATCTTCAGATGTCCAGGAATACGGCAGTTGGTGTTTAAGGTTTGAGAGTGTGGATGCATGCATACCCATGTTAAGGATCACAGATTTGCCAAAGATGACTTTGTAGTACGAGATGTCGCTAAAGTTTTGAAGGATCTGGTGGGCAGCCGGGAGGGAAACGATGGGATTCGTGAGGCGGAGGATCACATCATCAGCAAAAAGTGTGATGATGTGGTGGGAGCGGTGGAATTTGAAGCCAGATATTAAAGGATGACATTGGAGCGACTCCGCCAGTGGTTCAATCATTAAATGAAATATGAGAGCAGACAGCGGGCAACTTTGGCGGGTGCCGTTTGTTATAGGAAAATCTTTAGATAGGGTACCTGCTGACAATTCCTTGGCTGTCGGAGTCGTGTAGAGAGTCAAAATGGCCGACAGTATGGGGCCAGAGAACCCAAATTTTACTAAGACAGCTCTCATATATCCCCAATGGACATGATCAAACGCCTTCTCTGCATCAATAGATAGAAGCAGAGAAGGCGTTTTTGTGCATTTGGCGTGGTGGAGAAGGTTGATTACCCTCCTGGTGGCGTCAGGGGCTTGTCTGCCCTTGACAAATCCCATCTGGTCACCCCCAACAAGGGATGGTAATATCAATGCTATTCTATTAGCCAGGAGCTTGGCATAGAGTTTCAAATCATTATTCAGTAAAGAGATCGGTCTAAAATTGGCGGGGGTAGTGGGAGGTTTGCCGGGTTTGGGGAGTGTCGTGATGTTGGCTTGTAGCATTTCTTCTGGGAGGGAGCCAGAGTTCACTGCTTTAGAGAATAACCGCAGAAGGTACGGGGACAGTTGTTCTTGTAGGGATTTAAAGTATTCATTGGTCATGCCGTCAGGGCCTGGGGATTTGTTGATAGGTGAGTTTTTTATTGTGTCAGATAGTTCCTGATAGGTGAAGGGTCTGTTTAAGTGTGCGAGGGCGTCTTCAGTCAAGAATGGCAGTTTTAGTGTTTGGAGAAAGGTGTGTATGGCCACCTCCATAGGCTGAGGGGTGTCTGTGTCAGAGGCAAGATTATAGGAACTATAATAATCCGTGAACGCATCTGAAATTTGCTGAGGATGTGACAGTTTGGTTCCAGTATGCGGATGTATGATGTGGTCAATCTTAGTTTTAATTTTCCTAGCTTTGTGCCTGGAAGCCAAAAATTTGCCTGCCTTGTTGTGGGAGGAATAATATTGCATGCGTAAGCGTGCTAACATTACGTCATGTTTTTCCGTCAGTAACCTACGGAGGTCAGATCATAAAGAGCACAGTTTAGAGGCGTGGGATTGGGAAGGAGTAGTTTTGTTCAGTTCATCTAGAGAGTGGATTTGTTCGAGAAGCATATTTAGTTTGCCTTGAAACTTCTTTTTAAGTCTAGAGCCCAATTGAATGAGGACACCTCTGGCGCAGTCCATAGTAAAGAGGGGTCGATATCAGGGGTGTCGTTATTTTGAAATAATATTTGGGAGCGAAGGAATTTAAGAGATTCCGGGTCTGACAGTATGGAGTTGTTGCAGTGCCATATATAAGCAGAGGGGGGAGTAGGGCTAGTGGAAATGGTTAAATGGACAGCAGCGTGGTCTGACCAGGTGATGGTGGAAATGGAGGAATGGGTGACATGTGGGAGCAGGGGGGAGTCTACTAAGAACATATCTATCCTCTTGTAGGTGTTATGGCAAGCTGAGTAGAAGGAATAATCCATTTCTTCTGCATGCTGGTAGTCATGGAGTCTCTCTGAGTGGAGAAGGGAAGCGAGAGTGGGTGAGGAGGATTGACCTCTGGATGAGGAGTCCATGACGTGGTTCACCACCAGATTAAAGTCACCACATATGATTAACTTGCCCACTTTAAGTTTAGCAACCTTGGCACAAATTTTACGTAAAAATTTCAGTTAACGTACATTAGGTGCATACACATTCACAATGGTGTACATGCAGTTATCAATGGTACAGTTTAAGATGATATAACAGCCATCTGTGTCCAACACCACCCTTGAATAGGTGAAGGACACAGATCCGCTAATAGCTAGCATTACACCCCTCTTCTTATCTTGAGCAGAAGATTGAAAAATATGGGGATAGTCTCTGTGAGAGCAACGGGGAGCGTGATCAAGTTTGAAATGCGTTTCCTGCACAGCCAAGACATCTGCTTTATGGGCCGTAGCCTCCTTCCACATGGAAAAACTTCTGACCGGGTGGTTTAAGCCCTTAACGTTCAGAGATAACAGCTGCAAAGTCATGGCGGTGCAGGGGCAAAATTGATATCAAGAGTAGGTATACAGTGGCTTGGGAATTTGTGTGGGAAGTTAGTGTGTGGCAAATTGCCCCGAGTGGGGTGCATTAGTACCTGATGAGTATATAGCAGATAGGCATGGGCCGGGAGGCACAGAAGTTGGGAAAGTCCAAAATGACGAGAGCGGTAATACATGTTAGTGAAGCACAGTTCAGAGTCCATGATGCGTACATAGATGGTAAGATGTTCAGGGACGTTCAGAGTAGAAAAGCTTGGATACATAGATGGAGTCCGGTCCTGTAAGACATGATAGGAGACACACAAGACAAACAAACCGAAACACAAAAAAGATAAAAAGGACGAGGTCCCGAGGGACCAACGGTGCAGCTGGAGCTGCATGGCTGGTTGCGGGGGGTAAGGAGCACATTGGAGAATGATCCCCTAAGGCAGAGGAACCGGGCCTGTCCAGCCTGGGGTGGAACAGCGATCATCAGTTGTTGCGATGTGAAGATTTGACGGTCTAGAGACCACTTGCCAGTCTGGTTCCAAGCGTGGAAGCTGTAGATCAGAGTTGGGATGTTAAAGGCTCAACATTTTCTGGAAGGATGCTCCATTGGCGGAGATATCTGAGGCCCTGTTCCATGGAAGTAATCTGGGCTGTAGATCCTTGGTGCGTTACGCACAATTTGGCTGGGTATTTCCATTTATACAGAATCTTATTGTTGCGCAAGGCCTTTGTGATGTAGTTCAGGTTCCATCGCAATTGCAGGGTATACTGGGAATAATCTGGAAGGATCTGTAATGTTGCAGCTTGGTCAGGGAGACGGTCTTTCTGTCGGAATGTTTCCAGGATCTTCTCCTTGCCTGGAAGAAATGTATCCTGAGGAGCACACCTCTAGGTATTTCTTGAGGGAGGAAGGAAGGTTTTGGAATGCGGTGAATTCTATCAATGGTGAGGTCCGCATTAGTAAGTTCAGGTACAGCCTTTTAAAATAAGTCACGAGTAAAGTTAAAAAGTTGGTGAGGCTGAATGGTTTCTGGAATACCGCGAATTTTGAGGTTATTACGCCTCGACCTATCCTCTAGGTCTGCTAATTTTGCTTGCATGCGGTGAATATCTTCTTGCTGGGATGTACGAGAATCCACAAGAGAGTTGTAGGACACAGCAATTCCCCCATGCAATTTTCAACCACATCCACCCTGTCCCCCATAGCATGAAGTTCTTTCTGGCAGTAGGATATAGAGGCCAGGATGTTGGATTGCATGGATGTGTGCAGCATTGATAGCATGTCCTTAAGTGTCGTGTCCGAGACAGGCTGTCCCGTAGTGGCAATATTGGCAAATGGGTTAGGAGCCAGTGTATATGCCCAAGTGTTCTGGTTGTGTGTGGCATTATCGCTCACCTCCATGGAAGATAGCCATTGCAGCTGGTGTCCTTCCTCCCTCCTGGGCTTGGATTTGGCCGGGCTTTGCATGGAAGGGGTAGATGGAGAAGAATCTGCTGAACGCGTGGATCTCATCTGCGAGCCGTCTCCTGATTGCGCGGGCAGTCCCCATGTGACAGCATCATCTATTGGCGCGGCCGCCACTAGAGAGCCGTGCGGCTGGAAGTCTGGGTTGGGGCCGCTGCCATTTTGGCGGAGCTCAGAGGCCGGCGGTCGGAAGAACTCCGACAATTTACGGACCGGCGGAGCGGTAAGCTTCTTCTTTGTCATCCTGGTAGTGCACAGGGAGGGTTCCCCAAAAGGAAGAATGCGGTCTCAGGCGTGGATGATCACTGTGATGGGCCGTAGATGGGTGTATAGGCGGACGAGTCCCGGAGCTCCTAGCTTAAGCGGCCATCTTAGACGGCGGTCACCACGCCCCCCGGAGTTTTATTAAATTAAAGCCAAAAACATAATCACATAGTAAAACAATAAAGGAGCGAGGTAAATACAGTAAGAGCCGGGTTGCCGCTAGCAGCGTGCGTTCCACGGCTATTCGGGAAGTAAACCGGAAGTGACCATAGCTCAGGTGCCGTACCGGAATTGCGTCAACGCGTTTCGCCCTCCCAATAGGGCATTTTCAAAGACTTATATATAAGATATATTGTTACTGCTTTTATTACTGTGTGTCACATGAGGAAGTTTATCATTTTATTCATATATGCTAGCGCTGTGTTAATTGATTACCTACATTCTATCTGAGTATTTACTTGGCGAACAGCAGCTGCAACACTTTTTATTTACACTTATTTTTAGTTTTAGGGTTAGTGCGGGTTTAATCTTTGTTTTTTCACTCATTTATAGTAACCCTCTTATGGCATGCCTGCTGTGGGGTCTGGATATAGCGACTAGGACTGCATGGCATCTATTTTTGTCTTGGAGTTTTGCCTTAGTCCCTTTTCTTTATGTTTTAAGTTCCATTTGTCCTTTTAAATTCTTAAAGTTTATTTTTTATTAATATTTTCTTTCTGGGGGTGTTTAAATTTGGCCTATAGTGACCCTCCTTCCTGACAGCTTGCAGGGGCGTGCAGCTCTCTGTTTTTTTGTCCCGGCTGCGGCTCCCTCAAGCGTCTCTGCCCTTCCGCGCATGTGTCTCCAGCAGCTATGTTTTTTAGTTCTAGACGTGACGGCGCATGCTCGATGCACCACGAGGACATGGCAGCCATTTGGTCTAGGGAAAAGGCTTCCCTGCTTTGACACAGATCTCCATGATAGGTGGAAAGGAGGAGGGGAGCGGAGTTTTTAATTTAGGCACCCAGATGGATTTGGTTATATGCCTATAGGAAGCGTGAACCATGTAAGTGCAATCTTTATCTTTCATAAAGAATACTCGTAAAAGGTTTTACACTATCAGCGCTTCTCTCTTTATTGGGTTTACACCAATGGTCTGAGGCGTTTGAAGTACTGTCGAGTTTTTTGGAAATCTTAGATGGTCCCTTTCATGTTTTTGTTGGAACAACATCAGTGGAAACACACTAGCCTAGTTGATCTCCCGTAATAGGACTTTTTGTGTGTCATGTGAATGTGATGTTTTGATGCACTGTATTGTTTGGATAGCACAACACTTTTAATTACTATATATATATATATATATATATATATATATGCATATTTATATGTGTGATTTTATTTTCTCTCTCTGTTTCCGCTCCCTGTTTCCATTTCTGTTCCATGCAGTCACTTTTGCACCTTTCGGTTCCCCTGCCGATATGAGCCTAATGCCACATAGCCAAGACCACCGCAATATCAAGTAAGGGCCATCTTTGGGTAAGCAGGAAGATGCGGGGGAAAAGAGTGTGTTATGCCCTGATAAGCATGCCTTTGCCTGTTTCAACCCCGGCCACTCACACTCCTACTCTATTGGGTCCGGAGGCTCTCTGAATCATCAGGATTTTCTCAGGGCAGAGATTGTCTCCTCCAGTCCTAGAAGATCCCAGTATAAAGGGTGCAAATGTACGCTCAAGAGAAAGTACATGGTTTCACCTTAACCACTTGCTGACCGCTCACTGTGCTGCTACTGCTTTTACCCAAAAGAAATGGGCAGCAAGCCCACTAGTAGAGCACTTCATGAGAGCGGTGCTTAGACTTCGCTCTCCAAAGAGAAATTGGTTCCCTCAGTGGGACCTGGCAACAGTCCTCATTTTTCTGGCAAACCCTCCTTGTGCTCCTACATAAAACTGTTTGTTATGGGACATCACCTTAAAAATTGATTTTCTAATAGCCAAAACCTCAGAGGAAGAGCGTTGGAACTCCAAGCATTGGGGGCTACTGAACCTTATACCATGTTCTTCCCAGATAGGGTTGTGCTGAGACCATTGCATCACTTTGTCCCAAAAGTGGCTTCAATATTTCACCTTTCTAGTGAATGGGTGCCTCCAGCCCCTCTAGCAGAATCAGATGCTGATCTGCATAATTTGGACATTCCAAAAGTCCTCAAATCCTATCTCCAGGCTAATTCTGCATTCAGAAGCTCTAACAGACCTTTCATCCTACCTGTAGGAGTGTCTCTGGAGACAGTTCTGGAGTGGCTAGCTGGTCTTCACATCATACGTTCTTAGGACACTACAGGGTGGATCCAGCAGCTCCCATTACAGTAGAGTTTGGGAGGAAAATTCTATGTCTAATGTCAAATAAATTTTCCAGCAATAAACTCTACCTCTCGAAAGCCTAATATTTATCATATGTATGCTGCCCTGTTGGCGTCAGGAAAGTGTAAAATTGTATGGAATACTTACCATAATTTTCCTTTCCTGATGCCAATACATGGCAGCATACAAACCCTCCCTCTGAGCTTTGTGCTTTATACGGAGAATGGGGGAGGTTGCTCTCAGTCAGACTTTTATAGATTTTAACAGGTCCTGTGGGTGGATATAGGGGCGGAGCTACAGTATCTCACAAAAGTGAGTACACCCCTAACATTTTTGTAAATATTTTATTATATCTTTTCATATGACAACGCTAAAGAAATGACACTTTGCTACAATGTAAAGTAGTGAGTGTACAGCTTGTATAACAGTGTAAATTTGCTGTCCCCTCAAAATAATTTAAAAAACACAGCCATTAATGTCTAAACTTCTGGCCACAAAAGTGAGTACACTCCTAAGTGAAAATATCCAAATTGGGCCCAATTAGCCATTTTACCTCCCCAGTGTCATGTGACTCGTTATTGTTACAAGGTCTCAGGTGTGAATGGGGAGCAGGTGTGTTCAATTTGGGGTTATCGCTCTCTCTCATACTGGTCACTGGAAGTTCAACATGGCACCTCATGACAAAGAACTCTCTGAGGATCTGAAAAAAAGAATTGTTGCTCTACATAAAGATGGCCTAGGCTTTAAGAAGATTGCTAAGACCCTGAAACTGAGCTGCAGCACGGTAGCCATGACCATACAGTGATTTAACAGGACAGGTTCCATTTAGAACAGGCCTTGCCAGGGTCGACCAAAGAAGTTGAGTGCACATGCTCAGCGTCATATCCAGTGGTTGTCTTTGGGAAATAGACGTCTGAGTGCTTCCAGCATTGCTGCCGAGGTGGAAGGGGTGGAGGGTCAGCCTGTCAGTGCTCAGACCATACGCCGCACACTGCATCAAATTGATCTGCATGGCTGTCGTGCCAGAAGGAAGCCTATTCTAAAGATGATGCACAAGATGGTGTCAAGGGTGTGTGGCGGCAACCAGGTGAGGAGTTCAAAGACAAGTGTGTCTTGCCTACAGTCACGCATGGTGGTGGGAGTGTCATGGTCTTCTTGGGCTGCATGAGTGCTGTCGGCCCTGGGAAGCTACAGTTCATTGAGGGAACCATGAATGCCAACATGTACTGTGACATACTGAAGCAGAGCATGATCCCCTCCCTTTGGAGATTGGGCCGCAGGGCAGTATTCCAACATGATAATGACCCCAGCACACACCTCCAAGACAACCACTGCCTTGCTAAAGATGCTGAGGGTAAAGGTGATGGACTGGTCAAGCATGTCTCCAGACCTAAACCATATTGAGCATCTGTGGGGCATCCTAAAATGGAAGGCTGAGGAGCACAAGGTCTCTAACAACCACCAACTCTGTGATGTCGTCATGGAGGGGGGGGAAGAGGGCTCCAGTGGAAACCTGTGAAGCTCTGGTGATCTTCATGCCCAAGAGGGTTAAGGCAGTGCTGGCAAGTAAAGGTGGTGGCCACACAAAATTTTGACACTTTGGGCCCAATTTGGACATTATAACTTAGGGGTGTATTCACTTTTGTTGCCAGCTTGGACATTAATGGTAGTGTGTTGAGTTATTTTGAGGGGACAGAAAATTTACACTGTTATACAAGCTGCACACTCACTACTTTTCATTGTAGCAGAGGGTCATTTCTTCAGTGTTGTCACATAAAAAGATATAATAAAACATTTACAAAGATGTTAGGGGTGTACTCACTTTTGTGAGATACTGTATATCATATGTATGCTGCCATGTATTGGCGTCAGGAAGGGAAAATTATGGTAAGTATTTGATACAATTTTCCATTTTGTCTGAACATATAATTTATTACTTGATCATTGGACGCAGGTTCAGCCAAAGGATGAGCATTCATTGGACCCAGAGGACTCTCTGCCAATTAGAATAGCCATTCCTCGGTACCTCATAAAATCATGTATGGGTCTTTTTAAGCCTATTTCTCTTTTGTTTTGTTAAATTTTGGTGCAGTTTACTTCTAAAAATTGCAAGTATAAGAGGCAAATAATAAAAATTGATATGAAGAGTCTGCAGTATATTGTATATAAATTGTATTTAAGCACATCTGGTAAATAAGTGGGACCTTCATTAACGCTTAGGCTAAAAAATCTGCTTACTGTAGTTCTTTACCAATTTTCATAATAAAGCTCCACATTTCAAACTAATGTGTGCAATACTTGCAGACATAACTATTTATTGTACTATTTATTGTAGTATGTAGCCATGACTGTGCAGTCTGTGACTCTCAAGAATTTTAAATGAGAATTAGCAGATTTAATTTAGAACAATAGATCATTAGAATTTTGCAGAGGCTGCAGTGTAATGTAAAATGATTAAGCACTGTTAAAATATCAAACGTAGATGAAAATGGAAATCTTTCTGCTGTCACATGGCAGGTGAAAAGTGATTTTGAAAATAATATAAAATTGATTAACATTTCAGTCTGTGACAATTTATTTAAAAACTTCCAAGTAAAACTATATAATTTAAGTGATGCATCACCATACGTTAATCAGAATCAATTCATAATTTATTCAGTAGCTTTGATATTTATTTCTGACAAAGACACTATTATTGGGATTGTTATTGCTCTTATAGTTTGTACATTTAAAAGAAATTCCAAACAGCAAGTACCATTAGTAGTATGATCTATTTTTTTCCCCAAAAACATTGACACTGTACCAACATTGATGCTAACATTACATTTATTGTAGCCACATTAAGTTACAATGTTTTTGGAAAGAATCACATGAAAGAACTAACACACTGCTTGGTCTGTTCTGGCAGCTTTTCCCAGCATAGATTAACCACTTAAAGAGCTTGAGTGCTTCCATTAGTGAATCTCTTACCATGTGAATTAAATTAAAAAACCATCCTGTGCTCCCTCCATGCTCCCAGAACTCTCACCTCCACTTAGGGGGGATGAGTTCTGGGAGCCTGGAGGGAGCACTTGGTGTTTTTTTTTTTATTATTATTTAATTCACATGATGTGAGATTCACTAATGGAAGTACTTAAGCATTTTAGGTGAACACAAAAACACAGTATAGTTAGTTTCTTTTTTTTTTCAGATAGATAACTTTCTTTTAGTGGTTAGAAATCACCACGTTCCCTTAATTTATTTTACAAAACTTTGCAAATGAATAAAAACTTTATTTGTAAATTTAGGCCAACATGTATCCTGCTATCCAAATATATATTTGGTAATATAAATGGGTAAATGTAAATTATTTAGTTATTGTGATAGATATAGCGTTTACAAACTATGATATTTACAGAATATTTGAAAAAGTATCAATCCTGATGCTCTTAAGGCACATTTCTTAAAGGTCCTAACATGCAAGGACAGTATAAACACACCCAAAAGACCCAATTTTGGAAATTAGACACTCAGGCCTAATTCACTAAGAATAAGGAGAAGAAATAGTCATTCTACATTTAATTACTTCAAATTAAAACAACTGAGACCTCAACTAGGTGAACATGTGAACGTAAAAGTGTGTGCAAATGGGCGAATATGCATTAGTGAATTCCAAATCGGCATAGTCATGGTTTCATACCTGGCAATTGCCAACGAGTTTCCTATATGGAACTGCACTGCATCATGTGTGTACATGTATGTAAATAAATATGGGGTGTGCTCTACCTTGTATGTGGCTATTTAGTTATATTACAATTATTGCGTATAGTTTGTTTTCTTCTTTTGCTAATAAATGCTGTTCTGAATGAATATTACAGAGTAATGTCTGCTATTCCACGAGGTTACACATATTTATCATTTACAGTTCCATATCTGTCATATGTTCATTTCTTTTTTCCATGTTACATTTATTTTTAAGAGACTATAGAGTTCTAATTATCTATGTTTATTCTTTAATCATACTAAACTTTTATACAAGTTTAATTGCGCCCAGCACATTGGCTTAGTTGTCTACGCTCATGAACAAAAAACACTTAGGTTGTGAGTTCAAATCCCAACCATGCGAACACCCTGTGTGTTCACTAGTGTTTAATTATTTTATTTCCACACAATAATATTTTTACTAAATAACATACCATTGCATGCAATTGACCATGCAAATTATGGAAACAACCATGCAGATGTGGCAGTGGCAATTAGGTGTTTGCCTATTTTCAGCATACTCTGTTGTTTAAAAGTTAAGCAGCTTGGGATTTGAACCCATAGTGCAAGTACCATGATTAATGAATGAATAAACATAGATCACGTGAATCTATATTCCTATAAGTGCAAGATCATTGCTAAATCGTCAAAAATTAGTACATGTGACCCGTTTTGATTCTTCTGCTGATATTTATATTAAAATCATTGATGTAAGAGTTATATCTCTTTTCTATACATGTCAAACTTTTTTATGTAGAATTCAACATGCTCAATAGTTTACCTGGATCATAGCAAAAATCATTGAAACCTGAAAATCAGCATTGGAGCGGTTAAAAGCTTGCTCTTTTAGTTTTGGATTTACACTTTTTTATCTATTTAATGATCTGCAGGTTTGCAGAATAAAATTATTTTGCAGCAAAGTAGATTTAATAGAGATTGGAAGGTGTGTAACAAGACATTTCACTTCTATAATATTTTAATAAACCTCAAAAACATTTTATTTGGACAATAGGAACACTATTTTGTTCATTGTTACTTTTCCCGAAAAATTGACTGGCATTTAATATTGCAACATTTTTCACAGCATGTTACAATATGGTTAGAAGGGCCCTGCTCTTAAGAGCTTACAATCTAAAAGAAACACCTAAATTGGATAAACCTTAAATTTCATAGTGTACAGCGGGGATAAAAAACAAAAAACGTGAGCACTAACCATGTAAAAAATTTTAGGGTATAACAACACTCACCACCCCACCCCCATCAAAAGTTTAAGTGCAGGATTAAACAAACAAAACGTACAAGATATAACATTTGACAAAATAAAAGGTACCGCTACAACCACACCCCTCCAAATTAACACATACCTTTCTGGTTAGAGTTAGCAGGAAGCTTAATTTTTTTTAAAAAATTTAGGAAACTAGATCAACATTAGGAGTTGTCTAACACATGAGATTTGTAAGTAACAATCAAAAGAGAAGGGTCAGTTGATGCTCACAAACAAGAAATGCATGGTCACACTGGACAAAAACACACATATACATTTTTGAGGGCCAAAATGCAAAACAATTACAGGAAACAGACAAACATTCATCAAACCACAGCCAGTGTGGGTCATTATGCAAACTATAGCACCCTACCCGCAAATTATCTGTCCTCTTCTCAGGCAAAGCAAACCACACTAGTGCAGGCCTTTACATAGGTAAGATTGATAGCACACCTACACCCACCAGTGTAATTAATTCTGTCTCTTACTCTATGCCTCAAGTACTCACACATGCTGATCAGGAACACACACTCTTGGAAAATGAAAGAATCTTTGCAGTGTATAATGGAAAATATAAAATGTCCAAGTCTCTGGCCATAATCAGTGATTTTAAAAGCAAAGCAATTCAAGTTGTAGGTTGTTGGGCATGTGGAGGGTACAAAGCAGCAAATGTCAACTTTGTGAGGGCTGCTTCATACAAATTGTTGACAAGCATATTTGTCATCAGCATCCACATTTAAATATGTGTAAAGGATCACACCATACTTATAAATGCATATCTGACCAAAAAAAATATAGATTTGGTGTAAAACCTAAATTCGCTTTATTTACAATGTCATTTCTTTTGTTTCTAATATGTGAAACCCATCAGAAATATAATACCTTGTGAAAAAGAAGCTATAACACCACAACAGAGGAAAAACATACAAACCTCTACCCAGATAGGGGCATGCTTGGGATTAGAACCAACAACCCCAGTGTTGCAAGGCAAAAGTGCTAACCAGTTAGCCACTGTGCTGCCACATGCATGGAGCCTCCATCTCTGGGGTGTTAAACAGCCCTAAGTTCCTGGGGTGCAAAAAATCAATCAATGCATACATGTTCACCTTGGAAGTCCTGAGTGCCAATGAAGAACCTGTTTCTGTGATATGCTATCTGATTTCAAGGCTGGTTATGGCTGATTACTGTCAGCATGCTCCTATAGGACCATCTCTAATTTTGGGACTTTTTGCTTGGTAAGAGGCTGCAATTGGTGCTGGTGCGGAATTCACAAGAATTCTTGTCCTTCCAGTGAAACACATATGGCAAGATTTGCATTGATGATGGAACCCTCCTACACCTAAATACTACATTTCTTTAGGCATTTACCTATAGGTGGCGGAATTACATCAGGCAGGAGTTTTGTTTCTTGATTTATTCTGTGATATTTGGTGTTTATTGGTGTGTGAGTGTAGAATAGTGGTGTTACCCTCTGAATTTTTGATTTGGATTAATGATGCTGGTACACATTACATTTTTGTGGTGAAGATTATGATCATTTGGAAATACTTAACACACAAATGTATTACTCATTTTAAATTTGCATCAGCAATGGTATTGTGTGTGGTTTGTGAAGACAGCTGTATGAGTTTTGGTTTAGATTTATGTGAAATGGAGAGCAACAAATGCATTATCTACCATTTACTTATCAGATGTCAAACAGATAAGTCTCTGAGCATGCTCAGTTTAACCAGATATATGGCTCAAATGGTAAAGTGGCTGAGCATGCTCAGTTTAAACAGACATATGGCTAAAATGGCAAAGTCCCTGGGCATACAAATTGCACATGGCAGTATATATATACAGTGGGGATCGAAAGTTTGGACACCCCAGGTAAAAATTTGTATTAATGTGCATAAAGAAGCCAAGGAAAGATGGAAAAATCTCCAAAAGGCATCAAATTACAGATTAGACATTCTTATAATATGTCAACAAAAGTTAGATTTTATTTCCATTATTTACACTTTCGAAATAACAGAAAACAAAAAAAATGGCATCTGCAAAAGTTTGGGCACCCTGCAGAGTTAATATCTTGTACTGCCCCCTTTGGCAAGTATCACAGCTTGTAAACGCTTTTTGTAGCCAGCCAAGAGTCTTTCAATTCTTGTTTGAGGTATCTTGCCCCATTCTTCCTTACAAAAGTCTTCCAGTTCTTTGAGATTTCTGGGCTGTCTGTCACGCACTGCTCTTTTAGAGTCTATCCACAGATTTTCAATTATGTTCAGGTCAGGAGATTGTGAAGGCCATGGCAAAACCTTCAGTTTAAACTTCTTGATGTAATCCCCCGTGGATTTTGAGGTGTGTTTAGGATCATTATCCATTTGTAGAAGCCATCCTCTCTTTAACTTCAGCTTGTTCACAGATGGCATCAAGTTACCATCCAAAATTTGCTGAAATTGTATTGAATCCATTTTTCCTTCTACTTGTGAGATGTTCCCTGTGCCACTGCCTGAAATGCAACCCCAAAGCATGATTGATCCACCCCCATGCTTAACAGTTGGACAGAAGTTCTTTTCATTAAATTCTGTGCCCCTTCTTCTCCAAACGTACCTTTGCTCATTCCGGCCAAAAAGTTTCCAAAATGCATCAGGCTTGTCTATATGTTCATTTGCAAAGTTCAAATGCTGATTTTTATGGTGAGGATGTAGAAGAGGTTTTCTTCTTCCATGAAGACCATATTTGTACAAGTATCTCTTTATAGTGGAATAGTGTACCACAACTCCAGTGTCTGCCAGATCTGCAGTCAAACGTGGGTTTTGAATTTATTTTTCTCACAATCCTGCGAGCTGTTCTGTCTGATATTTTTCTTGGTCTTCCAGATCTTGCTTTAACTTCCACTGTTCCTGATGAATGCCATTTCTAAAATTAAATTCCGAACAGAGGATATTGACACCTGAAAACGCTTTGCTATCTTCTTATAGCCTTCTCCAGCTTTGTGAGCGTCAACTATTTTCAGTTTCAGTTTTCTAGACAACTGCTTAGAAGATCCCATGGTGCTGATTGTTGGGGCAAGGTCAGATGAGTCTGGGCATTTAAAACCTTTGAGATTGACATCACCTGGTCTTCCCAGATGATGATTGAGAACAATCCATGATACTGGCAGGTCTCAGCCTTGTAAAGGGGGCAGTGCATGCTATAAATTCTGCAGGGTGCCCAAACTTTTGCAGACACCATTTTTTTGTTTTCTGTAATTTTGAAAGTGTCAATGATGGAAATAAAATCTAACTTTTGTTGACATATTATAAGAATGTCTAATCTGTAATTTGATGCCTTTTGGATGATTTTTCCATTTTTCCTTGGCTTCTTTATGCACATTAATACGCATTTTTTAGAGAGAGAGAGAGGGAGAGAGTAATATCTGTTCCAAAAACAGACAAACATTACTCATTTCTAGCACTTTTAAAAAAAGGAATAAGAAGCAATGTAAAAACCCAGCAAGGACAATTTATTTTAGGACTTAAAGAGTTCATCTCAAAATTAAAATGTATGTTTTTTGTGAAGTAACAGTTATACAATGAGAATCAATGGTTTACACTTGCATTTATATATAAATAGTACATAGTTTGCTAGCTGTCACAAATCCACGCTTGTTTGGCATTCAGACCTTTTGGAATTCACTATAGCACGGGGCTAAAATGAAAGGAGTGTAGGCTTGTGACTAGTTTTCTAGTCTGGGCATGCTCAGTTGTGTCAGTACAGAGTTCTAAAAAACAGGGTGAATTAATCTCTTCATAGACTTTCAAGCATATTTCTGTTTTCACAACAATATTTCAAGAACTTTAAAAGCAGATCATCTCCAAACAATATACCACATATTCAGGAACTATTAAATCTATGAGATTAAGCTCTAAACATTATTTCCATATATTGAGTGTTCGGATCAAGGAGTCTAGATGGGTATTGCCGACATCCCTAAAGACATGTAAATACAAATTAGGAATCCCCTTTGGAGCGGGACTTTAAAGGGAATCACCCATCAAAGAGATTTACTCAGATTATCATCAAATATAAATTTATTAAACATGATAACAATTTCATAGTAGAAAAAGATAAAAACAAAAACAATAACGGATTAAATACATGTGGCTATACGGTTACATCACTGATGAGAGAAGATGAGAGGCGTGAGAGTTCGATACAATGAACTGACGCATTTCAGACATGGCCTTTCTCAAAGGTCAGTAGGAATTCATCTCAAACTGTGAGTACGAGAAAAATATCAGTAACACATAAATACATACATATATAAGTCATCACAGTAATTGAATGTACATCTGCTAAATGCAAGTTAGACCAAAGTAGAAAGCTTTAAATAATGTGTGTATGAAAAAGATACGCACCACTCATGTTGCTCATAAGGATGTATGTAGCCACATCTAAAAAGTTGTCTCACATCAAAACAAGGGAGTGCTGCAACTAACGAAAAAGTTAATTGCCAAAGCCAGGAGGGGAGGAGGAGAGGAATCCACAGATTGGTGGTGAACTGGTTATACTACACAAGGTAAGTATATGGGATGTGACACTGTCAAAGACATGGGTATCCCCCACTGATTCCCACGAGGATCCCGAATGGTCCCTGGAGGGTGTCTGGGAAGAGGAGGGTAGGAATAAAAAAAAATAATTTTAATGAATGGGCCATAAAAGAAGTTAGGGTGCTATATAAGTTCTCATATCGATAATGATAAGGATGGAGGTGATCAATATCCTTGGAGTAGTCTTGATAAAAGGAAAGTATCTTGAGTTAATGAGAGGGATAATGTCTCTCAAAGATTCCTTAGGATATAAATAATAATGAAGAAAATAAAACATAATGAATGTTGGTGACTGATTATTATTATTGATGTGAAAGGAGAAGGAAAAAAGAAGGGGGGGAAGAAGAATATACAGAAGTAAGTGTTGGCCAGTACAGGCCCCAAAAATTAGCCCACAGGCGTTCACCTGACAGCAAAGAACTTGGTTTTCTGTGGCTGGAGGTACATTAAGCATACACAGGATACAGAAGTAAGTGTCGGCCAGTACCGGCCCCAAAAATTAGCCCACAGGCATTCACCTGACAGCAAATAACTTGGTTTTCTCTGGCTGGAGGTAGATTAGGCATACACAGGATACAGAAGTAGGTGTCCGCCAGTACAGGCCCCAAAAATTAGCCCACAGGCGATACCCTGACAGCAAAGAACTTGGTTTTCTCTGGCTGGAGGTACATTAGGTATACACAAGATACAGAAGTTAGTGTCAGCCAGTACAGGCCCCAAAAATTAGCCCACAGGCGTTTACCTGACAGCAAAGAACTTGGTTTTCTGTGGCTAGAGGTACATTAGGCATACACAGGGTAGAGAAGTAAGTGTCGGCCAGTACAGGCCCCAAAAATTAGCCCACAGGCGTTCACCTGACAGCAAAGAACTTGGTTTTCTCTGGCTTGTGGTACATTAGGCATACACAGGATACAGAAGTGTCGGCCAGTACAGGCCCCAAAAATTAGCCCACAGTTGTTAACCTGACAGCAAAGAACTTGGTTTCCTGTGGCTGGAGGTACATTAGGCATACACAGGACACAGAAGTCAGTGTCGGCCAGTACAGGCCCCAAAAATTAGCCCACAGGCATTCACCTGAGAGCTAAGAACTTTGTATTATATGGCTGGAGGTACATTAGGCATACACAGGATACAGAAGTAGGTGTCGGCCAGTACAGGCCCCAAAAATTAGCCCACAGGCGATACCCTGACAGCAAAGAACTTGGTTTTCTGTGGCTGGAGGTACATTAGGTTTACACAGGACACAGAAGTAAGTGTCAGCCAGTACAGGCCCCAAAATTTAGCCCACAGGCGTTCACTCGACAGCTAAGAACTTTGTATTCTATGGCTGGAGGTACATTAGGCATACACAGGATACAGAAGTAGGTGTCGGCCAGTACAGGCCCCAAAAATTAGCCCACAGGCATTCACCTGACAGCAAAGAACTTGGTTTTCTGTGGCTAGAGGTACATTAGGCATACACAGGACACAGAAGTAAGTGTCGGCCAGCACAGGCCCCAAAAATGAGCCCACAGGCGTTCACCTGACAGCTAAGAACTTTGTATTCTATGGCTGGAGGTGCATTAGGCCTACACAGAATACAGAAGTAGGTGTCAGCCAGTACAGGCCCCAAAAATTAGCCCACAGGCGTTTACCTGACAGCAAAGAACTTGGTTTTCTGTGGCTAGAGGTACATTAGGCATACACAGGACACAGAAGTAAGTGTTGGCCAGCACAGGCCCCAAAAATTAGCCCACAGGCGTTCACCTGACAGCTAAGAACTTTGTATTCTATGGCTGAAGGTACATTAGGCCTACACAGGATACAGAAGTAGGTGTCGGCCAGTACAAGCCACAAAAATTAGCCCACAGGCGTTCACCTGACAGCAAAGAACTTTGTATTCTGTGGCTGGAAGTTGCTGTGTGGAGCAGGGACAGACTGTATAGTGACACAAGTCGCTAGCTAATAGGTCCACAAAAGTCTTTTGTCAGTGTAGGGAGAGGTTGCTATGTGGAGCTGGGACAGACTGTAGCAATTAGGCATTCAACAGACATGAAGGGCCTTTTATGCCGCTGTATTTACCTAAGACAGGGACCATGACTTGTTATGGGTGGTGGCGGATATTTGTGGGCTGTCATGAGGAATTTGCATAAAACATGGTTTACTGGTCACATGTGTTGAATTCCTTCGAGATCCATGCCTCATTCATTTTAGGAAATATGAGGTAGTCACATTGTCACTGTTGACACTTAGTGCCGGTTCACACTGATACGATCACAGAGATCGCATGTAATTCGGAGCGCACTGCTCCTAAAATCACATGCGATGTCTGTGCGGTGCAAATTCAGCCATACAGATTGTATGGCTGAATTCACACCGCAATCGCAGTGAAAATGCACAGGACCTTTTCTTTGGTTCGCAGCAGAATCAGATCGCATGGTGGTTCACGGTGATCACAGAGATCGCATGTAATTCGGAGCGCACTGCTCCTAAAATTACATGCAATGTCTGTGCATTGCAAATTCAGCCATAGTGTGTATGGCTGAATTCGCAACGCAATTGCAGTGAACACGCACAGGACCTTTTTTTGGTCTGCAGCAGAATCGGATCGCATGGTGGTTCACATCAGTGCAATACAAATTCTGTGCGAATTGTCAGATCACATTGCGATATGCAATCTGATCTGGGAGTGTCGTTAACTTTGAATTGACACCCCCAGCATATCGCATATGGCAGTGTGAACTGCCTGTGCTGTGGATTCGATGCGGGAACAGGCAGATATATTCGCAGTGTTCCCGCCTCACATCAGTGTGAATCGGCACTGACAGTCTGTCGCTGCTCCCCGCGGCAACCTCTCCCTACACTGACAAAAGACTGAATATAGATAGTACACCTATACCAAATACCAGTCCTTAAAGGGACTTTTGTGGACCTATAACTGAGAGATCTGTGTCACTGACAATCTGTCCCTGCTCCACACAGCAAACCTCTCCCTACACTGACAAAAAGCAGAATATAGCAGTTAGAGAATATATATTAATGTGCCATCCTGAAGGAGTTGGACTGCCTGTGCAACCTCTATAGGGTCAAGGTATTGCCTCATGATACCAGTAGTGACACTGACCCTAACCAAATGCAAAACTAGTTAAAAACAGTCAGAAAAGAGGACATTTTTAGCAAAATGGATTAGCCTGTGCATCATTTATTCACTTAGATTTGTAGGGATGTCTTTGAATTCTGTCCTCTGTAGGTTGATCACTTTCATTTCCATCTAGCGATGTGGCATCTTTTTGTTCCTAAGGCCCCTTTCACACATACGGTCCATTTGTCCGTTTTTCATCCATCCTTTGACGGATGAAAAATGGACATCAATGCATCTCTATGTAAAAACGGATGACAACGGTTGATCATCCATTAACATCCGTTTTCATCCGCTTCCGTCAATGTCCATTTATTGGAACGGATGAATACCCTATTTTTCATCCATCGAAAAACAGATGTACACGGACAAACGTTTTTTTTTTTTTTCGTTTTCATCCATTTTTCATCAGTTTTTCATCCATTTTCATCTGTTTTTTTTACATCCACTACCAATGCAAAAACGGATGAAAAATGGATGAAAAACGGATGAAAAAATGGATGAAAACAAACAAAAAACGGATGAAAGCCGGATGAAAAACTGATACATTTTGACGTGACTGAACTGATGAACTGAACGGACCGTATGTGTGAAAGGGGCCGTACACATTACCCAGTCCTTATCATTATAGATATCCAGCATTATTTCTTTTCCCAATTGAGATTAGATGTGTTTTCAAAGTGTTTTTTTGAATTTTTTTGAGCAGTGTAGCACCACTAAGATAAAAAAAAATGGCATACAATAGAAATTAGCACATACAAACAGTTTGCCAAAGAGTACAGGGTCAGAAGTATGAAGAAGGCCATTAGCTGGATATATATCCCGTCAGGGAGAATATGTACCACTAACTGTTCTGCCCATTTCTTGATCTGTCAGGGTGCCAAAAGCACCAACAGGTAGTCAGCTAGACGTTCCAAAGGATCATAAAAAGCAATTGAGGCTTAGCTTTTCATTCAGCCCCTTAGGGGCATAAGTTTGTAAATCATAGCTCCATGGCTTTCCCTTTGAAACAGCAGGCAATGGTGATCACTCCTTCCTAGGTTAGGAGTAGGACATGATCAATCAGCATGTGCTTTCAAGGCCAAGTTCACCTTTTGTCCACCCTTTTTTATTCTAAATTCCATCTCCCCTAAGTACCAATAAAGCACAAATGTACTTATTTTGCAAAAATAAAACAGCTTTCAACTAATTCTACACAGTCCTACCTCACTCTTTTCAATGCTGTTTAAACACACTGCTCGGTTACTTCTGCCCTACTTCCTGGTCAGACTTTAGGTCATGACACTGGAAGGAGTTAAAGAGATTATTTCGTTAGCACACACCCTGCATCATCTACCCTCAGCTGGTCGACTCCTTGCTGTGTCATGACCTAAAGTCATAGTCATGCACAATGCTTTGATCATTGACCATATAGTACAGAAGGCTGAACAAATGGGTGAATAAAAGAGTTCCTGTGGTTTCTGGAGTGTAACTGTATGCAGACGGTAGAGAACAGTGTCTCACAAGAACAAAGTCAGTGGGAAATGCCATTTTAACAAATAGCCTCCCCCCCCCAGGAGAAAGCTGTCTGGCTGTTTATATGCAATTACTTGATGGCAAGTAGTTAAAAAGAAGAGATACTATTAGACATGTTTTAGTATGACAGCAAAGCATCAATACGTAGATAGATAAATAGAGAATACTTTTTTCTCAAAGCAACTTTATCACTTTAACGGCTAAGTTCACCTTGGTGTAAAAATTATAAATGCACATATTTTTCCAGAACATAATGTGCATTTGTTATTTTTTTCCCAAAGAGTCTGCAAAGCGTTGCACCTGAAATCAGTGGATCATGGGTGCAATGTCAGACACATCCTCCAGCTTTCTTGCCCATATCTCTGTAGGAGTTTTCTGTTTCAACGCTAGATGAAGTGTCAATCAGCTACTGACAACTTCATATTTCATTGAGAACTACAAGTGTGTGGGAGGTTGATGGGTGCTTGAAAATTTACACGTTACAATTGGCATGATTGCTGGAGACCTCGATATTTGATGATTAATGGTGGAACTCATTCCTTCATGTGTTTCTCCTTTCCTGTGATAGGGTTCCACAATTGGATGATGATTCTAGTGGTAGACTATTTATCGGTATATGTTTGAAAGAAAGTACTCAAGGGTTGCAGCATTTTTTGACTTTACTCACATGTAACATTCGAACATCACAAACGTTCGGAACTGAATAACGAACCCCATTGAAGTCTATGGGACCCAAACTGGATTAATCAAAAGTGCCCATTTTGAAGGTTTATATGCAAGTAATTGGGCATACAATGGTTATGGGGATCCGGGTACAACTTTGGGGGACATGCATCAATGAAAAAAACGTTTCTAAAAAATGTCCTTTTTAAATGAGCAGTGATTTACTGATGCTTAAAGCGAAAGCATTGAATGAAAAATAACAATAAAAATGAAAAATTCCTTTTAATATAGTGCCTGGGGGGGGGGGGGTCACCTTAGTCTGCCTGTAAAGTGGCACATCTGTAATGTGTATAGAAGCTGCTGCAGAAATAATTGCAGTTATAAAGCCAAAAGAAAAATTACATTTTCCCTGCAAGCTCTTTATTTTGTAAATAGCTTGGGGAGCCCGTCTGTATAATGAGCCCACAATGTAGTGCACTGGGAACAAGATTCAAGATTTTTTGGATAAATGCTGGTGTCTCTTCCGCAGATTTTGGAAAGCAGTAACAGGTGCAGAAAAAAATTGTCTTTTTGCATCGAAGGTGCCTTCAGTCTGTAACTCTACAGAGGTACTCTTGATGAAAGCAATAATTGCCTTGCTGTCAAAAATTGAAATGATATGCACCTGGCAAGAAGGTGCTGAAAAATTGGTCTTTGGGTGTTAATTGTGCCAATGAAACCTACACCAAAATATTCTTCCAAATTAAATCAACACCCACAACACTAGGCAGCCTAGAAGTCTTGTAGAGATTCCGCACCCCAAAAACACTTAATCAGTGTCATCAACATCAAGGACTTCATAGTTGCTGGTAATCCAATAACAAAACCTCCAGCAGCATTTAATGCCCGTTGAGCAAGCATCCTGGATGCAGGGCAGCCCAGCAGCTCAATTGCATACTGGGCAAGTTCTGGCCACTGGTCTATTCTCATGACCCGCAGAGAGTTTTAGAACAGTATATATGGACAGTGCACAGTAATGGTATATATAAAGGATAACCCATAGGCAGCCGGCAAAAGATGAAAGGAAACTGGTTTATTAACAGTTAAAAGTTAAAATTGTGAAGTACACGTTGAGAAAGGTTCCATGATTACACTCAAACTGGTCCGCTCTCTCTGTCTAGGTGTAATGACCCTTAGATGGATTGGAGACCCACTGTGGAGCAAGGAGTGGATCCAACATCCTCACTGCTATCCAGGACTGTGTGGTAACCACTTGTACTTCACAATTTTAACTTTTAACAGTTAGTAAACCAGTTTCCTTTCATCTTTTGCCAGCTGCGTATGGTTTATCCTTTATACTGTATATACCATCACTATGCGCTGTCCATATACTGTTACAAAACTCTCTGCATCCACATCCCTTGCTGGGGACTGGCGGCACTGTGAATGTTTTTTGCAATTGAAAGTGACCACTGGGTTATTTCCCCATAGGGGTTTTTTTGGGTCATAATTACTTTCTCCAATCATGGCTCTGACAGTGCTCTGTGCCCTGATTGGGCAAAGCTTTTATTGCTGCGGCTGCACAGTGCATCGGGGTCATTCAGCGGGCCGAACAAACGGTCAAACGCCCTGATAATTCGGGTGTTCGTTGAATGGGTGAACAGCCAGTGTTCAGCCCGAACTCATGCTCGGGCCAAACCATTCGCCCATCCCTATACAGGTGTATGTCATAAAATTAGAATATCATCAAAAAATAATTTTACTAATTCAATTCAAAAAGCAAAACCGAGTGATATATTCCAAGCATTTCTTTCTTTTAATTTTGATGGTTATGGCTTACAGCTAGTGAAAACCCAAAATTCAGTATCTCAGAAAATTTGAATATTACATAAGACCAAAAAAAATATTTTTTTTAAATACAGAAATGTTGGCTTACTGAAAAATATGTACAGTATGGTATGCACTCAATACTTAGTCGGGGCCCCTTTTGCATGAATTACTGCATCAATGCGGCTTGGCATGGAGGCAATCAGCCTGTGGCACTGCTGAGGAGATATGGAAGCCCAGGTTGCTCAAATCATCACTGACTGTAGAAACTTCACACTGGACCTCATGCAACTTGGAATCTGTTCCTCTCCTCTCTTGCTCCAGTCTCTGGGACCTTGATTTCCAAATGAAATGCAACATTTTCCACAGTCAGTGATGATTTGAGGAACCATGTCATCTGCTGGTGTTGGTCCACTGTGTTTTATCAAGTCCAAAGTCAGCGCAGCCCTCTACCAGAAAATTCTAGAGCACTTCATGCTTCCCTCTACTGACTAGCTTTATGGAGATGCTAATTTAATTTTCCAGCAGGACTTGGCACCTGCCCACACTGCCAAAAGTACCAATACCTGGTATAATGATCGTGGTGTCACTGTGCTTGATTGGCCAGCAAACTTGCCTGATCCAAACCCCATGGAGAATCTGTGGTGTATTGTCAAGAGGAAGATGAGGGACAATGGACCCAACAATTCAGATGAGCTGAAAGCCACTATTCAAAGAAACCTGGGCTTCCATAACATCTCAGCAGTGCCACAGGCTGATCACCCCCTGCCACGCTGCATTGATGCAGTAATTCATGCAAAAGAAGCCCCAACCAACTATTGAGTGCATATTATACTGAACATGGACATACTTTTCAGTAGGCCAACATTTCTGTATTAAAAATCCTTTGATTTAAGTGGTCTTATGTGTAGCAAGGTTTCCAGGCCTGCCATTAGTACCGGTACTTTCTCCAGCTGTGACCCTGGGTGTGACAACTGAAGCAGCAACAACTCTGGCATCTTTGTTTGTGGTTTTATTCGATTTAAAGGGGATGGGAGAAGGGAATGAGTGGGATACTCCTTAAAGCTTGAACTAATTACATGTGGGACTTTACTCCTGAAAAATGCCAGTTGGCGCTTCCTTGAGACCAGCCGGAGCCAGCCAACGCTCTCTGACACTGTAAATGTCCTTTAGAACACAGGAGTGCTGAATCCTTGACTATTAGTCCAAAAGATCCAGTACTGGGAACTGTAGAACTCCTGACACTGTTGTACTGTGGAAGTCGCTGAATACTGTCCCCCCCGCTTTGACTAGCTTGAGATAGTTTGAAGTAGAACTCTGTATAGCTGTACTTGCAACTGACACACTCTATACAATTCAGGGCCCAACTGCAGGTGCCCCCTTCAACTTGAACTCTTCAGGGTCCTCAACCTAGGTACCCCCTTTCCAACTAGCTGGCACTGGATCCCAGAACCTCTTTTGGAGTGGTCCCCTCTAACTTCAGGCAGACCCCCAGGGGCAATCCTCAGTACTCACGACCTAGACCCCTCTCTCTCTCCGCAGGCACTCTCGGCACACCAGATCCCCTCAGCTCACTCAGCACGCACTGGACACTCAGGCGACACCCCGAGACATCCACCTTCCTCAGACAGGAGGAGAGACAGCCACACTCTCCTTCCTGGGACTCTGCTACTGCCAAAGACACCCTGTCACGTACTTCCTCCAAACCTATACCCACTCCCAGAATCCTTTGCAGCCTAATCTGCCTTCTGGGGTAGTTACAAGCTGGAATGTGTCCCCTGATTTGGCTTCCCACACTGCCCTATGAGAAGCCTCTCACAGGAGCCAGTGGGGATACTTCTCCCCTCAGCAGACACATCTGGAAGCCCTGACACCCTACCTAACAAATCACAACCCTGCTGTTAAGCAGACAAGGCCCACTATATCTTTACCTAACACTTACCTGTAGGGTGCTACATATGTAATATTCTTATTTTATGTGATACTGAATTTTGAGTTTTCACTAAATGTAAGCCATAATCATCACACATAAAGGAAATAAATGCTTAAAATGTATCACTCTTTGTGTAACACGTCTATATAAAATATATGAGTTTCACGTTTTGACTTGAATTGCTGAAATAAATTAACATTTTGATGATATTCTAATTTTATGAGATACACCTGTATATTTTCATCCGATATGAACCACGAATAGATATATTTTTTAGTGTCTTGTTTGTGTGATTTTTAACCTAGTTTGTAATAAATGTGCAATTTTGGTATCAGTGTTGTATGTTTCTATATGTCTACACACCATCCACATCTACGTCTATGCTTGGTCTCTCCCCCATTAACATCTTTTCCAGACCGTAAGTGGATAAAGCTGTCAATTGCCAACAATTTAAACAGCAATTTTTTCTTTGCAAATTTCAGTTTTTCTGTAGTTGTACACATCACACAGATGTGCTGCACTACAGGCAGATTAAAGACATCCCGCAGGCATGTTATTTAAAGCAACAGTGCATTTTTAGTGTAACTGCTCCCTGCTAAACTATTTAAAAAAAAGTGTTGCCTTTGTTTTGTTTTTTTTCCATTAACATTTTACTGAGAATAAAGAAAAGAATACAGTAACAGAGAATAAATGGGCAAACAATCAGACGTTCAGATAAAGCCATCAAAGGGCCGGCCAAAGCATGAGCACAGATGATACAACAGTATTTCACAAGACTGTATGTCTCAGTTTTAAAGTGTTGCCTTTTTTTGCATTTTCCCTTTGGCTGTGCCCAGCCCCAATGTCATTTGTTTGACATCCGATGCCTATTAGCCTAGAAAATGGCCAGAACTGATTTTTAACTTTAATCTCCTTTTGACTTTAATTTGTTTCGGAGTCAGCACCCAAATCTCTAATTTTTGCTGAACCTGCCTCAAATCCAGGTAAGTTCAGCTCATCCCTAGTCCTCTAACAGTTAGTATTGTTCACAGCTTTTTGTGGAGTAGAGAACACCCTTCCCATCTACGCTATAGAGAAGATGAAAAGTAAAGGTGTCCTAGGGTGACAACACTGCCCTTTCATAGTTACAATGAGTGAGCATTGTCACCCTAGGACAAAAAAGTTTGTAACTGGAAATATCCTGGAGTAACTCTAAAGAAAAAGCAAAAAACTGAAAAAGGAAAATTAATGCAGCCACCACATCTAATGACAGGTAAATTGCTATACCATACATTTTTTTTTTTTTATTAAATACGCTTTAAGTCTTCTTAAAAGACAGCAGAAAAGGACTCCAGAAGGGCAAGTTCTTTAAATGTGTTTCCAGCTACTCTTACAACAGCCATTATTATGAGTGTGTATCATTCTCTTTGCTGGATCCTGTTTACATTCATTTCTTTTTTTTACATTGGAAACAAAATAGTAAGATAAGTGTGACACTATTACTAGGTTCATGATGCTCACATTTGTGTAGACGTATCTACTATAGAAAAATGCTGCCTCTAGAGGTCTTAATGGCAATACATGACAGTGGGAAAGTGAACCTGTCTGTATTCTTCCAAAGCCTAAATATCTGTCATGTGTTTAGCATTCAGTCATCAAGACAATTGAGTTCTCTTTTATGTCTAATCTAGGTATATGTATCTATGTATAGTCATTCCAGGTGCACCAAATTTTCTTTTATTCCCATTTTAATGTTATTGCTTAAGTACTTGTGTAAATCAGAAAAGCTCAATATTAGAGTTAAATGATTGCCAATGCTCAAATTCAACACAGAGTTCCTTTTGGCTAAAGCACATTTAAAAGCCAATTTTTCATGTAAATGATGAAAATGGACGTTAAAGTCGAAGTCACAATCTAAAGGTCACACGTGCAGGTCTTACAAAAAGGTACTAACATCTTTTATGAAATACTACGCTTTAACTCAGCTAGATGGCCATTTTAATAGTTTCACTCTAATTGCCAGCTTTTGGGTCTGCCGTTTTAGGAAGCACAAAATTGAAACCATTTGCTTTAATAGGCAATACCTCTTGCAGACCTTCACTATGGACTCTGATAAAACCATTTACTGTTATTTAAGTAGCACAATAAAATTGCCTCTTCCCTTCAATTTGAATATTTCTCCTTTCTTTCTATTAATTCAACAGAAGTAAAACCACGAATGACATTTAGAAATCACAGAAATTACTTAAGAAAGCTTTGTTATTGCTGAAAGGATTTAACAGATAGGTGTAATTTTTAGTAAACTTCATTTATAAGATAGCTTTTTATAGAAGTATTTGAGAAGGTGGAGTGATGATAAAATGACAAATCCATCTGTAAATCAGTTTTGCACTTTAAAGACTAAGGCTAAGTTCACCTTTTGAAAAAAAAAAAAAAAATAATAATAATAATTATATATATACTTCTTTGTGCAGGTAAAAAAAAAAAAATAAAAATTAGCATTTATTTTTTTTTTACATTGCATTCTGTAACACATCCGTCACACGGTATTTGCGCAGCAATTTTTCAAACGCATAAAAAAAAAAAAAATGGTTTCATCAATAAAAAAAACCCCACTAATGTTAGCCCAATTTTTTTGTAAAATGTGAAAGATGATGTTACGCTGAGTAAATAGATACCCAACATGTCACATTTTAAAATTGCGCACACTGGTGGAATGGTGTCAAACTTCAGTACCTAAAAATCTCCATAAGCGCGCTTTAAAATTTTTTACAGGTTACATGTTTAGAGTTACAGAGGAGGTCTAGTGCTAGAACTATTGCTCTCACTCTAACGTTTATGGTGATACCTGACATGTGTGGTTTGAATGCCTTTTACATATGCTAACACAAGTCCATATGTTGGTTAAATTAGTAAAAAATGAGAACTAATGAAGGTGCCTTATATAATCTTTATATTCAGAGACTGGTTCAGGTTCTATTCTTTTATTATATAGATTATATATGGCACTTTCATTAGTTCTCACAGTTTACTAATTTAACAAACATAAGGGCTTGTTTTAATGAAATCAGGACTGTTGGTAGTTATATAGAGCACTTTTTATTTTTTATTTCTGCATTCTGTAACAACCCTGTCTTTGACCAGGGACATCTCAGCATTCACAGGGCTGTTATAGAATGCAGAAATAAAAAAATAAAAATCTGTTGTTCAATAGTTTCCTTTCACCCGAGGCTTATTTGTCTGGGGGAATCTGATTGCCTGATGTGCTAGTTTTTAACCACTTGCCAACCGCCGCACGACTATTTACTGCGGCGGTCAGCCCCTCACAGGCAAAGCTAGCCTGTGAGGCTTCTGGGGAGAGAGAGCGCGCCGCCGGAGGTGCCCTCCCGCTCCCGCGCGGTCACGGACCCCCCCCCCCCCCCGCGCGTGTGCCCGGCGGACCCAATGTCCGACGGGCACTCGCGATCGTCCGTGACACCGGAAGAAAGGCAGGCGGCTGATGTAAACAAAGCCACCTGTCATTCTTCGTGTAAGAATGGAGATCAGACGGTTCTACTATGTAGGACCGTTGATCTCTGTTCTTACACCAGTAGCCATGTCCAATCACAGTTAGAAGCACGCCCCTAGGACACACTTAACCCCTCCCTCTCCAATACAGTTAACCCCTTCACTGCCAGTGTCATTTTTACAGTAACAGTGCATATGTATAGCACGCACTGATTACTGCAGTAATGTCACTGGTAACCCCAAAAGTGTCAAAAATGTCAGTCAAGGGTCCGATCTGTCCACCGCAATGTCGCAGTCCCGCAAAAAAATCGCAGATCGCCGCCATTACTCGTTAAAAAAAAAAAACAACAAAAATGACAAAAATCTTTCCCTTTGTTAGTAAACGTGATAACTTTTGCGCAAACCAATCAAAATATGCTTTTTGCAATTTTTTTTTACCAAGCATATGTAGCATAAAACAAATTGGCTGAAAATGTTAAAAATTGTTATTTTTTGTTTACAGCGCATGATCAAAAAATCGCACAGGTAATCATATACCACCAAAAGAAAGCTCTGTGGGGAAAAAAGGACGTCAATTTCGTTTAGGTACAGCGTCGCATGATCGTGCAATTGTCCATTAAAGTCACGCAGTGCCGAATCGCAAAATATGCCCTGGTCAGGAAGGGGGTAAAATCTTCCGGGGCTTAAGTGGTTAAGCGAAAGTCAATTGGCTGAAGATGAAGATGACATTTTTCTTCTCACAGCACTCGGCTACGCTGTGGCGGTTTATTCGCTAAATGGTGATGGGGGTTTATTCACTAAATAATGTGGGGGTTGTATCTGGCTCTGATAGTAGCCAGTGACTCACCAGTCACTGACCTCACCGCACGTTCCTTCTGTGATCAGCAGATCAAGGGTGCAATGCCTGGATCCTGTATAATCTCAGTACACTGTCCGCATGTACCTCCAATGTGGGCAGGTAGTTACTGAATGACAGGGAAAAAAAAATGAACTGGTGCTCCACCAGTGCCCTTGTAATTCACTGAAAGCTACAAGTCATCAGCCACAATAGTTAATGGTACTTGTAGTCTAATAATTTACAGGAAACTGTAAATGAGTGCCCCACACAGCCACACTGTTTTCAAATTGTGACAGCGTGTGCAGAGAGAGGATCCCCTGTCCACTGTCACAGAGTGAGGAGTGCTGACAGCATAGAAGAACACAGAGGGCGTGCAGTCCTAGCGCATTATCCTCAATACATGTTTTTATTTAATAAAATAGAGGTGAATATACTCACAAACTAGTACTCATTTCATAGCATTATCATAAAATCATCTGCTTAGATACATATGTGGAAATTCACATCTCTTGTAGTCACATTTTCTAATGCGTTTCAAGGTTTCCCTCTTCTTTAGAGCCTAGAGAGCATGTCCATTTCACATGCTAATATATGGTGCACTGACTCAAATGGTAGTAAACCCTTATGGGTCAATCTCATCATTTCATAGTGCCCAATGAAATCAAATGGTGGGTAGATAGGTTAAGTTAAATAAAAAAACATAAAATAGTATATTGTAGCATATAACTAATTCCTGACTGGTTACAAACTGAGCGGAATCAGATATCAGTAAATCAGTAAATCTTACAATAAAGGTCACAATAAAAATGGGTAAAAATGAAAGAATAAATTACACATATATATATATATATAGGGGAAAGGAGGCATTCTCCCCCCAGGCCGCTGTAATTCCCATAAAAAAGGCCGCTCTGCCGCCAGCTGGAACTGCGCATGTGCAGTTCCGGAGCTGGCCGAGTCTACTGTTCGGCCGGTGTCAGAGAGGAGCAGCCAGGAACGCTGGTGCTGCGAGTTTCTTTGTGTCCTGTGACAGGGAGTCACAGGGCTGAGTCTGTGTTCCATACACTGCACAGCACAGCCCCCTCCAGAAAAGCTCTGCCTCCTCCCGCCCCTCTCTCAATGTGCCCGCCCACACTCGGGGAAGCCTGTGTGTCCGAGGTCTGTGAAGAGGATTGTGTGGGCGGGAAGTTTGAACTGACAGCCACATCGTAAGCCTGAAGCCGTGCATTGCATTCAAGTAAGTGTATCTGCTCCTGTGCAGTATCTGCTCCTATGTAGTATGATTTGGCTGCAGTGCTGCTGGTGTCCCCACAGTCTTCCTGCATGTTACCCCCAGTCTCATAGACTTCTAGTAGGCTGTACATTTAACTGCTTGCTTACCAGCCACCGCAGTTTTTCTCTATTACACGAAACGACATACCTATATGTTGTTTAGTGTAATAGACAGCAGGGGCATGTGCCAATTGGCCAGAGAGGAAGCCAATCAGCAGGTACGGCGGACGCAATGTCCGCCGGCAACCCGCTATTGCCCCCCCCCCCATGCAGACAGAACTGCGGGCTGCCTATGTAAACAAGGCAGTACGCCATTCTGACAGTAATGAACACAAGGATCCTGTGTTCCTGCTATTTAGGAACACAGGTCTCTGTGTTCAACTAGTGAGTCCATCCCCACACAGTTAGAAAGCACACCCTAGGGACACACTTAACCCTTTGATTGCCCCTGGTGTTAGCCCCTTCCCTGCCAGTGTCTTTATTACAGTAACAGTACATATTTTTAGCACTGATTACTGAAGTATTGTCACTGGTCCCCCCAAAAATGTCAAAAATGTCAGTCAGGGGTCCGATCTGTCCACCGCAATGTCGCAGTCCCGCAAAAAAAATCACAGATTGCCTTTACTAGTAAAAAAAACTAAAATAAATACAAATTACAAATCTATCCCCTTGTAGATGCGATAACTGTTGCGCAAACCAATCAAAATACACTTATTGGGATTTTTTTTAACAAAAATATATAGCAGAATACATATTGGCCTAAAATTATGAAAAAGTTTAGATTTTTTAATTTTTTTTATTGGGAATGTTTTACAGTAGAAAGTAAAAAATATTGTTGTTTTTTTGCAGAATGGTCGCTCTTTTGTGTGTTTATAGCACAAAAAAAAAAAAAAAAAACCTGCACAGGTGATCAAATACCACCAAAAGAAAGCTTTGTTTTGTGGGGGGAAAAAAGGACATAAATTTTATTTGGGGACTGCGCAATTGTCAGGTAAAGTAGCACATTGCCATATCGCAAAAAAAATGGCCTGGTCCTTAAGGGGGTAAAACTGTCTTTAAGTGGTTAAAATGAACAAAAAGACCTGCAACTTTGATGCACTTTCTAAAAAGAACTGCAGGAAAAACGCACAACCTAAAATAAATCTATGGGACTGCAGCTGAGGAAAACTGAGTACACCAGCACTGCAGCCAAACTACAGCGCACCGTGCCCAAAGGATTGTATGCATTTGCAGCAGGCACTGCCACTCCACTGAAAAGAACCATGCTCGGGTCACTTTTCAGAGGCATTTGGCAGTCAGTGAGGAGGGGATATCACATTTCCTCACTGCCTGTTTTAACCTCCTAAATGTTAATCTCCCCAGGCAATGATGTGGTTCACTTCCAACTCCACCTTATTTCCATCATTTTCTGTATTAGATGTGCTCTTGCCCTATTTTGTGCACATATAATACATAAAGAGAGTTCTGGATATAAGGTGGAGTTCAAAGTGACATTCTACACCTAATTGGAGCACATAACAGAAGATTTGGGGATTTTGTTAAAGGGGTTGTAAAGGTTCCAATTGTTAATAAAAACCTACTGGCTCCTTCATCGGGTGCCACCATAGAGAGACGATTTCCGTGGGGGTACACCTTGCCGGCGCGTTCCCAAGTCCCACTGCTGCATCCATTGACACAGACTCGGCCCCGCCCCCCGCTCCCATGTCACTGGTTTTGATTGACAGCAGCGGGAGCCAATGGTTTCAGTCAATGGCTATCAATCTATCCAATGAGGACAGAAACAGCCGCTGGAGCCACTGGGCTTGTGCACATCACTGGATTGGCTCAGAGAAAAGAGAGGCTCTGGGGGCAACTGCAGCAAACAAGGGTTTCACCTTATTGCATAGAATGTGTAAGGCAGCTGGTCCGACAGAAGCTGGCTTTTTGGCCGGCGTCTGTCAGACGAGCATACTGCAAAACCAGCAGCCAACAAGCTCCCGATCAGCGGGCGCTCTCCTCCAATGGGTGAGAGCGCTGACCGGAGTGATCTGGCGGGGGGTGGGCTGTCCTCCTGTTGGAACACAAATGAACATCAGGGGTGATCACTGTACTAACATTGGATAGTTAGTACAGTGGCTGCGGCCCTGATAGGAGCTGACAAATTATTTTAGTTCAACTTGCTGGGTTGAATGAAAAAAACAATGTAGCTCAGCAGGAGGGAAGAGACCCAGAGGTCGAGGCTGCAGCAGGCTAATTGCCACCTAATCAGTGAGGTAAGGTCCTCGCTATTATTTGTTTGCTTTATAATGTCTGGGATGGGAGCCGAGTTGCTGCACAATGGGCCTCTGGGTTGTATTTGCCCCCTGGGCCAAAAGTTGCCAGTCCTCCCCTGGAGCCTCTGTACTTTTATGTAGTAGAGGAGGTGTTGATGTCAGAATACCCTAGGAATGGTGATAGTGATAAGTGATAGGTATAGTAGTCCTGCTTATTGGAATCAGGCTAGTATCACTATTGCTATTTTTGGGCATAAAGCGCTGCGCACACTGTTGGCGCTATATAAATCCTGTATAATAATAATAATACCTTGTTTAGAGGTCTCTTAGTGTTGACAAGGAGCTTTTCAGTCAGGATCAGTGCTTCCCCATTTAGTGCTGCTGTAAAATAGCTTTGTTGTTCCCGAGTCCCCTCAAGCACACACCTGCACTTATATAGGGAAGTGCAGCTGTGTTCTAGGTCAGATTCACTTCCGGCCCTGTGACCTTCTGTGATCATGGGATGCTCTCACGTCCCCACCCACTGCCTGGACACTTGATGTGCTCCATGCTGGAGAGCAATGTGACCAGCCCTATAGTATGGGGAGCCATATAGTATGGGGAGGAACCTCCTCCACTGCTGAACCCCATATTAGCACTGTTGTAGCCTGCAGATCTCTGAATAGTAACTGACACATCCTGGACAGGCATTGCTGTACACCGCTATGCAAGTGATCTCAAAGTGAGTTTGAAAAATACCTTTTTTTGGGATCTACAAAGTCACACACAAGTCGAATGTTTATCATGTAGGTGCGACTTTCATAAGACCTTTAAGGGGTTGCATTGAAGTCTAAGGTCCTGAAAGTCAGACCAAAGTAGTGCAGAAACTACTTTAAAGTTGCTGCGTTTTTAACCACTTAAGACCCGGAGGATTTGGCTGCTCAAAGACCAGGGCCAATTTTGCGATTCGGCGCTGCTTGACTATAACGGACAATTGCGCGGTTGTGCGACGCTGTACCCAAATCAAATTGACGTCTTTTCCCACAAACAGGGCTTTCTTTTGGTGGTATTTGATCACCTGTGTGATTTTTATTTTTTGCGCTATAAACAAAAAAAGAGCGTCAATTTTGAAAAATAACAATATTTTTCACATTTTTTTTATATGAAATTCCCCCCCCCCCCCAAAAAAAAAAAAAATCAAAATGCGGCGGACAGATCGGACCCCTGACTAACATTTTTGACACTTTTGGGGGTACCAGTGACATTACTACAGTAATCAGTGCTATACATATGCACTGTTACTGTAAAAATGACACTGGCAGGGAAGGGGTTAACTTTATTAGAGATCCAGGGGTTAAGTGTGTTCCTAGGGGCATGCTTCTAACTGTCAATGGGCGTGGCTTTTGATGTAACCACAGAGACATACGATCCTACATAGCAGGATCGTATGATCTCTGCAGTTACACCAGGGAGAATGAAAGGTGGCTTTGTTTACATCAGCTGCCTGCCTTTCTCCCTCTCCAGCGGGAGATCGCGAGTGACCGGTGGACATTGGTGCTGCAGGTCACTCGCGCGGGGGTCCATGTGAACGAGCAAGAGCGCGCCTCCGGCGGCGCGCGCACGCCCCCTATTGGCTTGTGGGTGAGTGACGTACCCCTATGTCACTTTGCCCAGGAGGGGCTGACCGCCGCGGTATATGTACTTGCAGCGGTCGGCAAGTGGTTAAGTTGCACAGATATGAACAGTACTCATTGGGGAACATGAGGTGTGACTTTTCATGCGACTTTGAGGTCCAAAGTTGCATGACAAGTCACACAATTGTGAATGGGGCCTAAGAGAAAATTTTCCAAGGCTGAGAGCTGCTCTCCAAGATTTAAACTGAAAGGGAAGGTTGTCATTAACCACTTCTGGACAGGAAGATTTTCTCCCTTAATGACCAAGCCATATTTTGCGATTCGGCACTGCATTACTTTAACGGACAATTTTGCGGTCGTGCGACGCTGTACCCAAATAAAATTGATGTCCTTTTTTCCCCACAAATAGAGATTTATTTTGGTGGTATTTGATCACCTCTGCAATTTTTATTTTTTGCACTATAAACAAAAAAAAGAGCGACAATTCTGAAAAAAAAAATATATTTTTCACTTTCTGCTATAAAACATTCCCCCCCCCCCACCCCAAAAAAAAAATTTAAATCAAAATATTAACATTTTCGGTCAATTTGTTTTCTGCTACATATTTCTGGTAAATAAAAAAATTGCAATAAGCTTATTTTGATTGGTTTGCGCAAAATGTATTGCATCTACTAACTACGGGAAAGATGTATATCATTTTTATAGCTTTTTTTTTTTACTAGTAATGGCGGCGATCTGTGATTTTTAGCGGGACTGCGACATTGCGGCAGACAGATAGGACCCCTAACTGACATTTTTGACACTTTTGGGGGGACCAGTGACATTAGTACAGTAATCAGTGCAAAAAAATGCACTGTTACTGTAATAATGGCACTGGCAGGGAAGGGGTTAACACTGTGGTTGATCAAAGGGTTAAATGTGTACCTAGGGTCGTGTTTCTAATTGTATGGGGGTTGGGCTTGTCAAATGATCACAGAGACCTGTGTTCCTATATAGAAGGATCACAGGAGCTCTGTTATCATTTCAGAGAGAAGAATGGTCAGCTGTGTTTACAACAGCTGACCGTACTTCTCTCTCAGCGGGGAACGATCGCGGGTGTCAGGCGGCAACCGGAGGCACCTGCCCCATGCATCGGAGTCCCCACTGCCGAGTGGGGGTGGGAGCATTCCGCCAGCAGTGCGCGCTCGCCCCCTAGCTGCAGGCACGCAACCGACGTAGAGCTACGTCGGTTTGCGCAGGAGGGCCGCCCAGACGCAGTAAAACTGCGGCGGGCAGTCCGGAAACGGTTAAAGAACACAGAAAAAAATATGAAATTAAGTCTGTTTACAAGTGCAGGTATCAAAACAACAAGACAAAACAAAAACAGAAAATAAATGTTTAACTTCAAACACAGTATCCTAACTACCTGTCCAGGTACCTGGCTGTCACACAGAATAAATCAGAGGCTTAAGGCTTAATCTCACCACAAAGAGCAGTTGCTGCTCCCCAGTCTGTCATGCACAGAACCCTGGTTCCAGGGTGGAGCATCCCCCCTAAGCAGCCTGGGAGTTTTTTTAGAGCCCAGAGTACTCAACCTGCTTCAGCACAGCTTGTTAATCCCTCAGTGAGCCAAGCAAGCTTACTACACAGCACAAAAGGGAAAACCATTTGTACTGTATATTTCATGAACCTGGGATGAGTACAGTATCTAACAAAAGTGAGTACACCCCCATATTTTTATAAATATTTTATTATATCTTTTCATGTGACAACACTGAAGAAATGGCACTTTGCTACAATGTAAAGTACTGAGTGTACAGCTTGTATAACAGTGTAAATTTGTTGTCCCCTCAAAATAACTCAACACACAGCCATTAATGTTTAAACCGCTGGCAACAAAAGTGAGTACATCCCTAAATAAAAATGTCCATATTGGGCCCAAAGTGTCAATATTTTGTGTGGCCACCTTTATTTTCCAGCACTGCCTTAACCCTCTTGGGAATAGAGTTCACCAGAGCTTTACAGGTTTTCACTGGAGTCCTCTTTCACTCCTCTATGACGATATCATGGAGCTGGTGGATGTTAGAAACCTTGTGCTCCTCCACCTTCCATTTAGGGATGCCCCACAGATGCTCTCTCCGAAGGGAGGGGATCATGCTCTGCTTCAGTATGTCACAGTACATGTTGACATTCATGGTTCCCTCAATGAACTTTAGTTCCTCAGTAGCACTCATGCAGCCGCAGACCATGACACTCCCAACACCATGCTTGACTCTAGGCAATAGGGATGATCGAACTTTTGAAAAGTTTGGTTCGACCAGAACACCCGAACTTCCCGAAAGTTCGGGTCCGGATTCCAGAACCCCATTGAAATCAATGGGACCTGAACTTCGGTAATCAAAAAACACCGTTTTGAAGCCCTAAAACCCAATAAATGCCCCTAAAAAGTGCCTAGGGTTCTGGGTCATGCCCCAGGGACTAATATTCACACAAAAAAAGTTCTTAAAAATTGTCGTTGATGATAGAGAGCCAGTTATTGAAAAAATTATTGAAAAAAAAAAGAGAGATTTCTTTGGATTTAGTGTCTGGGGGGTCTAAAAAGTGTACCTGTGAAGTTTCAGCTCTGTAGCATGTCCAGAACCAGAAAAAAAAGATTGTTTGACTTAGAATTGCAGTAGAGCAGGGATATGGCTCCGCTATTTTCACACCTGGCCGTTTTTGTTGCAGGTGTTTATTAGGCTATTTTGTGGACATCTTTGGAGGCAGGCATGACATCTGAACTTCTGTGTAGGGGTATATATACACACACACATATATGTATATATACACATACACACATATAGGTGTGAAAGTAGCAGAACCCTATGCCTGCGCTAATGAAATTATTTGCAGGCATAAGGCTCCGCTCCTATCACACATATATCTGTGTATGTGTATATATACATATACGTGTGTGTGTATATATACCCCTATACAGAAGTTCAGATTTTATGCCTGCCTCCAAAGATGCCCAAAAAATGCCCAAAAAAAACGCCTGCAACAACACACCTGGGAGTTTTTGTTGCAGGTGTTTTTTTGGGCATTTTTTGGGCGTCTTTGGAGGCAGGCATAACATCTGAACTTCTGTATAGGAGTATATATACACACACACATATATGTATATATACACATACACACATATAGGTGTGATAGGAGCGGAGCCCTATGCCTGCAAATAATTTCATTAGCGCAGGCATAGGGTTCTGCTACTTTCACACCTATATGTGTGTATGTGTATATATACACATATATGTGTGTGTATATATACCCTTATACAGAAGTTCAGATGTTATGCCTGCCTCCAAAAACACCCAAAAATGCCCAAAAAAACGCCTGCAACAAAAACGCCCAGGTGTGTTGTTGCAGGTGTTTTTTTGGGCATTTTTTGGGCGTCTTTGGAAGCAGGCATAACATCTGAACTTCTGTATAGGAGTATATATACACACACACATATATGTATATATACACATACACACATATAGGTGTGATAGGAGTGGAGCCCTATGCCTGCAAATAATTTCATTAGCGCAGGCATAGGGTTCCGCTACTTTCACACCTATATGTGTGTATGTGTATATATACATATATGTGTGTGTGTATATATACCCCTACACAGAAGTTCAGATGTCATGCTTGCCTCCAAAGATGTCCAAAAAAAAGCCCAATAAACGCCTGCAACAAAAACGGCCAGGTGTGAAAGTAGCGGAGCCATATGCCTGCTCTACTGCAATTCAAAGACAAACAATCTTTTTTCTATGGCGGTCACCATGACATGGAACAGTTTGGTCACCCTGCCATAGCAGTCAGAGTCAGTTCACCCTACACTACACTACGGTCACCCTGACACTTAACACTTTCCCTACAGAAACTAGATTATTGAATCTAACTATAGTGGAAAATAGTACCCTAACTACACTAGATATCCCTTTCCTCACACTAATAATTGCTAAATGACACTTTTGAAGCAGGAGTAACAGAACTGCTTCCACTCTCTTCCACAGCCCCTGTATTACAGTGCTAGAGATTTGGCTGGGCTATGTTATATACTGGAGGGCTTATTCACTACTGATTGGCCTCTGGACCCCCTAGTCACTCCAATCACATTCCTAGCATCCTCCTGTCCCCTCAATTGGCTTTTACTGATGGTTCTGGTCCAATCACGGGCTTTTAAAGCCCAGTTCCTGTCCCATTGCATTTTGGTCGGTTCTGGTTGCCGAATTTCCGAACTTTTTCCGCAAAAAGTTCGGAATTCGGCCGAATTTCGAACAGTCAATGTTCGGTCGAACCGATGGTTGACCCGAACCGTTCGATCATCCCTACTTGGCAAGACACACTTGTCTTTGTACAAGACACACTTGTCTTTGTACTCCTCACCTGGTTGCCGCAAAACACATGCTTGACACCATCTGAACCAAATAAGTTTATCTTGGTCTCATCAGACCACAGGACATGGTACCAGTAATCCATTTCCTTGGTCTGCTTATCTTCAGAAAACCATTTGTGGGCTTTCTTGTGCATCATCTTTAGAAGAGGCTTTCTTTTGGAACGACAGCCATGCAGACCAATTTGATGCAGAGTGCAGCATATGGTCTGATCACTGACAGGCTCACCCTCCCCCACCCATTAAACCTCTGCAGCAATGCTGGCAGCATGTCTATTTCCCAAAGACAAACTCTGGATATGACACTGTGCATGTGCACTCAGTTTCTTTGGTCAACCATGGCGAGGCCTGTTCTGAGTGGAACCTGCCTTTTAAACCACTGTATGGTCTTGGCCACCATGCTGCAGGTCAGTTTTAGGATCTTGGCAATCTTCCTATAGCCTAAGCCATCTTTATGTAGAGCAACTATTCTTTTTTTCAAATCCTCAGAGAGTTCTTTGCCATGAGGTGCCATGTTGAACTTCCAGTGACCAGTATGAGAGAGTGAGAGCGATAACACCAAATTTAACACACCTGCTCCCCATTCACACCTGAGACCTTGTAACACTAATGGATCACATGTTACCAGGGAGGGAAAATGGTTAATTGGGCCCAATTGGACATTTTCACTTAGGGGTGTACTCACTTTTGTTGCCAGCAGTTTAGACATTAATGTGAGTTATTTTGAGGGAACAGCAAATTTACACCACTATACAAGCTGTACACTCACTACTTTACATTGTAGCAAAGTGTAATTTCTTCAGTGTTGTCACATGAAAAAATATAATAAAATATTTACAAAAATTTGAGGGGTGTACTATCTTTTGTAAGATACTGTATATCTCCCATCCTGGACACAACCCATAGTTTTTCCTAACTTCCTGTCACAATACATATTCTGATTATAATAAATATAACTTACTAAAACATATTTTGTAGGTTTTATAACTGATGTCAAAACTGAACAAGGTGATCTATTCAATAACTATGCAGCATGAACATATGCCATATAGTTTTTTTGGTAATCAAAATGTAGTACCCTTTTTTTTATGCATCTGTGCTCAAAATGTTACTTTATAGTGTGCTTCAATGGGTGGGATAAACTTGCTTTCAATGGCTCCTGACAACTGTTATCTCATTACTTTGCATGCTTTCTGGCATTTGCAAGTATGTATGCAAAGAGCCCAATATGCATGGTAAAATGTTCACCCAAAATCTATTTCTCTAAACAAAAAGACTGACCTAAATCAGCGAGTCAGCGCTCACTGCTCCACAATAAAAGGAAACCCCACTGAATGGTAGAATAAATGAACAATAATAAATTTGGAAATAATAAATAAGAGACAAACAGGGCAATAGTAAAAACACACAAACTCATCTGTAAACAAAGCCCCCCTTCGAGCGTGTGATGATCACAATGCTGACAGTTCCTTCTGGTAGGGAGTCATAAAAGTCCAAATCAGGGTGTAAAGGATGTATAATGACAGGCAGCTCCTCCGGAGGTAGGGAATGCCTCCAAGCATACAGCAAAAACAGGAGAAAGAAGAACAAGGGCGCCAGGTCATAAATGGGAATAGACAAATGACAATTTATTGCAGCAACTTACATGTAAAAACAGGTGATCCAGAAAACAATCAATGGAATGTAGATCCGCAGTTCCCACACTCGGAGCAGTAGAAATTAGTCAAATCAAGAAACCGACATGATGGTCCTGTGCTGTGTAGCATAAACAGTTCCAACTGCCGGCCAATGCTGCAGGTATCGTGGGCTCACTGCGAGGCTGCCCATCCAGGGAGCCCACGATACCTGCGGCATTGGCCGGCAGTTGGAACTGTTTATGCTACACAGCACAGGACCGTCATGTCGGTTTCTTGATTTGACTAATTTCTACTGGTCCCACTGTGGGAATTGCGGATCTACATTCCATTGATTGTTTTCTGGATCACCTGTTTTTACATGTAAGTAGCTGCAATAAATTTTCATTTGTCTATTCCCATTTATGACCTGGCGCCCTTGTTTTTCTTTCTCCAAAATCTATTTCTCAGCAGAGGAATGCTTTCAACTTTGACTTTCAGTGTTTTTTCTTGACTCTGGTGTGAGCAAAGGACTTCAAGAGGATTGTTCGCAAGCAGTCACAAAATCCTCAAAATTCACAAGAAAAACACTAAAGTCCTTCAAATGCACCTGCCTTGTGTTTACATTATAGATACAAATTGGATGGTAAATTGGTAAGTCGTTGCTGAGAGGAAGAGTGGATTGAACTGCACTACAGAAATTAAAAGGAAAGCACTTTGTGTTGAAAATTTTGAGAATTAATTGTTTCACAGAGTCTGCAGCTACAGAGGACAACGTTTCATTTAAAGCGTATTTATTGCTTGTTAACAACATGTAAATATTTGAATGTCCATAGTCTTGCCACAGTTTTTCTTTTATTTTGAAGTGTTTATCCTCACATGGTTAAACCCAGTCACATTTTCTATTGCTCACAATTTAACACTCCACCATTTACAACATACCATTCTTTCTGTTAAGACAATCCTTAAAGGAGAAATATGGCCAGAGCTGTTTTTGCCATACTTCTCCTATGGATCACAGGAGTGCAATTTGTTCTTCATTCCTGTGACCCATTTTCAGTCCACAACGGGCTAAAGCCTGCTGTTGGCTGATGTCACTCAGCCAGTCCAGGCTCAGAAAAGATCCTGACCATGTGGTCGGTATCCACCCAGAAGCCTGGACTGGCACCTGGCTCAGTTTCTCAGAGCCTGAGCCAGCCCCTCCCACTCCTTTTACAGACCAGTGCTCCAGTAAGAGCTAGAGGGGAGAGCAGTGAGCTGCTGACTGACAGTCACAGCTCTCTGCTCAGAGGGGAGGGAAGAACTGAGCGATCAGCTGTGTTTGATCACTCAGTTCTCACTGCAGAGCTGGCAGGGGACAGATGCAGCATCAGATCGAGTATAAATGTTTTTTTTTGTTAATTCTAAACTTCTTTTTTTAATAGTGATGGGCCAAACACCCCTGGTTTAGTTCACACTGGAACATGGAAAAAGTTTGGAACTAAACTGCAAATCCTTTTAAAGTCGATGGTACCCGAACTTGGAAAACAAAAATTTGAAGGCTTATTTGCAAGTTATTGGCCATAAAAATGGTATGGGGGGGGCTGGTACTACCCTGGGGGACATGAACCAATGAAAAACATTAAAAAAAGATAATTTTTAAATGATCAGTGATTTTAATTATGCTTAAAGTGAAACAATAAAAATGAAAAACTCCTTTAAATTATAGTGCCTGGGGGTCCCCTTAGCCGGCCTGTAAAGTGGTGCATCTGTACCATATATAGAACCTGCTACAGCAAAACTGACATATTAGAAGAAAAAAAATGACATTTAAATTGATTTTCCCAGCTGCAAGATTTCTTAAAAATAAAAACCATTGCCAGCAATATAAAAATGCAATGCAAACCAGGCCCATTGGGTCTGGTATGGCTTTTAGGAGAAAACCCATGCCAAAATAAAAAATGTTGTGGGGATCCCACCCAGAATCCATACCAGGCCAATTGCCCAAAACATGGAGGGGTAGCTTTGGGGTGGGGGAGCTCTGCCCCCTCAAAGTACCTTGTTCCTTTGTTGATGGGGACAAGGGCCTCTTCCCCTCAACCCTGGGTGGTGGCTGAGAGGGTCTGCGGGCAGGGGGTTTAACAAAATCTTGAAGCCCACCCTCACATGTGAATGAGTATGAGGTACATTGTACTCCTACTCGTTCACCAAAACAAACTGTCAAAAAGAAATAAAATCACACAGACAGTTTTTGACAATTAATTTATTAAAAATAAAAAAACAAAATGACCCCCGATGTAGATCCATCAGCATTCACGACACCCACTGAAACAGAAGAAAAAATCTCTCCCGCGACGAAGGCTACCACCAGGCCTGACAAAGTGGGCAGGGGTGAAGACTGGGTGGAAGATGATGTGGAGGACGATGAGGTCCTCGACCCCACATGGAATGAACGTCATGCAGGTGACCTGAGTGGTTTGGAGGAAGAGGCGGTGGTCGCACAGAGCCACCAGCACAGCAGAAGATGGAGCAGGGTGCAAAAGCGGCGCGGCCGTGCCCTAGACACTATGCCTGCTACTGCCCAAAACAGCAAGGGACCGAGCACACCAAAGCCAGCTCAAAGGAGTTCCCTAGCATGGCAGTTCTTCAGACAATGTGATGATGACAGGACACGAGTGGTTTGCACGCTGTGCAATCAGGGCCTGAAGCGAGGCATAAACCTTCTCAACCTGAGCACAACCTGCAAGACCAAGCATCTAAGTGCAAAGCACGAGTTGCAGTGGAGTAGACACCTCAAAAACCAAGAAGGGTCTCTGGCTCCTCCTGCTTCCTCTTCTGCTGCAGTCTCGGCCTCTCCATCCACCTCTGTAGTGAGACCGGCACCTGCCACCTCATAAACAGAGGATCTGCCAGCAACACCACCACCTGGGTCACCAACAACCATCTCCACAATGTCCCGTGGAAGCGTCCAGCTTTCTATCTCCCAAACACTGGAGTGGAAGAGGAAGTACCCCCCCCCACCCACCCGTGATCCTTGGCCCTGAATGCCAGCATTTCAAAATTCCTGGCCTTTGAAATGCTGTCATTCCGTCTGGTGGAGACGCAGAGTTTTAAAAGCCTTATGGTGGTGGCTTTCCCACAGTATGTCGTGCCCAGCCGCCACTACTTTTCCAGGCAAGCCATCCCTTCCCTACACAACCAAGTGGGTGACAAAATCAGGTGTGCACTGCACAACGCCATCTGTGGCAAGGTCAACCTAACTATGGATACGTGGACCAGTAAGCACGGTCAGGGACGTTATATCTCCCTAACAGCACACTGGGTAAATGCAGTGGCGGCTGGGCCTAAAGGCGGATAGCAGTTTGGCACATGTCCTTCCACCACCGAGGATTGCAGTGTGCTTCAGTTTGCCTCCTGTTCCTAACTCCTCCTACTCCGCTTCCTCATCCTCTACCGCCTCCTCATCCAGTCAGCGTAACACCTTCACCACCGACTTCATCACAGCCAGGGGTAAATGACAGCAGGAAGTTTTAAAACTTGCCTGTTTGGGAGAAAATCCACACACCGCGCAGGAGTTGTGGAGGGGCATTCAACAGCAGACCGATGAGTGGTTGCTGCCAGTGAACCTCAAGCCCGGCCTGGTGGTGTGCGATAATGGGCAAAATCTCATGGCAGCTCTGGGCCTAGCCAGTTTGACGCACATCCCTTGCCTGGCGCATTTGCTGAATTTGGTGGTGCAGAGGTTCCTTAGAAATTACCCCGATATGTCAGAGCTTCAGCACAAAGTGCGGGCCGTCTTTGTGCACTTTCGGCGTTCTCACCATGCTGCTGCTCGCCTGTCAGCGCTGCAGCATAACTTCGGCCTTCCCGCTCACCGCCTCATATGTGACGTGCCCACAAGGTGGAACTCCACCTTGCACATGCTGGCCAGACTGTGCGAGCAGCAGCAGGCCATAGTGGGGTTTCAGCTACAGCACGCATGCATGAGTCGCTCTGCAGAACAGCACCACTTTATCACCAGTAACTGGGCCTCCATGCGAGACCTGTGTGCCTTGTTGCGCTGTAACATATGCAGACTAGGCCGCAATTTAATATTTTTTCCCTTAATGGGTGTTTATTGAATAGCGAGATAGAACAACAGTATCCAATGGGTGTATCTCACAGTAAAATATGCAGACTAGGCCGCAATGTAATTTTTTCCCCTAAATGGGTGTTTATTGAATAGCGGAATAGAACAACAGTGTACAACGGGTATACAGTATCTCACATGTACAGATATAGACTAGGCCGCAATTTAATTTTTTTTCCCTAAATGGGTGTTTATCTTTTACAGTATAGAAAGAGTGTATCTCACAGTAAAATATGCTGACTAGGCCGCAATTTATTTATTTTTCCTCTAAATGGATTTGCATTGCAAAGCGGAATACAACAGTATACAATGGGTGTATCTCACTGTAACATATGCAGACAGGGCCGCAATTAACTTTTTATCCCCTAAATGGGTTTTTATTGCAAAGCGGAATACAACAACAGTATGCAATGGGTGTATCGCACTGTAACGTATGAATGAAAATCTGAAAAATAATTTTCCCCTTAATTGGTGCTTGTTGAATAGCAGATTTGAAATGCAGTGTCTAAACGCTGTAAGTCACAGTAAAATATGAAGGAAAAAAGTATTTTTTCTTTTTTAAATGCAGATTAAGCAGACACATATGCACTGAGCTTGCATGAAATGGCCGCTACACACCGCACGCCTAACAGGTTGGATACTGTTGTCTGTCTAAACACTGTATGTCAAAGTAAAACGTGAAGGGTTTTTTTTTCCTTTTTTAAATGCACCCCTAACAGGTTGGATACTGTGGTTGTTCTATTCTGCTATTGAATAAAAATAAAAAAAAACCCATTTGAATGAAAAACTGAAAAATAATTTTTTTCCCTAAATACTGAAAAATAATTATTTTCCCCTTACATTGGTGCTTTTTGAAGAGCAGGTTAGAAAAGCAATGTCTGTCTAAACACTGTATGTCAAAGTAAAATATGAAGGAAAAAAGTTTTTTTTCTTTTTTAAATGCATGCCTAACAGGTTGGATACTGTGGTTGTTCTATTCCGCTATTGAATAAAAAAAACCCATTTGAATAAAAAACTGAAAAATTAATTTTTTTCCCTAAATACTGAAAAATAATTATTTTCCCCTTACATTGGTGCTTTTTGAAGAGCAGGTTAGAAAAGCAGTGTCTTTCTAAATGTCAAAGTAAAATATGAAGGAAAAATGCTGTCCACCTAACAGACTGATGAAAGTTTTTTTTTTCTCCTTTTTCCTTCTCACTGTTCTCAGGTCAGGGCATAAAGATCGTGCACTGCACCCCCACACAATACAATCAATGTAGATCGCTGTCTGATTAACCGGTTGCCGACCGCCACACGACTATATACTGCGGCGGTCAGCCCCGGCCAGGCAGAGTGACGTATCGATACGTCACTCGCCTGTCACTGACTTGCGAGCCTATTGCGGGTGGGCGCGCGCCCGTCGAGGCGCGCGCCCGCCGCGGCTCGTTCACAGACAAGTCAGTGCGTGTGACCGGCGGACTCGATGTCCGCCAGTCACACTACGATCGCTCCTGTGAAGGGAGAAAGACAGAGCCGCTTGTGTAAACAAGCTGCCTGTCAGTTCTCCCTGTGTAAAAGTGAAGATCTGACCGTTCTACTATGTAGAACTGTTGATCTTTGCTTTTACACCAATAGCAATGTCCCTGCACAGTTAGAATCACGCCCCTAGGACACACTTAACCCCTCCCTGTCCAATAAAGTTAACCCCTTCCCTGCCAGTGTCATTTTTGCAGTAACAGTGCATATGTATAGCACTGATTACTGCAGTAATGTCACTGGTACCCCCAAAAGTGTCAAAAATGTCAGTCAAGGGTCCGATCTGTCCGCCGCAATGTCGCAGTACCGAAAAAAAATCGCAGATCGCCGCCATTACGCGTTAAAAAAAAAACACCAAAAATGACAAAAATCTTTCCCTTTGTTAGTAAACGCGATAACTTTTGCGCAAACCAATCAAAATACGCTTTTTGCGATTTTTTTTACCAAACATAGGTAGCATAAAACAAATTGGCCAAAAAATGTTAAAACATTTTGATTTTTACATTTTTTTGGGGGGAATTTCATATAAAAAAATGTGAAAAATATTGTTATCTTTGCAAAATTTACGCTCTTTTTTTGTTTATAGCGCGTGATCAAAAAATCGCACAGGTGATCAAATACCACCAAAAGAAAGCTCTGTTTGTGATAAAAAAAGGACGTCAAATTTGTTTAGGTACAGCATCGCACGACCGCGCAATTGTCCGTTAAAGTCACGCAGTAAAAAATCGCAAAAAAAACCCTGGTCCTTTAGCAGCCAAATCCTCCGGGGCTTAAGTGGTTAAAGAAGATTCTTCATATTATTTCCCTCAAAGCAATCTCCAGCCTGACCCTACAATAATCTCCTATCTCTCCCTCCGGGCAAAATGATTGTGCACTGCACCCCCACACAATCAAAATAAATGTAGATCGCTGTCTAATTAAAAAAGATTCTTCCTATTCTTTGCCTCAAAGCAATCTCCAGCCTGACCCTACAATAATCTCCTATATCTTCCTTCGGGCAAAAAGATCGTGCACTGCACCACCACACAATCAAATCAATGTAGAGCGCTGTCTGATTAAAGAAGATTCTTCCTATGCTTTCCCTCAAAGCAATCTCCAGCCTGACCCTACAGTAATCTCCTATCTCTCCCTCAGCAAAAGTATCAGGAACCTCTCCCTAGTATAGTTTGAGCAGAGTGACGCGCGGCGCTATGTGACTCCAGCTTATATAGACTCTGGGTCACATGCTGCACTGGCCAATCACAGCCATGCCATTAGTAGGCATGGCTGTGATGGCTTCTAGGGCACACTAGTTAAACGCTTGCTGATTGGCTGCCTTGCACCTGTTGAAACCGTGCCATTAAAACCGCGACAAAACATCAAATAACATTACCGAGCAATGGACAGTACCCGAACACGGGTCCGTGTCCGGGTACCAAATACCCAATAGTCCGGTACGAACCCGAACAATACAGTCCGGGTTCGCTCAACCCTATTAGTGATTAAATGTCTGTTGCAGATGTAACATACATAATAAATAAATGACCATGCATGTAATCTACATTTTACATCCTCACAACCAGTGAGATATTGTTATTCACCACCACTTATGCCAATTTTAAGTATTGTTTATGTTGAATACAAAGTATACTGCTTTGTATTGATAAAAAATTAATAAATAAAAAATAAAACTATTTGAAAAAAAAAGTTGTAGAAAAAGGTTTATGCAACATGTTGTGGAGCCTAGTGTAGTTGCTTATGTTATTTTAACCACTTTTTTGTAATTACATATTTACTTTCCCTAATCTGCAGACTTATGATTATATCTGAATAGTACCTTCTGTACAAGAGTGGTTTATGAATGCTTTTCTTTCCTCCACAAAGCCTTGTGTATTCAGTGATGCATAAATTCATAGAAAATTACAGACAAACATTATTTAGTTACCATGCAATAATTGAAAGCAAATTACAGATAAACATTATTTAGTTACAAAAGTGATTAGACATTAACCTGTGACTGTCTTCTTACTTGTGTGCACTGTATGGAAAGCTAATCCTGCTCAGAGATGGATCAGGCCTTTGACAGAATCCTGTCTGGGTAATATTTAGCTATCAAGCATGGACACATTTACCTAGTACTTGCAGTGTAATACATTCTAATTCAGTGGATGCGAGCAGCCCTCAAATGATAATTACAAAATAAATGCACACATGCTAAAAACAAATGTTTTCCTTTTAGAACTTCAAAGTGTATCTAAAGCCCAAACGTTTTTTTAGTTTTGGATAGTTGAGGAAAGGATTAGAACCCCTATGGGTTTTTTTATTGCCTATGACCACTAGAGATGGGCTGAACGACTCCCTGTTAGGTTCATGGCAGAACATTCGAACATCGCAAACGTTCGGAACCAAATACCGAACCCCGTTGAAGTCTATGGGACCCAAACTGGAAAAATCAAAAGTGCCCATTTTGAAGGCTTTTATGCAAGTAATTGGGCATACAATAGTTATGGGGGTCTGGGTACTGCCCTGGGGGACATTTATCAATGAAAAAAAAGTTTGTAAAATAAATAGTTTTTAAATGAGCACTAAAGCTTTAAATTAAAAAATAAAAATGAGAAATAACAATAAAAGTAAAAAAATCCTTTAAATATAGTATCTGGGGGGTCCCCCTAGTCTGCCTGTAAAGTGGCACATCTGTACGGTGTATCAAACCTGCTGCAGCAATAATGACATTTATAAAACCAAAAAAAATATATTTTCCAATCAAGCTTTGTTTATTTTGTAAACAACGGCTGGGGGAGCCAGTCTGTATAATGGGGCCACAATTTAGTGCACTCGGAACAAGATAACAGATTTTTTGGATAAATTCTGGTGTCTCTTTTGCAGACTTTGGATAGAAGTAATAGGTGCGGAAAAATTGGTCTTTAGGTGTCGGTGGTGCCTTTACACCGTAACCCTATAGAGGTACTCTTGATGAAAGCAAGAATTGGCCTTGCTTTCAAAATTTTAAATGATATGCATCTTTCAAACAGGTGCAGAAAATTTGGTCTTTGGGTGTCAGTGGTGCCTTCACACTGTAACTCTATACAGGTACTCTTGATGAAAACTCTTTATGAGCAATACCTGGAAGTTGTGAGCTGCAGAGTATCTTATAAGCCGATCGACTGGCGATCCCTCGAGGCTATCACCACCAAGGACTATCCTTAGAGCAGTTTATAGTTAGGCTTCTGGTGAGTAGGGGACCAAGAGGGGAGCACCTACCCGCGAATATTGAGCACCGGCACTTTATATGAGCACGCAGCACTTCGAATTTTTGTTTGGCACAAAGACTGTCACTATTATATCACTTGATTGATTGAAGAATATATGAACTTTATCACAAGAATTTAATGTGGAAGATATTTACTTATTTATTTATTTATCCATTTATTTATTTATTACATTGGTTGTCACTTAAGCAATTTATTTATGCACTATTTATACATTTTGTATAACTGTTTTATTTGATACAGTTCAGGCACTAGCACTTTGAGCACATTATTATCGATTAATTTGTTTTTTTTACACATAATAATTATTTGGTAGATAAGCAGCGCAGATACTCGAATATTTTATAAGAATTGGCCTTGCTGTCAAAAATTGCAATGATATGCACCTGTCAAACAGGACTGATTCATTTAGATAAATTGTAGAACAATTCTCCCGCACTCAAGTGAAATGTGATGGAGGGAAGAGGGATACCTCGGACTTGAATGGGTAAGACTTGTGGTCTTGCGGCTCCCTCAGTATCAGTATCCGAAACCAACTGGGGAAACAACAACAAAAAGAAAGGGGCGTGCCAACCTAGTGCATTACCACTAAAAACATTTATTAAAAAGTATATATTATACTCACAAAACAGGTGTGTATGTACACAGATCAACATGATATACATATGATCTCCAAGGTAGCCAAGGTACTGAGTGATGCTGGATGGCATGCAGTGTACCACATGAAACTGTTGTAGCTAAACAGACGCGTTTCAGGGGCGAGCCCCCTTCCTCAGAGTTGCAATTCTTGGTTGGAGAGTCGGGTGCGAGGCGTAGCTGAGTTCCACCTGGCCAATTTATTTATTTAATTTTGATTTGGCTTTTTCACCTTGGTATCTATTTTTGACAATACCTTAATGGCCCTTTTTGTGATACTCGTCATGCTTCACCATCCTAAAATCAATATTAGTAAAAAAGGGAGCAAGCAATGAAATTACCCACTCACCCAGCGCTAATGAGATAAATAAATTTGATAGCAGCCACTATAAATAAAATGCTCTCCGTAGAAGTCCTGTGTGACGAAACATGTAAGGGCGTGAGCACGCAATCATCTGCTGTCACGTCGGAAGTCTGTGTCCAGGTTCCCGCTGGCTGGTCTACGTAGTGGTGAGTCACCGATGCACATCAGACGCCCATGAATCTTTTGCTGTTTATGCTGTTATTAAGTTGACCTTATGTGAGTGCAATTGTATGGGGAATGGGGTGTCATTAATAAAGTGTGTTATTTTGCGGAATTACACTATTAGTCCCTTTTCTTTGCTCTGCCACTGCTGCCTTTATGAACTGCTGAGGCCCAAGTGCAAGTGTATAAGTATCGTGGATTTCGGTTGATGCCATTTAGAGCCATACTGATTATCTCCACCATGGAACAGAAACCACTGTATTCATGACAAGGCTATTCTAAGTCCTGGGTCCGGTGAGTGTTCACTACTAGGGGGGACACGCTTGTGGTGTGGTGATGGTGGTCCAGGATTGTCTGAGCTAACACCGTGGTGAATTGCATTTGAGTCTGGAATCTCATGAACTATATGAACTTTACAGGCCTCTGTGCAGCATTTAAGTGAAGATATCACTTTTAAGGACAGTGTTATTCATATTGTTTTATACCTAATTTTTATACATGTATTTATGGTTTTATACAATATTCGTGTTTCATCCAGTTGAGTGCTGCTAGTGTGTATGGGCATTCCATTTTTAGAGTCTTATTCACACCTATTTTAATCTAAAATCAATATTATTTTGGGCAGTTTTGGTGCATTTGGTATGCGTTGAATAACTAATTCATTTGGGTTTTCAAATATTGGGATTTTTCCTATATTTGATTTGTGAAGGATTATTTATATCTTTTTTAATCCTTTTTCTTTTGATAGCCTTTTTGAAAGCGCTGCATTTAGTGGAAGGTTGTGATCTGGGATTTGTTTCCCAGAGAAATAATGGACCCTATCTGCAGCTAGGTTTGATTTGTGGAAGTTCTGTGAAAGATGTATATGTCCCTGAGTTGTTTTATGGATGTTAAAGCACTTTCTGGTTGTGGTTAATACTGTGGATAGAGTCACTGAGGGAGGAGGAGCCGGCTGGAATGCATGCCGCTCCCTCTTCCAGATTCACCGGCCAATAAAAGGGAGAAGATTGCAGAGGTTAGCCATGCCCCCTGAAGACGTCACCTTCTGACGAAACCGGTAGGGGAACCGGCATCTCGTGCATCTCCCTGGTGTATTGGCTTGGGTCGGAAGTATCAGCTTTCCACTGCTTACTTATCACTTAAAAGGAACACCTCTGCAGGACATTGGTTATGCTTATTATGCTACTATTACATGTGAGTGTAAAATATTTTATTCATTAAACTGATTGTCTCTGTGTACTTCACCATGAGGAGTTTCTCTTTCTTTATCTTTGTTAAACTCAAACGCTATCTGCCCTGGTGAGACCATCTATGAGGGTTTAAACTGACCTACTTTGGAAAGTATCCCTGGAGTGTGAGCTGGTCTGAGGATAGGAGACAACATCTATGCAGTGGATTATTGTGCCCTTGGGTTAATTATCATTGGAGCTGGTGTGGATCTCTGTCATGGGGATCTACACATTCTGGTAAGCTGCCACACTATTGGGTGATTGGTGGAGGCTTCTCTGATATTCAACCAACACACTATGAATGGGACACTCTTTCTGAGGGGTTAATTTTTTATGAACTTTTTATGGACTTTTTATAATATATTTTATAATATATTTTAGATGGTGTTCATTTCATTGTGGGATCATATGTGTATATTATCTAACAGTCACTGCGTACAGCTTGACTAACCTTTTGTTTGGTTTTATATATTGAGCACTGCACACCTTGTTAGTATTTTTTGTGTTTATTTGGGATTCAACAACTTTATGTGCTGGCTGCTAACATGTGCTAAAACCATTTATGTATTTTTTAGATATTGATTAAGCGCAGTGATTTATTATTTTTTATTTTTATATCATGTTGATGTGTGTACATACACACCTGTTTTGTGAGTATATAATATACTTTTTAATATTTTAATAAATGTTTTTAGTGGTAATGCACTAGGTCGGTGCGCCCCTTTATTGTTGTTGTCATTTCGATAAATTTCAGCCAGTCCATGCAGACTGTGGACAGATACGCTCCCTTTTCTGTCAAAAAACCTCCGGCAGCACTGAATGCCCATTTGGAAAGCACACTGAATGCAGGGCAGCCCAGCAACCTTATTGCATACTGGGCAGGGTCTTTTCTCATGACCCAGTAACCCAGTGGATAGCCAACAGGAAAGTTCTCCATGTCTGTTTTCACCCCTAGATAATCTCCCACCATATGATGCAGACTCTGCTGATAGGGTGTGGAAGCTGACAGCCCTGGGTGCATAGGACTAGAAAAAGTTTGAAATACATCACTGAGATGACCCCTTCTCCTCTGCTCCTCTCTTGACCAACAGAAGCCTCAAAACTACATTTTCCACCAGACTGTAACCTACCAGAGTCAGGAAAAGAATTACATAAACTCTTCTTTAAGGTGTCCTCATGAGAATTCATGCTTTGCTCCCTCTGGGGGGATGGAATGAGTTCCGAGACTTTCCCCTTGTAATGGTGGTCAAGGAGGGTTGTCAACCAATAGTGATCCTTCTCCTTGATGCCACGTACTCTCGGGTCCTTTTGCAGGCTTTGAAGAATGAGGGAGCCCATGCACCACAAGTTTGTGAAGGCATGAGAAGCAGACTTCTCGGGGTCACTGAGGATTAAAGTATCAGGAACTGCCTCCTTCCAGCCACGTACTATTCTCAAGTGTTCTGGGGGTGGAGGCTCTGCCTCGAGTGCTCTGTCCATAATGCCACACAGAGTGTGCTCCAGCAGGAACACAACAGGGATAGTGTCACTGATGCATGCATTGTCACGCCTCACCATCCTTGTGGCCTCTTTAAATGGTAACAGTACAGTGAAAAATAAATGATACGGCCTGAGCCTGTCGTTGTACCATACTGACACAGGTACTCGCTGACAGCCCTCTGCTGCATGTGTAGCCACTGCAGCATTATTTTGTCTCTGATTGTGCTTGCTTGACCCCGTGTTAGCAGAAACATGGAACTTTCAGCTGAATGCCTTGCCCAACAATGCCACAACATTGCCTTCCACGTGATAGTAGAGAGCTGTAAGTGCCTTACGTGAAAATAAATAGTGACTGGGAATCTGCCATTGTGGTACAGCACATTCTGCAAATTCACAGAAGGGGCAGAATCCACCAGACTCAGAGGCAGGAGGGGCCTCTGCTGAATGTGTAGCCATTGCAGCATTATATCATTTCTTACTGTGCTTGCTGGATCCCTTGTTAGCAGTAACATGGAACTTGCCGCTGACTGCCTTGCCCAACAATGCCAAAACATTGCCTTCCATGTGATAGTAGAGAGCTGTAATGGCCTTACTTGAAAAGAAATAGCGACTGGGAATCTGCCATTGTGGTACAGCACATTCTGCAAATTCACAGAAGGGGGCATAATCCACCAGCCTGAAAGGCAGGAATTGTAAAGCCAGCAGCCTTGACAGGACCTAGGACACCCTGTACTACACTATCATCCCTGTCAGTGGAGGGTTCTGAGAAGTCAAACAGTATAGCAGGGGCAAACTGGAAAGGTGAGGAGTGAGGAGACGCAGAGTTGCATCCCTTTTGTGTGGCTTTTAGGTGCTCTTGCCAATGGGCTAAGTGGTGGGAGATTAAATGCCTTGTTAAGCATGTGTTACCCTAATGGCTGGTGTTTTTGCCATGCTTGATATGCTTGAGACAAAGTTTGCAAATTGCAACAGTACGTGCGGCTGCACATGCTAAAAAAGGCATAACACATCTGAGCTGTCTGAAGAGGGCCGAGAGATAACAGCTCCATAATCTGGTGGAATAGGGTGGCTGCTCTCTAATCTTCTATGATGGCTGCCTCTTTGGAGTTGTGCCTCACATTCCTCCGCTGCTCTATCCGACACCCAAGTCACATCAGTGACCTCATCATCATCATCCCCCATCCCTATTATCACTGGAGACAACTTGGCAATACGTTGCAGCTGGGGGAACATGACTTCCAATTTGTTGTTTACCAGTGTTCTCTACTCTCTGTAGGCTCATGTCCCTACCTTCGTCAACCTCAAAACCAACATCTGAATCAAGTAATTGCTGTGCAGCGCCAAGAAGCAAGTGGCAGACTCTGTGTTCAAATAACTCAATGGACTGCTCCATGCCTGATGCTGGGGATATGGCAGCTGTAGACAAGAAGGCAGATTTAGCCACTCTGGCAGCTGCAGTGGACTGTGCACTAGTCTCTGCTTGAGTGATGGAGGATGAGGATAGTTTAGTAAACCACTCCACCACCTTTTCTGCATGCTGTGGCTGGATAGCACAGGCAACATAACTCAACAGAGGAAATGATGCCCTGCCTAAGGATGGACCATGTCCACCTTTTCTTGTGGACACATACTCTGCTGGCCCCCTCACATGGGAATGTCTGCCTCTCCTTGTTGGCCCCTCCAGATATGATGGGGAAGGCGCTTATTAACCTCCCTGGCAGTATGATTGTTTCCAATTTTAGGTGCTGAAAGCGGTACCATTATTTTGCTAATAATTCTTAAGGATGAGCAGCCTTAACCAACTATTTACATATGATTTTTTTTTACTGTGCGTTCTTCTATAACATCTCGGGTATGATAAAGTTTGAAACACAAAATTATAAATTATAATATAATAAATAACTATAAATGAGTTAATATAAATATATATATATATATATATACACATACAAACCCAATTCCAAAAAAGTTGGGACGCTGTACAAATTGTGATTAAAAAAGGAATGGACTAATTTACAAATCTCATAAACTTCTATTTCATTCACAATATAATATAGATAACATATCAAATGTTGAAAGTGAGACATTTTGAAATGTCATGCCAAATATTGGCTCATTTTGGATTTCATGAGAGCTACACATTCCAAAAAAGTTGGGACGGGTAGCAATAAGAGGCCGGAAAAGTTAAATGTACATATAAGGAACAGCTGGAGGACCAATTTGCAACTTATTAGGTCAATTGGCAACATTATTGAGTATAAAAAGAGCCTCTCAGAGTGGCAGTGTCTCTCAGAAGTCAAGATGGGCAGAGGATCACCAATTCCCCCAATGCTGCGGCGAACAATAGTGGAGCAATATCAGAAAGGAGTTTCTCAGAGAAAATTTGCAAAGAGTTTGAAGTTCTCATCATCTATAGTGCATAATATCATCCAAAGATTCAGAGAATCTGGAACAATCTCTGAGCATAAGGGTCAAGGCTGGAAAACCATACTGGATGGCTGTGATCTTCAGGCCCTTAGACGCCACTGCATCACATACAGGAATGCTACTGTAATGGAAATCACAACATGGGCTCAGGAATACTTCCATAAAAAATTTTCGGTGAACACAATCCGACTAAAACTCAATAGGACAAAAAAGAAGCCATATCTAAACATGATCCAGAAGCGCGGGTGTTTTCTCTGGGCCAAGGCTCATTTATAATGCACTGTGGCAAAGTGGAAAACTGTTCTGTGGTTAGACGATTCAAAATTTGAAGTTCTTTTTGGAAAACTGGAACACCATATCATCCGGACTAAAGAGGACAAGGACAATCCAAGTTGTTATCAGAGCTCAGTTCAGAAGCCTGCATCTCTGATGGTATGGGGTTGCATGAGTGTGTGTGGCATGGGCAGCTTACACATCTGGAAAGGCACCATCAATGCTGAAAGGTATATCCAAGTTCTAGAACAACATATTCTCCCATCCAGATGTTGTCTCTTGCAGGGAAGACCTTGCATTTTCCAACATGACAATGCCAGACCACATACTGCATCAATTACAACATCATGGCTGTGTAGAAGAAGGATCTGTGTACTGAAATGGGCAGCCTGCAGTCCAGATCTTTCACCCATAGAAAACATTTGGCGCATCATAAAGAGGAAGATGCAACAAAGAAGACCTAAGACAGTTGAGCAACTAGAAGTCTGTATTAGACAAGAATGGGACAACATTCCTATTCCTAAACTTGAGCAACTTGTCTCCTCAGTCCCCAGACATTTGTAGACTGTTATAAAAAGAAGATGGGATGCCACACAGTGGTAAACATGGCCTTGTCCCAACTTTTTTGAGAGGTGTTGATGACATGAAATTTAAAATCAACTTATTTTTCCCTTAAAATTATACATTTTTTTCAGTTAAACATTTCATATGTCATCTATGTTGTATAAAAAGTACAGTAAAACTGCAGGAAATGGCACTGGGGGGCAAACTAATGTCCATTTATTTTATTTTGTAATGTAATCCAATAGGATTACAATATATCAGTGTGTTTGTGTGTTTTACTATTTGAATTTGCCGCCAGTTCCACCCCCCTGCAAGCGTCACATCGCAGGAGACGGAAGACGGGGCTAACAGCATCAGGCGGAAGATCTGGCCACCGTATGCTGCAGGGACACATCGCGGGATCCCGGGGACAAGGTAAGTAACCTCTACCAGGATCCATCGATGCTCCCTGGCGGTACCCCGAGTGTGGCTCGGGGTTACCACTAATGGCACTAAAATTCCACCCCGAGCCACACTCGGGAATACTGCTAAGTTTTTAAAGATGTGAAAATTTGTATGTGGATGCACTTTAATCAATGAAAAGTGGTGTTTTGTGCACTTTACCTTGAGTACTAACTACACAGACACACTCCACTGACACACTGAAATATACTGCAGTAAGCTGCACTGACACACTGCATTAAAACATGGTAAATGTGCACTAATGCACTGAAATATACTGCACTGAAATATACTGAGGTAAACGTACACCTGCCCACCAAAATATAGTACATTAAACATGCACTAACGAACTGATATATACTGCGGTACATGTGCGCCAACGCACTGAAATACACTATGTTAAACGTTCAGTACTGCACTGAAACATACTGCATTAAACATGCACTAAAATATACTGTGTTAAACTTGCAGAAATATACTGAAATATACTGCATTAAACATGCACTAACACATTGAAATATACTGCGTTAAAGTTGCACTAATGCAATGAAATACGATACATTACATGTGAACTAACGCACTGAAATATATTGCATTAAACATGCACTATCGCACTAAAATATGCTGTGTTTATTGTGCAGTAACGCACTAAAATATATAATAAATATAGCGTTAAACATGCAGTGACAAAAAGTGTGGGATATCCCATGCTAGGTAATAATATATGGCTTGTATTGTAATGGGTGGCTGCATACAACCTAATTGTGTTCCCACAATGTGAATCAAATAATGAGAGTGTGTGTTGTTGTGCCTAATGCCCTTAGTAGTGTCAGTAAAAGAATTGAGTTATAAGGTGGAAGTCTAAAGTCTTCCTGCTTAGTGTCCTTGGTAAATAGTAAGTGGGTCATATATAAACATCGATATCATAAAATCAAACATTGGTTCCTAAGTAAACTCTAATACAGTGGTTATAAAAGTGAAACACAAATAAGTACTGAAAAAAAATTGCAACTAAATGGCGTGATCGTAATATAATTGCATAAACACAAACAATCCTTACAAATGCAACATCTATATGCAATTTATAAGTGAATCCATATTATTATCAAAAACAAGTGCAACCAAAGTCTGAAACTTTCCTTCTTAGTCTCCTTTATAAATAATATTGGTGAATACACAAATTTACTGTAAATCAATATCATAAATTTGCTGCTAGCATTGCTGACGGCTCAGGATAAATCTCAGACTGTGATCCCATGCATTGGCCTCCAATCAGGTTCCTTACTTAACATTTGTCATCTTCTATGGGAACCTCCATTCACCTATACCCCCTTATGCTATGGAGGATCTGTTGTCTGTTTTAAACCTATGTTAAAAAAGATTCAGCGCTGAATAAATAATCAAGGACCAGCAGCTAGCACTAAAAAGGGTAATCCAACACCTTCACAGTAATATAGTAGAAAAAAGTGTAGCGCAGTCCATGTAGATATATTCAATTGGTAATAAATATATTAATATATTAAAACCAAACAATCAATAAATAAGCATTATGATGAGAGTTCATATTGGTGATAAAATAAAATAAGATGATAAGATGATAAAAAACACAGTCCACTGGTGATCCGGTGAAAAAATAGCAGCAAGTGTGACTTCAGTGCTCATAAAATTCCCATCACCTGGCACTATCTGCCTCTCACCTCCACAATTCGACCTCAAAGGGTCAAACAGCATAAACAATCATCCAATGATATTCCAATGGAGAACAGGACCACAGCCTCCAGCATAAAGCGGCATAAGAATCGATTATGGCAAAGGATACAGCTTCCCAGATCGTGCCCAAACATAAGGAAAAAAGGAACAGATCTAGTGCTCTCTGTTGCGATTTAAACGATTTATTTGCGCAAAATAAAGGTATTGCACTTACATTGTATTGCACATATACGAGCATATATTGCAGAGCCTGCAGCGTGCTGGATGGTGCCTGATTTCCGGGTTGTAAGACAGCCTACGGACCGTGTGACCAATCCCCCGTACGCGTTACATCATGTGGGCGTAGACTTCCTCAGCGGGGATGCTGATAGGTCAATGGTCTGGCTTTTTTATACTCTCCTTGGGCGGTACCTATTGCGTCATGTCCGGCGTTTTATCGTCGCCACGGAGATCAAACTTCTCTCTGGACAGGAAGCAGATAGGCGGGCCCCGATCGTGTTGTTTACTATATCGATCTCCATGGGGACATTGTAATATCTCCCACAGTCAGTACGATCTTTGTAAGACAAGTAAAACTCCTTATGTTTAGCAAATATTTATGCTGTATTGTCTTAGATATTTGATCCAAAAGGCAATTATTAATCATTTTCTGATTATTTCTGATATGATCAAAACGGACCTAACGGCTATACCTGCTATCAGACACCAGATGGCAGCATTCTGCTCACTCCATAGAAAACAGTGCAAAGTGCAATACATAATATACAAATTAGATAGAAACATGTGCACATTAATACAAATATGTCTGCAAATACATAAAACCTTATTAGATATCTAAAATGAAAACGAAATAAAAAGATATAAAAATAGATTAAGTAAAAATGACCATAAAAACTTATCTATCTGAAATAAAACAATTAAGATCAAAGTCAACATTCAAGCCCAGGGGTGTTAAAACTTTAGCCTCGTAGATCCAAAAGGATTCACGACGGCTAAGTTGCCTGATGAAGTTGCCACCCCTCCAATGGTAGCTAACTTTCTCGATCCCCCAAAATTTTAAGGTGCTAGGATTTTTTTGATGGCAGTTTTTAAAATGTCTCGATACACTGTGGGTGGTAAGTCCTTTACGTATATTATTAACGTGCTCCCCAACACGTACATGTAGAGCTCTTGACGTGCGGCCAATATACTGTAAACCACAGTCACACTCTAACATGTGTACCACTCCCTGTGTGGCACATGTTATCAGATTTTTTATTTCTATAACTTTTTTGTGTGACCGTGGAAATGAATTCCTTACGTTTCTTGATATTCTTCCTACAGCTTTTGCAAGTGGCGCACTTTCCACACGCATAAAAACCTGCCAAAAAAGGAAAGATGCCATTGTTTTTAACCTGGGGGGGATTGACTACCCCGGGAGCTACCTTATCTCTCAGGGAGGGGGCTTTTCTGTAAACAAATTTCGGCTGTTCTGATAGGACAGGCCCCAGAATCCTGTCCTCTTTCAGAATCGCCCAGTGTTTACGTACAATTTTCTCAACTTTTTTATGTTGGATATTGAAGTCAAGAACTAATCGGAACTGTGTGTCCGTTTCCCTAGGCCTAGAGTTTTCCAAGAGGCGTTCACGATCGGTGTTTTTAACCCATTCAAATTCCTTAGATATGTCCTTTTTGTCGTATCCTTTCTCTAAAAATCTTCCAGTTAAGGTATTTGACTGTGCAACAAAGTCCTCCTCCGTGGTGCAATTACGCCTTAGGCGTGTAAATTGCCCACGGGGGATGTTGCACAGCCACTGTTTGTGGTGGCAACTATCAAGAGGGATAAAAGAATTTCTATCTGTCGGTTTAAAATAATTACGAGTTTTAAAAACACCATCATCTTTAAAAATCTCCAGATCTAAAAACACAATACTTTCGAGTTGTAAATTCCATGTGAGGACAATGTTCTTCTCATTGCTATTCAATCTGTCCATGAAGGCTTCCAGGCTTGCCATATCCCCTTGCCATATCATGAACAGATCGTCGATATACCGACAATAGCAAATGAGCTGAGGGGGCAAGTTTTCAAAGACCACTTTTTCCTCCCAGTGGGCCATGAATAAGTTGGCCACACTGGGAGCAAACTTGGCCCCCATCGCAACTCCCTTGATTTGTAGATAAAAGCTGTGATTATACCAAAAATAATTTTTATTAAGACAAAACTTAAGACACCCCTGGATGAACCTAATCTGTTTTCTGGGTAACTGCGATTGCAATAAACCCCATTTCACCGCACTAAGTGCGTCAGAATGGTCAATAATGGTGTATAATGATCCAACATCTGCTGTAATCATTATGCATTCTGAGGAGCTTGGTAACGTTTTTAATATTTGGATAATATGTTTCGTGTCTTTAAGGAAAGATTTCGTTTTCTGAACTACTGGCCGGAGAAAAAAGTCTATGTATTGCCCCAACCTGGCCGTGATGGAATCAATTCCATTAACTATGGGACGGCCAGGTGGGTTCTCCAGTTGTTTATGAATTTTAGGCAAGAAATATATTATAGGCCTTCTACAAAACAAGGGATCTAAATACAGAGCTTCCTTGCGGGTAAGTACCTCATTATGTTCTCCCCTGGTGATTAAACTATGTAATTCCTCTTTAAATTCTAACATGGGGTCTTTTGATAAAATTTGGTAGGTGGAGCGGTCACTCAGAAGTCTCAGCATCTCGTTTTCATAGTAACTATGTAATGTTCTGGTACCTTTGGGTACCCTAATTACTCTTTCATAAGTGTATGCGCCCCACCATTCTCTTTTGGTAAGGTGCGCATACACCTTTAAGACTGATGCTGTCATCACTGAGCGCCGGACTGGATGGCTATTTAGATCGCCGGCTCTCACTCACATGTGTTCGTTCAAACTGCTTTGTGCCTTGATGCTAACCTGTCTTGAAGCTCTCATGCTTGCAAGCATACCTCGCTGTCGGAACCACGCTGCGCTGATCCCTGTATCCCGCTACCGGATCACCCGCTCTTGCCGAACCTCTCCTCTGCTACATTGCTATTAGTGATAAGTACCCCACAGGGGAAACCTCTATAACCTTTATACTAAAGCTTACACTATCTAGCTCTGCATACTAAGGACTATTACTACATCTGCATTATCTAAGATTGATAGCTCTTGAGCCTACTACCACCTGTTCTTGCACTGGGTTGATCTCTCTTGTATGTCCACCTGCTACTCTGTCATCTACTACCATACATGATTGCTAAACCTATCTGCATCCCATCTGCTACTATCTTACTTTCAAGAACATTTCCTTTCAAGTGTCTGTCATCTACCATCTCTACCCAACCTGTCTCTTCAGCCTATCATCACTGTGTTACTATATACATAAGTCACTCTAGGAAACATCTTATTGAGTGTGTGTATTTACTTGCTGAATTGAGATCATCCACACATGATGAGTCATTGAGAGTTGGGATTGGTGTCTCAGCATTTCTCTACATGACTACTGAAGTGGAATATTTCTGCAGCTGAAAATCCACATCATACGTAAAACACAGGAGCGTTACAGATTGAACGAACCACAAATGGATTCAGCATTAAAAAACCATTCAAATGGTCAGATGAAGCAAATAAAGCTTTTCACCTGTTAAAGACAAGGTTTACTTCTGCTCCCATACTACGCCATCCAGACCCATCCCTCCAATACATTCTGGAAGTAGATGCGTCAAACATGGCAGTAGGAGCAATACTCTCCCAACGACCAACTCACACTTCACCACTTCATCCAGTCACCTTTTTTTCTAAATCCCTAAGCAGTCAAGAGATAAATTACCCCGTGGGTGAAAAGGAACTGCTTGCTATAAAATTGGCTCTGGAGAATTGGCGACATCTACTCGAAGGCACCCAATTACCAATACTTATATACACGGACCATAAAAATCTCCAATATCTTCAGACTAACAAAACTCTCTCGCACCGACAGGTACGATGGTCACTATTCTTTCTAAGGTTTAACTTCCTAGTGACCTACACACCTGCAGATAAGAACAAAAAGGCGGATGCACTATCACGACTAACTGAAGAAAACTACTTCGAAATCCCTTCCGTTCCTATAATACCTCACAAACGCATTATTGGAGTTGTCCGTTCCTTGAAGGAAGAGGTTTTGCATGGTATAAGTTTTGATTCACCCCCACCACAACTAAATACTGATGCAGAAGGCTTCCTCTACTACAACGACAAACTTTACATACCACCTACCATACGCACCAAGATCTTGGAATTATCGCATGATGTGCCTATGGCAGGACATATGGGTATGACAAAGACTCTTAATCTGATTACCAGGCAATTCTGGTGGCCTGACATGAAAACATCTATACAAAAATTCGTCTCTTCATGCAATGTCTGTGCCAGGTCCAAAATTGACACTACGAGACCATCCGGTCTACTATGCAGTCTACCAATACCCCAAACTCCATGGGAAGTTGTGTCCTTGGACTTTATAGTGGAATTGCCTCCTTCCAAAGGATTTAATACCATCTTAGTGTCAGTGGACCATCTGACAAAAATGGCACATTTCATTGCTATTCGCAGACTACCTTCGTCCAAACAAACGGCAGAACTCCTGATGAAACATGTCTTTAAGTTACATGGTATCCCAAAAACTCTTCTGTCTGACCGTGGATCACAATTTATTTCCAAGTTCTGGCAAGAACTATGTCACATACTATGGATCGAGCGGAAGCTCACTTCTCCTTACCATCCGCAGACCAACGGACAGACTGAAAGAGTCAACCAATGCATCGAGCAATATTTACGTTGTTACACTTCTTACCAACAGGATGATTGGGTGGATCTTCTCCCTCTGGCAGAATTTGCCTACAACAATGCAACCCACAGTACAACCAAGCAGAGTCCGTTCTACTTGAACTATGGGTTTCATCCCTCTATTCTTCCACCATGCATCCTTCCTTCAAATAACCCAGTAGCTTCAGACTATCTTACCCAAATAAAGGACTCTCTGGGTTTGCTTAATACTACCATTGCACACGCTCATAGTCAACAAAAGAAGTACTATGATTTTCGCAGAAGACCTTCTCCTCAGTACGCTATCGAGGACCTCGTTAGGCTCTCAACAAAAAATTTAAGACTGAAAATCCCTAGCAAAAAGCTTGGACCTCTGTTCTTGGGACCTTTCCCAATCAAGAAACTTATTGGAAAAGCTGCAGTACAGCTTACATTGCCAATAGACCTCAAAATACATCCCATTTTCCATGTGTCGCTACTGAAGCCCCATGTTCCTGACCAAGGAATAAGGCCTACTATCCCACCTCCTCCTCCTGTACAAGTTGAAGGTGGAGAAGAATATGAGATAAAAGAGATTCTGGGGGGGCGTGGCCGGAAGCGGACGGAGCAGGACGCAGGGATACAGAGCTCCGCATTCAGTGAACTAAAAGATCCCCCATCTAGCCTATTAACACCGCTGATCACCCCAAAAACTATCTCCCCCACCTCAGCGGAGGACGAGGTATCGGCCGCTACCCGCAGTTTATCCCCAGAGCTCCGCGGACCGGAGCGGCGGGATCGCGGCCTACTACAGAGCCCGGCGCCATTGCGGCCTAACCTCAATCCGGCACAATCTGAGTGCAGGGTACCATCCGGAACCACATCATTCTCCCCAGCTACCCTGCAGAAGCTTGGGCTTCGGTGGATGCCTATATTTTGCAGGGCGAAGCTGAAAGAAAAGAGGATTTCTCAGGCGGACCGAGGTGGATTGCTGTGTGAAGAGCTCTGCCATTTACAAGATTAATCTACAGCAATCCGCCCGAATTACAACTCCTAACATACCATCCGTCCACTAATCAGCCTTCTTGGACCATGGAGTACCCTCCCAGTGCCTTATTTTGAGAATAAGACAGCGGACGGACGAGTGAGAAGCTCCGTCGAACGGAAACTAAATCCGTCTCAATCCTCCTCCATCCTACAATTTAACGGACAATCCACACCAGGATCGGCTTCCTGAAGCCGTGGGGGACCATTTCTACCCGTCATTTGCTGAAATAGAGCTCCGGGAGAAACGTACACATCGAGGCCTAGGTAGGCCCAAAAGCCGCGGTCTTGCCTGAATAGCGGCATCCGGACACCAGTAAGACTACACCTTTCTCTTCATCTCCCATACTGCCTTACTCAGCGGCGCACATGAAGGTGTGGCACCCCTGCACGGCCATCTGACCCCCTTCCCAATAGAACAATCTGTGCCGAGGCGCATGCGCGGAACTCGCCGAGTCAGACATGTCTGACTGAGCTCCGCTCCGATTGGTGACAGCCCGCCACTCTCCACGGTGACCAGCCGCATTCCGAGCATACCGATCATACCCCGCTGACTCCCGCAACCCTCCTCCGCCCCGCCATGGTCTCGGGAGGCGCCAAAGCGAAGATCAAGAGCCGCAATATCCGCGATGTCCTGGTCAGGGCATCTTCCAAGATGGCGCCGCCGCTTGTCTCCCGCGCCGGCCCCAGCACACCCAGGACCCCCAGGAACATTTTACCTCACCCCGATGAAGGTGAGTCTGACTCCGACTATCCACTCACCCAGAGGGCTACTGCAGCTTACGGCTCCTCACCTACTGAGATGCTGCAGAATTTTGAGCGTATCCTCCATAAGGCCCTAAAAACCACCTCAGACCAAATTACTGACAAGCTTACTAAGGAAATTAGAGAACTGGGCCAACGTACTGCTGACCTAGAACTCAGGGCTGACGAGCTTGAAATCAGTGTCTCTCACCATTCAGTCGAGCTAGAGGCCCTCAGGGAGGAAAACCAGCTCTTACAGGACCACTTAGAGGACCAGGAGAACAGAGCTAGACGCTCTAATATCAGGATAAGGGGGATCCCTGAAACTGTGGTGGACTTGCAATCCACGGTAACAGCTCTCTTCCAGGAACTCTCCCCATCCATCCCTATTGAGCGCCTGGAAATGGACCGCATACACAGGGCTTTAGCTCCCCGTAAATCTGAGGGACCTCCCAGGGATATCATAGCCAAGCTCCATTTTTACAAAACTAAGGAACAACTCCTTCAAGCTGCAAGGCAAAAAGATACCCTACATTTCCAGGGCTACACGTACCAGCTCTTTACTGATCTCTGCAAGGCTACCATTACCAAGCGTAGGGCATTCAAACCTCTTTTACAAGTTCTCCAACAACACCATATCATTTACTCCTGGGGCTTCCCCTTTTCTCTGCGCTTCACCTACCAGGGCGGCAAGCACACTTGCAAAACCACTGATGACCTCCAGCAGCTCCTCCAGGACTTGCACCTGACTACAGCCCCTGTGACACCCACAGCTCAACAACAGCGCAGGCGCTCTGCCTCACGCTCCCCCCTGAAACCTGCAGCCACTACACCCACTACCCCTAAGCGGAGCCGGCACATCTCCCCCTTGCCTGCATTTATGGACTCGATGGACTGAGAGCCCCATCTACACAAGTCCTTGCTTATTTCGTACCACCTGCTTTTGAGCGACTCCCGCCACAATGTTCTTCATATGCTAACTTTGAAGTTTTTTGTTGTTTTTGTTTTTTTTTCTCTCCCCCACCCCTTTTTTTTGTTTTTTTTTTGTTTTTTGTTGTCCCCTAGACTGAGTTTGTTCACTAGGCCAACCCCACGGGCTTCCTTCGGCGGACCCTGGATCTCTCGTCAGGTAGCTATGCATCACGGATCACCATCTCATCTCCACGCTTGACCATCCTAGCAACGACTGCACAGTCTGGACTGTACTCACGGTAACTCTAATCCTGCCGGGAACTTCTTTTCCTCTTCTACCCAAAGAATCCCCCCCGCTGGGGACATTGATGGACCCTATCTCCCTTCCCCCCATTTTTTTTTTTTTTTTTTTTTTAATGTTCTTTAACATTGTGCTTGTACCTACTGGTTATGCTACACCCTGACACGGTTACTCCTCCTTTTGTAACCTATTGTCTCTCCTGGTCACCAACATGGACTTTATCACCATATCTCGCCCACGGGCGGGTCTGTCACCCGTCGGCTGACACTGCTGCCTCCACCCACCTCTGAAACCCTCCCTCGGGAGACTTCCGGTGGTGGCTCTCCTCCCTCAGCGTAGGTGTTCTCCCACTGCGTTGACGGAGGATGTTCTTGGTTTTTTGTTTTTTGTTTTTCGTACTTTTGCCTGAGCTGATATGTCTGCTGCTCCCAGTGTCTCTCCTTTCCTCCTCTTATCTTCCTAGTCTGAGCCTTCTCTCTGCCTCTCCTTCTCTCCCTCCCCTTTCCCCTCCTCCTCGCCGGGGGGCTCCGGTTGTTATAACTTGGTTCCTTAATCTAGGCTCCCAGCCCACACCTGCGCGATGGCCTCTTTAAATGTGTTGACCCTCAATGTGCAGGGTCTCAATTCTCCACAAAAGCGGCGCAAGGCCTTTCGCTCATTGGCCTCCCTTGATGTGCATGTAGCTTGCCTCCAGGAGACGCACTTTTCGGCCTCACATACCCCCAAATATTTAACTTCCTCTTACCCTCAATTTTTTACAGCGTCGGCCTCAGTTAAGAAGAGGGGGGTTTTGATAGCTTTCCACAGAACGGCACCGTTCACACTTCATTCATCCATTGCAGACCCTGAAGGTAGGTACCTTATACTCATTGGCACCTTATTAGACACGAAGGTAACCTTGGCTTCCTACTATGCACCTAACGCAAACCCCCAGGCCTTTCTCTCCCACTTTCTCCGAATCACTGAAGAACACAAAAAAGGCACAGTTATCCTCTGTGGAGATTCCAATCAGGTCTTATATCCTTTTCTGGACAAATCCCCAGCCGCTCCTTTGCAGTCCACAAGTAGACTCACCTTCTAGCAGCTACTCCACGCTCACTCTCTAATCGACACGTGGCGCGAACATAACCCGTCGAAACGGCAGTATACTTTTTATTCCAACCCGCACAAGACATCCTCACGTATTGATCATATTCTCACCTCCATAGCTACTTCACCCTCACTCTTGGCTTCCTCGATCCTTCCAATCCCATGGTCGGATCATGACGCAGTAGTTTCCACCTTCGACTCCCTGATACCCAAGCAGCGTTCTTTCACCTGGTCGTTGAACGACACCCTCCTAACCCACCCTTCCCACAGACTGGAGATAGCCGGAGCGCTTAAAGACTATATTGCCCACAATGACACAACTGAGGTCACGCCATTTACGCTCTGGGAAGCGCACAAGTCAGTCATCCGCGGTGCCCTCATTAGTCTGGCCTCTCGTCGCAAAAAGGAACGCCGACACCTCTACCACACCCTAGACTCAGCCTACACCAGTGCCCACCTCCAGTACCAAACACAACCCACCCCGGACAGCAAACTTGCCCTGGACAAGGCCGCGTTGGAGCTGGATCTCTTCCTCACTGATTCGGCCGAAAAGCAACTGCGACGGTCTCATCACAGGTTTTACATTAAAGCCAATAAACCTGATACATTTTTAGCTCTGTCCCTTCGTAATGCCAATGTCGTCCGAAAACCTATACGCCTTAAAACCTCCCCCACAACCCACACTAGCAATCCGGTCAAGATCTTAGAGACATTTCGTCACCACCTGTCCAAGCTCTACTCTCCTCCTCAACCCTCCCCCGACGCGCAGACTTCTGACTTCCTCTCAGACCTCGACTTGCCCGCCTTATCAGTTTCGCAACGTGAAGCTCTAGACTCACCCATCTCGGACCTCGAAATTCGTAATGCAATCAAAACTCTTAAACTCAATAAGCGACCGGGTCCAGATGGGTTTACAGCCTCTTACTACAAACATTTCTCTGATCTCCTGACTCCTATGCTGACCAAGGCTTACAATTCCGTACTCAGGGGCCATTCCTTTGGTCCTGATTCCCTCACCGCTGCCATCTCGATGATCCCTAAACCACAGACTGATGACACTTCCTGGGCTAATTACCGCCCGATATCCCTCCTTAATATTGACATTAAGATCATGGCCAAAATCCTAGCGGCCCGCCTAAACCCGATAGTGGGATCTTTAGTGCACAGGGACCAAACAGGTTTTATCCCCTGCCGTCAGGCTGGTGACAATGTGCGTAGAGCGATACACCTAGCTTACCTGGCCCGCCAACGTAAAGTCCCTACGTGCTTTGTCTCCCTTGACATTAGAAAAGCTTTCGACACCCTATCTTGGTCGTACCTGCACACTGTGCTCCGCACGTGGGGTTTCGGGCCCCACTTCTTAGCCTGGATCTCCTCACTTTATTCTTCGCCATCAGCCTTTGTTCGATATGCGGGATTTAGATCTCCCACATTCCCTATAGGCTGCGGCACCAGACAAGGGTGTCCTCTTTCCCCTCTCCTCTTCGCCCTCGCTATCGAACCTCTGGCCCAGAAAATTCGTGCTAGTCCTGATATTAAAGGCTTGGAAATAGGAGGACATCACCACAAATTGTGCTTATTTGCAGATGATATCCTCCTGTTTCTCACATCCCCGCTAACCTCCACCCCCAATCTCCTTGTTCTCCTACAACGATTTGCTGCATTTTCTGGACTAGTCGTCAACCCCCGAAAGTCGAAGGCTCTTAACATCTCCTTGCCCCCCCCACTCCTTCAGCAACTGCAGTCTGTACTCCCCTTTACCTGGGCTACTCATCACATTCCCTACCTGGGAATTAAGCTCACGGCGGATCCATCGGAACTTTTCACGGCCAACTACCCTCCCATGTTGCGTCACCTCACTAAACTCATGAAAACTTGGGCTCCTTTACCTGTAGCCTGGTTAGGCCGGATCACCGTAGCTAAAATGGCCTTGTTGCCTAAAATACTGTACATGTTCCGGGTTTTGCCTGTACCTGTCCCCTCTTATTACCTTCGGCAACTCCAGTGCCGAACCTTCTCTTTCATCTGGGGCAAATCCAGGCCCAGGATCCCCCGTAGGGTCCTCTACCTTCACAAGCTACAGGGAGGTTTGGGTGTTCCCCAATTTGCCAAATATTACCAGGCGGCTCAGTTGGCACAGCTGCCCAAGTGGCACGCCACCCAAGAAATCCCCCTTTGGGTGTCCCTTGAAGCAGTGGAATGTGATCCCCTTTCTGTAGCTAATCTGTTGTGGCTGGCACCCTCAGACCGTCGTTCACTAACTAACCCGATCTTGTGCCATTCCCTTCGTCTCTGGAACACACTGAAATTCAAATACAAACTCCAGTCACCTCACAACCCTCTATTGTCATTTTTACATAACCCTTCTTTTCCCCCAGCTTGGGACTCTCCGTCTTCGTTCCACAGATGGGCTTCTGCTGGCCTCGTTAGGGCACACTCCTTAATCTTGTTTAATGCCTTCAAGACTTTCCAAACACTAAAAGACGCACATAGGCTCCCAAGCTCTGAAATCTTCCACTATCTACAGATTAAACACTTCCTAACTCCGTGCATTCAAACCGACACTTCCTTGCCCACCCTGACCTCCTTCGAACACGTTTGCCTTCACGACCCACATACCCGTGGCCTGATTTCCATGCTCTATTCCAGGCTCTCAGACCCCCCGAGTCGAACCCCCCCCCCGTACACTGCTAAATGGGAACATGATTTGGGGCTTACGCTTGACCCCGCAGACTGGTCACAAATTTGGCAGACGACGAAGGCTGCCTCGCAAAATGTAGTGGCATCCGAGACGAATTACAAGGTTCTAATGCGCTGGTACCTTGTGCCAGCGCGCATTGCTAAGTTCTTACCCACGTACCCCTCCGTATGTTTCCGGGGTTGCTCAGCTGTAGGCACGCACATGCACATCTGGTGGACTTGCCCTACAGTTCAAAAGTTTTGGCAAGCGGTCTTTCGAATCCTCTCCACCCTCATGGAAGTACCCATCTCCCCGGATCCTTCGCTGGCCCTGTTGAACCTGAAACCAGACAATGTTTCTAAATTTCGACATAAGTTATTCCTGCAGGTCACCACAGCGGCCAAACAAACTATAGCGAAAGCTTGGAAGACGTCCCATTTGCCTTTGCCAGAACTCAAACATAGAGTCACCAACGCGATGATCCATGCAAAAATAGAAGCGATCATAACTGACAAGGTGGAGAAGTTTGATAAACTTTGGCACCCCTGGGTGACCCATTATCTGCCCCCCAACTTTGACGAAGCCTTGCTGCTTCCTTAATCGGCTTTCAAGCTTTGCATAGCTCACACCGCTTATTTCTGGTGTCCCCCCCGGCGACCTGTCTTACCCCCCCCCCCCCACCCCTCCCTCTCTCTCTCTCCCACCCACCCCTCTCTCACCCTCCTCTTTACTTCCCTGTTCTGTTCCCCTCCTCCCCCCCTCTCTTTTTTCCATTACTGCTATCTATTGACCCCTCTTCTTTTTCTTTTCTCTTTTTCGTTTTCTTTTTTGACAACGTATTTGTCTGGTTCAACTACTATTGTTCAACCACTGGTCATGTGGTAACGGAGAGCTATGTTTCCCCCTGTTTGCTACTCGTAACCTCATGCTCCAGCTGTCTTGGTCCCTGCCCAGGACAGCCCTATTTGTCCCACGCTTCCCTCCTCCGGGATCTGATTACCCTCTTGCAGTTGCCTCATAACTTGGTGAGTGCTTGTTGGCCGCGCCTCTCCTCCTGGGCACAGCTTGTTCCCTTTACGGGGTGCCTAGGGGATGGGTTCCTTTTACCCTTCTCCATCCCGAGATCCCCCATTGGTTCATAGCCTTTGTTGTCACTTACTGAGGTTTTCCTGAGGTTACGACTGTTTGTTACTTTACTGTTTGCTCTCTGTACCCTATGGGTTATTAGTTGTTTCTCTGTAATTCTCCAGTGCATGTTAAACGTTGTACTACATTTGTTAACTCCAATAAAATCTTTGAAACAGTAAAAAAAAAAAAAAAAAAAAAAAAAAGAGATTCTGGATTCTCGTATCCACAGAGGAAGACTTCAGTACTTGGTTCAATGGAAGAACTATGGGCCCCAAGACGACACCTGGCTAAACACCTCTGACATACATGCCTCTAGATTAATCCGCAATTTTCATGCGAAGTACCCAGACAAACCAGCTCCAGAGGCCTTCAGGAGCCGGCCTTAAGGGGGGGGTACTGTAATGTTCTGGTACCTTTGGGTACCCTAATTACTCTTTCATAAGTGTATGCGCCCCACCATTCTCTTTTGGTAAGGTGCGCATACACCTTTAAGACTGATGCTGTCATCACTGAGCGCCGGACTGGATGGCTATTTAGATCGCCGGCTCTCACTCACATGTGTTCGTTCAAACTGCTTTGTGCCTTGATGCTAACCTGTCTTGAAGCTCTCATGCTTGCAAGCATACCTCGCTGTCGGAACCACGCTGCGCTGATCCCTGTATCCCGCTACCGGATCATCCGCTCTTGCCGAACCTCTCCTCTGCTACATTGCTATTAGTGATAAGTACCCCACAGGGGAAACCTCTATAACCTTTATACTAAAGCTAACACTATCTAGCTCTGCATACTAAGGACTATTACTACATCTGCATTATCTAAGATTGCTAGCTCTTGAGCCTACTACCACCTGTTCTTGCACTGGGTTGATCTCTCTTGTATGTCCACCTGCTACTCTGTCATCTACTACCATACATGATTGCTAAACCTATCTGCATCCCATCTGCTACTATCTTACTTTCAAGAACATTTCCTTTCAAGTGTCTGTCATCTACCATCTCTACCCAACCTGTCTCTTCAGCCTATCATCACTGTGTTACTATATACATAAGTCACTCTAGGAAACATCTTATTGAGTGTGTGTATTTACTTGCTGAATTGAGATCATCCACACATGATGAGTCATTGAGAGTTGGGATTGGTGTCTCAGCGTTTCTCTACATGACTACGTGGAATATTTCTGCAGCTGAAAATCCACATCATACGTAAAACGCAGGAGCGTTACAAACTATTGCTAAGGACCACTAGGCCTCCTCCCTTGTCTGCTGGTCGTATAACGATGTCATTTCTATTTTCCAGAGAAGCAATACCTTTTTTAATACATATTGGGTCATATGCTTTTTTATATTTTAATTTTTCAAGGTCACTGCACACCATGTGCTTGAACACGTCAAGGTGCTTAGTGTCCTGATCAGATGGATTGTAAGTGGATTTATTCCTCAGAGTTGAGTGTTGGAATGCAGAGGAGGCTGTTTTTAAACCCCCTGAGTCTTCCTGCTATGCCTGAAGAGATTAGGGAGACTTTGGAGGCTCCATTTAATGAGGAAGAGGTAACTTGCATAATAGGCTCCTTCCCTAATGGGAAGGCGCCGGGTCCAATTAGACTACCCACAGAGTGGTATAAAAAATTTGCTGAAGTTTTTTCTCCAAGAATACTTAAGTAATATACTGATTTTTTTGAGAAGCCGCTTCGGAAGCTGAAGGCTTCAGGCTGTGTAGAACCGTGATGCGTCTGCAGTCAGGTCCCACAGTGCTCTGTTTCCGGGTCCTGTGTCCTGAGGTTGTGGTAGTGTTGTCCTGTCCACAGAGTCCTAAGTGTAAAAAGAATTCTAGAACAATTAATTCCAAGCTTAAGGAAGCTTGGAGGATATTAAAGCCGCCACAAGAGTATTATTGGTGAGACCCGATGTTAACGCCAAGAGGCCTGATATCCACAACGCCAGATACAAGTTTGGTTGACCCCCTGGCCTGAAAAGCTGTAGGTCCATTCTCTCTGATGAGTGGGGATACGAGAGGGGAGTGTGGCACACTTCACAGCATGTTTACATGAAGCACTTCAGCACCTTATTAATGAAGTTTGGAGCACTTGAGCACTTTATATGAGAACTATTGAAAGACTTTGTATATGTTTTTTAAATATACTTTTTTTGAGCACATTATGTTTATATGTTTTATTGGCAAGTGCTGTATTATTATAATTGTATTTGCCCTGTTAATCGAACCTCTGGGTGTCACACTGAGAGCCTTGCCTGGTGTGTGCGGTATTCAGGTTGGAAGTCTGAAAAAAAAAGACGTTATTGTATGCAGAAGACATGATATTTTTGAGTGATTCTGATGCATCTCTAACAGCTGCTTTATGTATTTTGAACTCCTTCCCCGGCTTGTCTGGGTTGAAAGTTATTTGTTCTTTAATTCTTTGTTAATTGTTATTTAATTCTTCCACTAAAAATACATTTTCCATCTTGTAGGGTTGTGGCTAATTGCCCCTTGCAGCAGGTAGATAGGGTCAAACACTTGGGTATTTATAGTTCTAATTCAGTCTCAGATTGAAATACTTTAAATGTTACCCCGCAGGACACTAAAACGTAGACTTTCATTGGGAAAGTCAACTTACTAAAGATGAATAAGTAAATAAACACAGCGCTGTGTTTATTTACTTATTATTTTTTTCACTTGCAGCTGCAGTATTTAGTGAATCTTCATTTAATTATTCACATACGCGCAGGGTGGACTGTTTTTGGTCTTTTATTTCATTTTACTAAAGATGAAGTTTCTGCCGTTATTCCTATATGTATTCCATAATTCACAAGTGTGGATACCGAAATATATATTCTGGAACATGGACAGTCTACTTTCTCGTGGAATGGGGGAAACCCTAGGATTAAATTACAGGCACTCCATGGAAACAAGGGGGGCTAGCGGTATCAAACTTTCTTCGTTACTATCTGGCGGGACAATTGGTGGTTGACCCTCCCAGAGGATGATGCGGCGCTCGCTCTGGAGGCTGCAATAGTAGGCTCCTATGAGGCTTTGATTCCTCTCCTGTTTAGGGGCAATAAAGCTCCATACCCCATCTCTAAATCTATGCGAGTAACAATTAGAGCATAGGTGGTGGCTGGCAAGACAGAATCCAGAAACAGCCAGGTAATATCAACACACTCTCCACTGTGGAATAATCCTCAGTTTCCACACTTGAATACATTCCCAGATCCCATTATATAGACTAAATTTGTCATTAAAAAGGTGGCAGATATAGTTAAGAAAGGCACACTTCTACAGTTTGATGCTATGAAATCCAAATTTAATCTACCCAATTCTCATCTGTTTCACTACTTGCAATTGTGACTTGCTGACAACTCTCAATTTGTTACCTGACCAATTACTTGGCAAGAGAGTGATATGGAAACTATTCTCAGAGATGACTCCCTAGACAAAGCCTTGTCTAATATTTACAAGCAACTATTTGTGGATACCAACAGAGTCCCTGCACCTTGCAGAACAGTCTGGGAAAGGGTGTTTCCTCAGATGGACAGAGACAACTGGGATGGTCTGTGGAATATATTTTTTTCTAGATTCGTTTCTACTAGAGACCATCTCATCCAATACAAATTTCTAAATCGAATATACCTTACCCCAGCCAGATTGGCTAGAATTTTTCCTTCTCAGTCGTCCTCCTGTTGGTTGTGCACCTCAGCCGGAGCAGATTTTTATGTATGTATTTTGGGAATGTGGGGCCATACAGAGGTTCTGGTTGGAAGTTACCGAATGCATAGAGGAGGTTACTACTCTGTGTTAGGCCCAGTATTGAAGTGTGTCTCTTGGAATTGGTTGATGCACTAGTTCCAAAAAGTGTAATTCGTACACTACTTTGTTGTTTTACTATGCTAGAAAGATGATAGTTCTCTCCCGGAAAAAAGCCCACACCCTCTGCCATTCAGGCATGGAAATCACTTGTAAATAAAGCACTTCCCCTCTATAATGCCACTTATGCCAGCAGGGGAATACCAAATATATTTTAGAAGGTGTGGGTGGATGGACAAAGAGTATCTCTACAGTGTCTTACTAAATTGGGTGTTTTTCAATGGCCCTTAACAGCTTCCATGTTGTATATTGATATGGTTGGACAATGATACTCTGGGGCTCTTTATAAGACATGTCCATTGGCCCTGGTGTTATGAGCATGTACCAGCTCTGGTGTAGGTTATTTGGTACTGTGGCCCGGTAGAAGGTTACTAACAATGAGAGATAGGATCATAGAGTCATTTTATGTCACGTCAAGTTTGAAAAAGATGTGCGAGTTTTATGGTTCCTGTATAAATATATTAACCTCTGAGCGATACTGTGTGCCTTGTGCTGAAGGTTTGTTTGTCAACTGTCGCCTGATGTTTAGGCTGTCTTATTTGTTTATGTGTTTCTTTTATTTCTTTTGTATTGTGTTAAAAACAGCAAAAAGAATTTTCAAAAAATAAATAAATAAATATCATAAATTCAAACCCTGGTTCCCAGGTATGCTCTAAAATATCATAAATTCAAACCCTGGTTCCCAGGTATGCTCTAAAACAGTGCAAATAAATGGGAAACACAATGTGTAATGTGGAAAAAAGCAAAATCACAATATTGCAATGTAATCGCATAAACTAAAAAGTCCTTAAAAGTGCAAAATGTATATACAATTCATAAGTGAGTCCATAATAATCCATAATTAAAAAAAGTGCTGGTGCTTCGGTGATCCCCGCCACCTCTCAACTAATCAGAGGTAAAACATTGAGGTATCTAATCAGGCATGACCTTGCACTACATAGTTGATGATAGATCTAAAGGAGACAGAACAATTTGATTATACAGTGTATGGCCAGTGTACCTTAAAAGAAAAGCAGGAAAGTAGGTGGAAATAAAAAAATAAGTGATATAGTAATGAGGGAGGTGTGGTCCAGAGTGGTAAACATGCCATATTCTGTGATGTAGTGAGGTAGTGCATGATGGGGTATGAGGTTTCCTGGAAGGTGACATGAAGATACAGAAAGTCAAGTTATAGAATGCATTTTTTAAATTTTGAATGAAAATTCAAAGCTTCCATGGACTAGGTAAGTGAGAGATATGCACATTGGGATGGCTTGGGTGGAAAATACATTAGATAAGGCTTCTACGTATTATGAAAAGGGAAAATATGGACTTAGCCTTTAAAAAAAGTAAATCATTCATTATTTTTATTTTTTAAATCTGTTATGGGTTGGATCTCTCCACTATCTAAGACACAGTGCATTGTTACAAAATTGATAAAGGCATACAACAAAATTAATATTAGAATCGGATAATGGATTAGGTAATCTCCAAAGTAGAAGTATAAAATCATCCTCACGGGAATTCAGCCATCTGACTTATGTTAAAGCAGAACTGTACCCACAAAAGGAAAGTAAAGGTAAGTATGTACTGCTCAGTAGGCAAATAAACATAAACCTGTTACTTCTCCCTGCATGATTCATCTTAAGCTTCAACATTTTGATATTTCAATTCTGTGTGTCCAGATTGCAGTATACAACATAATGTGAAATGTTAAAAAAAAACACATTTCTGGGGCTTCTTTTCACTGTCCTGTTCTACTGTAATTAAATGATTAAAAATGAATCATATACTGAAATGGAACATGTTATTTCTCAAGATTAAATGCTCATAGCTTGGATCATTTGCAACACAGCCTAAAAAGAGAATATGTGTTGAAATGTATTTCATTCTTATGTTTTGCATAGCAAGAAAAAAAAAAAAAAAAACATTGGGTTAGAACTATATAAAGATCTGTCTAAAGCAAAATATTTCTGAGAACAAATATATTGATTAACCATCTTAGGCTGTTAGAATTCCGTTTTGTTTTCTGTTGTGCAAGTTAGAATTTTTGCTTACCTATTTAAAAAAAAAAAGGGCTTGAAAAGCAAGGATATTGCAGGATAAAATATGCACAACCATGCTTTTGAAACCTATAATGTAATTAAAGTGCAGCAAAACAACATAATGTTCATAAGTCTACAAGAAACAAAGCAGCTTGGTAACCAGAACAGATAAATTACATGAACAGTTGAAGAAGAAAAACGACCATACTATACACACCATTCCAAAGCATTTTTAAATACAAACACACACCTTGACATGTATGCCTTCTCTTAACTTCATGTTGAAATATTCCTCTGCAAAATTAGAGATACGTTTACATAAATACATAAGGCATAGGCTGAAAAATGTTGGATTTAGGATTGTTACCTTTAAACAGCAAAAATGAAATGCCGCACTGTACAATCCCTATTATGTAATTATATAAAAAGGGCACAGCAGTGTGCAAAGAATTAAATAGGAACCCTAAAGATAGTGATAAACTTTTGTCAATGCACCAAATATTTGGCACACTTTTTTTTTTTTTTAATACACCAAATAATAGTTTGGTTGAAGGATATGAAATGAAAAGTATGACAAGTGCAACAATTTCACAAAAAATCCTAAGTGCAACTTTTCACATAAAAAGTCCCACAAGAAATCCCAAGTGTGACTTTTCACACAAAAAGTCTCAGAACAAAAGGGAGCTTGTGTATGGGGGGCATGAGAGTATCTCAGTCCCGATATGTACAAATACAAAGAAGAAAATGCCCAAGGGACTTTGTTAGACACAAACCACTAAGTTTAAAATATACAAAATGCTGTGAATATTTTAACACTTTTGATACATACAATTAAAAATAATTCTGGTAGACATAGGTACATACACATATGCATGGGTTTCCATAGTTACATAAATCAAGGTATGACTGACAATCCAAGGTGTAAATATATATGATAAATTTCGCTACGCGTTTCATGAGACAATGCGCCCTTCCTTAGGAGATACATATATAAACACAATTATGTATAATAGTCCTAACAAACTTCCAAACCAGGGTGAACAGTCAAGTGGATTCATGGTTCCCATAAGTCTCCACTTTGGAAATTAAGATAAAGGAAAACAGAAAAAGATCTCCAAATGGTCCATATAGTTCTCCCTGGGGGATGTTGGGGGGGGGGGCAGCCAGACAGGCACACGTCTAAGGATATGTGGTCAGGGGATGGTCAGGGGTGTACAGATACTGTAGACTATGTCTATCAGGTGTGAGCTGGTTTGGTTTCTTGTGTTCATACCTCTTGGAATATCCTGTTTGTGCAGCGATTTGGGAAGACTCTGGAGGGATCTCTTGATGGCAGGTGCTGTCAGGGCTCTATTCGGTCTGGAGTCAAATCGGCCAATTGGAACAAATTTCAGAGTTTCAGAGTTTTACTCTAGACTAGACAGAGCCCTGACAGCTCCTGCCGTTGAGAGATACCTTCAGCATCTTCCCGACTACCTGTACATCCATCCACAGAGCAGTCTGACATACGGCAGCTGCTGTGTATCCTCACGTTCCCTCATGCTGACATTCAGCTATATCATAATGCCTGTCTCACTGGATATCTTGTGAGTGCACCACCTGTATCTTAAATTCAGCTTTTTTACTCATTAAAATTTACTGCACCATAGGCAGTTCAGGTGCTTCTCTCTCTCCCCATTCTTATCTACACATTTTACTATGCGTCAAATAAACTATATGTGCTGCAACATAATATATTGATGGATATGTGATGCACCAAAATAAGTTGTCACATGTAACAATTCACATCTTTCCATAACCACCAAACATAGTTTATCTGGGCTGCTCTATTATTAAAAAAAAGGGTTGCAGGTATAAAGCGTAGGCACCCACAACAACCTCCAAAACATTGCTTGTAAGGCCGTATGCCAGGCCAAACTAACAAGAAAGGTCTGGCACTTCTTGATAGTGCACACTCATATTTGCCAGTGAGACTACGTATATTAGTGATAGTCCAATAGGAATGACTGAGGGTATGAGGTAATGAGAATCTCTCACAGGACCTGGCAGTGTTGCAATTTCTCCTGTCAGAGTCGTCTATTGTAATAGGGTGAGAGACTGATATAAAGCCTGATAGAGTGTTTCGATTTAAGCAGCGCCAACATTTGGAGAGAGAAAACTAGACATGGACCTTTACATTCAAAGAGCCCCAAAAGCTGCCCTCACTTGTCCAAAGCCACTTTTGTACATTCAGAGCTGCACCATCTGCAGTTCTCACAGACCGTGTTAATATACCTTTAAACCTCTTGGTATTAAACGTGGTGAAAAATGTGCTATATACAATAAATGCTTGAACCATGAATCAATAAAAAAATGAAAACACCAATTTCCTCATATGTTTCTTCCCACTTTTTAAATACTCCCCTTCCTGATGCTATCCATTTACTGATCCTCCAACGTTTTGTGAACTTGGAAGTGCTCTCCTTAGATCACTCACAGATTTTCAGCTGTCGGATTCTGGCTGCTGTCTAACTAAACTGATTACTCTGACCACTCTGATCCAGAAAACAGCATTTCCACCATCAACAAAAGCAGCCAAACAGAGGGGGAAAAGCTTGTTGACACTCCAGCATCAGAAAAAACCCTTAGCATGAAATAATAGGATGTCTTTTGACATGCCACTTTGGGATAGGGTAGGGGCTTTTGTTGCACTGTTGCTTTAGGTGCTCTCCATATAATTTTAAAACTGCAAATTGTATTCTGCAATTGGCATGGTTGACTTAGACTTCTTATGATGTGCATTTTCTAGATTGCATATCATTTAATATTATAGAAAAAAGTGACTAGTGCCAAGAGTCTGAGACTCACAGCACTAACTGATTTCCTGCAGTTTTTGTCATTTGTTTTATAACAAAGGTGATTAATATTACTGTAAATGTGTTCTGCTCATAAAGACTTGCTGTACTACAATCATATAGTAAAAAGGTGTGCACCAAGACAGTGTATTTAACATCTTACATGCAAAAGTCCCACTCCCAGCTTCCACCGAGCTAAGCTCCACAGTAGAAGAAATAAAATAAAGTTTATCTTACAGGAAACCTGTAAGGAGAAAGAATGTAGGCTGTCATTGCTGACTTCTCCTACTGGACAAACTAATTCTCTGGCTATCATTGTGAACCCAAATGCAGCTTAAGATCTCCAATCAAGGCTACCCTGGCCCTATTTTGTGGCTTCTGATAAAGGTTGCAGGCTGGAAGCGAGTCTGTCCTAGCTCATAGCACACTGTAGAAGCATAGAAAACGTTCCAGTAACCACATACCATGCTAATTCATGTGTCAAACAATTTGTAGGAGCCTCTGATCACTCCATCTAGACCGTGTCTGGGGCATGGTCTAAATGAAGTGAGCTGAGGCTGCTACTATTTGTTTGACACATCTCTTGGCTTTGTGTGCAGTTAACTGAATGTTGTATATACTTCTCTGGCTATCATGCTGAAATTGCATTAGTGCTTTATCAGAACAATTACAGATTTTTGGCTTTTCTGATATGCATGCTGGTCCACTTCTCAATGTAATGAGTCTGGGGACAAGCAAATCAAATAGACATTTTAGAAGGTCAGCAATGTCAGCCTCTATATCTCCCATTAGAAGCTTTGTTTAACCACTTTATGACCACCCACCGCAGATATAACACTTTACGACCACCCACCGCAGATATACTGTGTCAGGAAGCCACTCCTGTGTCATGGTTCTAGTCATACCCACCAGACGGCTAGGCGTGGCCACCCCACTGGTGCCTTTCAGAGGTTTTGAGCCTGTGTCCTTCTGGCTTCCCAGTCTGCAAACTAGCCTCTGAACCACTTCAGGACTTTGGAGAACTCCTGTTTATTCCTGTATTGCCTGCAGCACTAGGGGGCTGGATTTCACCAGAGGCTCAGACCTGTCAGTAACTCTCCAGCTGTATTTGATACCTAATTAACAAGGTATAAGACACTGCCCCTCCCTAAGGGCAGTGTCAGTTCATTGATTCTGGTTTCCTGGTTTGGTTCCTGTTGTTTGAGTTCCTGCATTCCTGTTTGTTTCCGGCATCTGACCCCTGGCTTCACCTGACGGTTCTCCTGCTCTTGTCCTTGCCTGTATTTGGACCTGGTTATCCTGCACAGCCCCCGTGCACAAACTCACAGGCCAGGTGGCTTCTTACCTGGTCACCCTGGTCTGTGTTTGTTTGCAAGGGTGAGCATAAATCTCTGCCTGAATGACTCCCAACAAAGGTAAGCCCTGACAGAATGAACTGACCAAACATGGAGTCAGCAGAGATGTGCAAGATGCTAACCCTGCAAGTGTCCAGCCTGGCCCAGACTGTTTCAGAGCTGCAGCGTGAAATTCTGTTACTTAAAGGCACAGTACGCCCAGTCTCGGAACCTGCATATTCAGAGCCGTTTGTTGTCATGCCTGAGAGATTCAATGGTAGTCGTGCTTCTTTCCAGTGCTTTAAGGTGGACTGCGAAATTTTATTTGCCTTAAAGCCTCGGACATATGCCAGTGACTTTATCAAGGTCCGTGCGGCTATCAATCTGCTGTCTGGATGGATCAAGACATGGGCACACCAGATGTTGCTTGCTCAGAATCCTGTCCTTGACAGCTGGGTGTCCTTCTTGACTGCATTGGACTCGCAGTGTAAGACCTCTAGAAAACCGTCTACTCCAAGGTCAGGTTTCAGAGAATCCAAGATACCCAGAGACAGGGAATACCAACACCACACGTCAATGTTGCCATCTTGTGAACCTGTTCATAGAGAAACTCCAGAGGTTTCCCATGTTCCTGCCGACTCTGAAGAACCCATGGAGATAGGTCTCATAAAGATAAAGACCAAATTGACACCTGATGAAAGAGACCGGAGGAGAGGCCGTGGTCTCTGCTTTTACTGTGGAGAAAGAGGGCACTTTATCTCTCTGTGCCCTACGCGCCCTCCTAGACCTCGGGCTCTCCATTTGGGTGCTGTTCAGTTATACCCAGTCAGCAATACACCTCTGTCTGTGAATTGCCAACATTGTTGTCACACAAGTTCATGTTCGTCTATGGCCAAAGGTACTCAGACCACTGGGATTGAAACCACCAATGTCCTTCAGGTACCTGATAACGTGACCTCTGTGACACTTCTGTCTAAAGCCCCAGAAGAGGCAACGCTGTCTCCTGAAGATGCAGTTCTTATTAGTACCAACACTACTTCAAGCTTGCTCGAAGTAGATATACCACCAGACTGTACCTATGCTTCTGATGGTACTGTAGTCTGCAAAAAAGACTTGCGTTTATTTGAGGAGGCATTGCGTGCCAGACGCTCCACTCCTGCTGAGGAAAATGTTCACGCCCGGCGGGCGTCCCTAAAGGGGGGGTACTGTCATGGTTCTAGTCATACCCACCATACGGCTAGGCGTGGCCACCCCACTGGTGCCTTTCAGAGGTTTTGAACCTGTGTCCTTCTGGCTTCCCAGTCTGCAAACTAGCCTCTGAACCACTTCAGGACTTTGGAGAACTCCTGTTTATTCCTGTATTGCCTGCAGCACTAGGGGGCTGGATTTCACCAGAGGCTCAGACCTGTCAGTAACTCTCCAGCTGTATTTGATACCTAATTAACAAGGTATAAGACACTGCCCCTCCCTAAGGGCAGTGTCAGTTCATTGATTCTGGTTTCCTGGTTTGGTTCCTGTTGTTTGAGTTCCTGCATTCCTGTTTGTTTCCGGCATCTGACCCCTGGCTTCACCTGACGGTTCTCCTGCTCTTGTCCTTGCCTGTATTTGGACCTGGTTATCCTGCACAGCCCCCGTGCACAAACTCACAGGCCAGGTGGCTTCTTACCTGGTCACCCTGGTCTGTGTTTGTTTGCAAGGGTGAGCATAAATCTCTGCCTGAATGACTCCCAACAAAGGTAAGCCCTGACATCCTGGGCGAAGCGATGTAGGTATACGTCACTTGCTTTCAGGAGGCTAAAGGGCGAGCGCTCATCAGCGGGGAAGCTGATGCGTGTGTCAGGCGGCTCCGATTGCCGCCTGACACCCGCGATTGTTCTCCACTAAGAGAGAAGAACGGTCAGCTGTTGTAGACACAGCTGACCGTTCTTCTCCCTGCAATGATCATAGAACCCATGTGATCCTTCTATATAGGATCACATGTCTCTATGGTCATTTCAGAAGCCCCCACCCCCCACAATTATTATCACTCCCCTAGGCTCACATTTAACCCCTTGATCACCCATAATGTTAACCCCTTCCCTGCCAGTGTCATTATTACAGTACCAGTGCATATTTTTAGCACTAATTACTGGATTAATGTCACTGGTTCCCCCAAAAGTGTCAAAAATATCAGTCGTTAGTAGACGCGAAAACTTTTGCGCAAACCAATCAAAATATGCTTATTGCAATTTTTTTTTTTTCAAAAACATGTAGCAGAGAACAAATTGGCCTAAAATGTTAAAAAAATTAATTTTTAAATATTTTTTTTTTTGAGAATGTTATATAGCAGAATGTGAAAACGATTGTTTTTTTTTTTCAAAATTGTCGCTATTTTTTTGTTTATAGCGCAAAAAATAAAAATTGCACAGGCGATCGAATACCACCAAAAGAAAGCTCTATTTGTGGGAAAAAAAGGACATCAATTTTATTTGGGTACAGTTTCGCATGACCGCGCAATTGTCCATTAAAGTAACAGTGCCGAATCGCAAAATAGGGCCTGGTCATTAAGGGGCAAATCCTTCCAGTCTTAAAGTGGTTAAAGAAAAACCCTATCCCCTTGGTGGCATATTTCCCTCAGCAGTCATATTTAATCACTCCCCCTGTTAAGGAAATGAACACCACCCCAAGTGAAGATTTATGTAAAACCTAAAACACATCTCCCCTTATTTGCTTAATTTTTGTCTAATAAATATGCACTTAAAAGTATTTTGTTATTTGCAGGATAACCGGGTGAAATACAAGATAACGTCTGAAAAAATTAAACCAATGTAGCCACCACATATAAGGATTTGTAAACTGCAACATATTAGATTTCTGGTCTTGGGTTAATTCATTCTAACTATACATAGATAACATGCTGTTACTTTTTAATCTCTTCTTATTTCACTGTGTAAAAACTGAGTTTTCAGTCAAATTTGGGACTTCAGTATAGAGAATTACCCACAATGCTCAAAGTAATACCACTTTGTTTTGGTAGACTTAGTATTCAATGAATTATTAAACTTGCTAAATTCTGATCTTGAAAAGCAACTCATCATTACTCATATTTAGAAATAGAAAAAAACATTGCCTTGTAAAGATCACTCTAGTCTCCAAGAAACAGTGGAGTAGCATTTAGTCCTAAGCCCTTGGTGAATAATTACTCAAGTATCTGAATGGCAAATGTCCAACATCTTGTCAACAAACTGATTATGATAAGGCCAATTCTTCCCCTAGAGAAAATACATAGGGATAGTGGAAACCGAGCAATATGAACAGGATGCAGAAGGAAATCAGTTGAAAACACTTTAATCTGTAAGTTTTCTAAATTGTTCTCCTGCCTTTACAAATACACCATATAAAACTATCATTTAGAATCTCTATAAAATTTGGACAGATGGCAGAGCTGTTTATCTCCATTATTGTTTACAGATGTACACAGTGCTACACCGTCTATGTAATAAAGACTATGACTATTTTATATTAATGGAAGCTGCATTGAGGATTGATTAGGTAGTAGTTAAAACACACTTTTACAAGTAATTACAGGCAGCCGCAGTTGTTACAGAACTAGTAAAATGACCATTATTTAAAATGAACTTGTTCTGCTTGTGTGTTCCCAGATGAACAGTTTCTAAATACAGGCATGCACTAAAGTATTGACTTTGTTTTTGCAGTTTTCATTCTTCAGCCTCAGTTATATAGAGATCCCTCTATATGTAGCCTCAGGGATTTAGAGAACCCTCTATATGTATTCTACCTCAATCCAGAAATATACCTTTACTTTACAAAGCCCAGGTGCAGGAAAATAATTATTATTCTGTGATATTGCTTAATAACACCAAAGCAAGCTTTTCAACTAAAATTGCTTTGGATTTTTTAATATCATGGATCAAGGATTATTTTCCAGCATGTGGAATGATTGATTAAAAAATGTTGCTTTGGTGTTATTTAGAAACATCACAGGACAATGTTTATTTTCTAGCATGTTTGATGATCATTTAAAAACGTTATATTCATTACAAAAGTAAAAGAACCTGGGGGCTGGCTCACATACCACCCTAAAGAGATTGCTGGACCTTTTTATGGGATGTCTTTTTGTCCAAAGCATTAGAATATGTTTTCTCTTTCTGTCTGTGGTGATCAATCTATACCAGCATTTTTTATGAAGAGGAACTACTGGTTGTCATTTTGCCTATCATACTTAATAAAAACCCACATCCCAACAGATTTACAGATTTATATACATTTTTCCAGAGTCATCTCTTATCCTTTCTTACTAAAGCTTACAATGCTATATCTGAAGACATGGCTTTCTCCACTTAAGCCTTGGAGTCACACATCACAACTCTGCCCAAACCTGGCAAGGACTCGTCATAATGTGGTAGCTACCACCCTATTTCCCTTACCAATATTAATATACAACTTTATTCCAAAATTATCGCTAACTGCCCTACACCCCTTCTTCCAGACCTAATACACCTTGGGTTCACACCTGGCTGGGAAGCTCCACATAACACTCTCCAAACCATCTCTTTAATCAAATATACGCAAAAGTGCCATATCCATGCTTGTCTTAGATTGTTGGATACCGAAAAGGCATTCAAATGCATCCATTGGGACTTCCTTTGATCTACCCTTCAACAAATACGATCGGGACCCAACATTTCAGTTTTGGCTCTATACAATAACCCTTCCACGAGAATATGCTCTAATGACCTGCTCTCGGATCCAATTAAAATTTGAACTGGGACTCACCAGGCATTCCTCCTTCTCCTCTTTTATATGATCTGACTATGGAACCCCCTGCCATTGCTCTCCATAAAAACCCAGATATCAAGTGTATTGAGGTGGGCTCCCATCACTACAAATTATCTCTCTATGCAGTTGACCTCCTTCTTTATGTCTCGTCCCCGCTTACATCTCTCCCATCGATTATGAGGGAATTTGCAGACTTTGGATTAGTGAGTCATTTTAAGGTCAATTATGATAAAACAGAGGCCATTATCATCTCTTTATCCTCTCTGGAGAGCTCCAGACTTTGTTTTAATTTCCCCTTTAAGTGACAACACTGAGTCATTAAATAATTAGGCGTTTATATCCCAACTACTCTCTCTAATCTCTCAGATCTAAAGTACACACCCTTACTCTCACTTAGGACTGCCATACACTGAGAACATTTCTTTCCTGCTACAATTTTCTGCTCCCAGAGGGGTGGGGCAGGCGGGGGAAGCTGTTGCCACCGGGAGAAGACAGTGGCTGCTATAACCACTAATAATAATCGTGAGGGAATCCAGCAGGCTGGTTGTACCCAAGTTGATGGATCAATCACAGTTCAAATCTTGGCCGGTTTATTCAAACAGTGTATGGCCAGCCTTATCCGCACTTGTCTTAAATTATATGATAAACCCACTATCTCTTGGTTTGGCTGTATGAATGTAATTAAGATTGACATATTTTCCAAATTGCTATATACTTTTCAGACAGTCCCAATAGCTCTCCCTTCAAGGCTCTGGTTTTATATCAACACAATTATACAAAACGACATTTGGCAACACAAAAAATTCCAGGATTCATCACTCCACACTCTTCCTGCCTAAATCCAGAGGTGGCGTGTCTCTACCCAGCCTACTCCTTTACTGCCATGCATACTTTTTCCTCAGGATTCTTGATTGGTACCATAGCCAAGACTCTAAATTGTGGACAGCCCTGGAAAATTACCTACTCATTCTTGACATCACACCCAATGACTACCCTAGTCTACATACAGATACCTTTCCTCTTCTGGTGACTTCTACAGTTGGGGTTCTTATGGAGGGAAAGGATTACCCATGACCAGAAGCTGAAAGCCTCCCTACCTAATTCCTCTAAGTTTATCACCAAATGGGAGCAGGAACATAATATCCCCTGTGAAGACTTTGACTGGGACAAAATACTGATGTTTACTCAAATGACTGAGACAAAATACTGATGTTTACTCAAAAGACCTCTATATCTTCTCTAGCACTGGAGCCAAGCTATAAAATCCTCACCAGGTGGTATCAGTGCCCTACAGCTCTACACAAAATTGACCTGTTGATTCCAAACACCCATTGGAGATGTTTGCAGGCCCTAGGTGGCATGAATCATATTTGGAGCACGTATTCTATCATAACTTCTTTCTGGTGCAAAATACTTCACCTCTACTATGTTTAAGTTGGGGACAGAATCACTAATTCTCCTCTTATTACTCTAATATCAATAGTACCTGGATCCTATAAACAAAATAAAAAAAATATTCTCTGAAATGTATCGACTTACACATAAAGTGGGCCTGTGAGATGGACTCAATTTGCCATCTAGAAAATCTGATCTCCTGGGAAACAGATAAAACTGACCATTATACTCTAACATGGTCATTCTGGAATCACTTCTTACATTCCTCTAAATATGCCTCGCCTCTGATTTCTCTGCCATATTACTCACTATCCTTTACTTCATTCCTCATCATAGTGTGTGGGTCCTGCATTTTAATTTCTCCCCTTTCCCACCTGTTAAGTTTAGTCTTTCAATGAAGGCCTTCAACGCCAATTAGCTTTATTTTTTTGCATATGGCTTATTCAGAATATACAATGTCATCGGACCACAAGCAAGACGCAGTGTTGTGATTTCATATTTGGTAACAGCAATCTTTATACACATATTTTTGGCTATCTAAACTATGGCCACATATCAGAGAGAGTGGAATTTTCCTAACTGACCTTTAACAATAATTATGATTATGCACAGATGCCAACATGCCCTCATCGCTTATTGTTTGTGCCTAGTCCTTAGAATTACACAATCCTCATAAACATAAATGATTATGAAACAAATGGATGGTTTCAATCAAATTTGACATGACATTAAACAATCCCTTAATCAGGGCTTTTTTTCTCAGAAAATAGGTGCAGGAACTCAACCACGACCCCCCCCCCCTTCCCCCCAAAACCAACCTCCTCCAAACACACACCCTCCAAACCACATCAAATAGTGGGTGTGATCAAATTTCATTAACAGTGCAAGGGTCTTAAAGGGGCATTAAATACCCAGAGTGCAGACTTTGGTGGGGGGAGGATGTCACACACAGAGTGCAGAGTTCCGAGGTGTTCTTAGTGCAGAGTTTGAGGGTGTGCACCGTACACAATGCAGAGTTCAGGGGTGCACTGCATATAGAGAGCAGAGTTTAGGGGTGCACTACACACAAGGTGCAGAGTTCAGGCTTCTTCTACAGCTGCCTACCTCTGTATCCCCATCCACATTTCATCTTCACCCCTCTTCAGCTCTGACCTCTGCATGCAACCACCCTTCCACTGCCCCCGTCTTCTCCCTCCCTCCCTCTTTAAAGCAGAGTTCCACCCAAAAATTGAACTTCCGCTTTAAGGTCTCCTGACCCCCTGACATGACACATTTGGCATGCATTTTTTTTTTTGTTGGGGGAGCGCGTAGCTAGATTTGGCAGGTACCCGTTCCCACCTCCACTCAGGCCACGTAGGCTGCTCGAGTGGAAGTTCTCCTCTCCCCCTCCCTCCCTGCAAGCTTCTGGGACACGTCACAGGTCCCAGAAGATTGCCCATCCACTCAGGACGTGCAGCGTGACTGGCTGTGAAGTCACAAGCTGTCACAGCCGGGTGCCCACACTAGAGATGCTGGCGCCATGGGGAGAAGAGGATGAGAACCGAGGGTCCCGCCGGCCGCATCGCTGGACCGTGGGACAGGTGAGTGTGTGCTTATTAAAAGTCGGCAGCTGACTTTTAATAAACACAAAATTGGGTGGAACTCCACTTTAAAAGGCCCACCATCTTCCACATGTCTTACTTGTGTTGCTGTATTAAACTGAAGCAACTAGCTAGCTCTAGTACTTCCCTGCACATTGTAGGTGGCTTTGTCTCTCTTACTTGCAGGCAGATAATCCAGTGGGGGAGTCTGGATCTGCACTGAACCTTGTCTGCTCAGGAGACCCGATCTGTGGAATCAGTTGGGAGACAAGCTGTCACTTGTAAACACAGAAGCTGGACTTCTCCTTTTACAAGTGTTAGGGTCCTCTCAGACGGGTTTTTTGACTAGGTCCACCAGGGGGATACAACTTGCTTGACAAGTGCTGGGAATAGTCCTAGGATATCTTTTGTTGAGCTTGGAGTCAGATACAACAGAGAAGGAATGTATGTCTATCTTAATGTCCTTTAGGCTTTAGAGTGCAACGATTGCCCATATACAGTCCTTCAATAGGAATCAGCCCCATAGGCAATAAGGTGTGCCAAGTGTACATTTCGTAGGTTTTCCTTCTCTGTGGCTCTATCAATTGAGGACTAATTTACAACTAATACGAATGGTCGCTTTATTATATGATCCCAGGCTTGCCCCAGAGGGCACTTTTCCTTGCACATGCAGTTATCAGACAAGTAATGTAAGGTCTGTATAGCCCTGAAGAAGCTTGTGGCAAAACGTGTTGACTTTGAAGACCTACACTACATAATTGGATCTTTTGTATTCATAAATATTCCAACTAGGAATATTTTTTAAACTTATATTGTCTTGTCTTATGTAAATGATTTTTAATGTTTTTTGGATGTAATAAAAAGTATTTATTTTATGGCCTTCAAAAATCCAATTTTTTCCTTTCATGTTTTGCTAATGTCCGCCTGTCAGTTTTTCAGGCGGACTTGATCGGATGCTCCATGCACCCCTATGGGCAGCGAATGTCAGCAGTTACCTGCTGACATCCGACCTGATCCTGTCAGTGAATTTCAGATGGATAGAAATCCTATTTTCCATCCGTCTGGAGGATCGGATGAAAATGGACAGGTCTGTCTGTCTCAGCACAGTGAGTGGAACGGACCTGTCATCCACCTGCTCAGCAGAGATTGGCAAATCGGTCCCTGCTGAGCAAACAGAGTCCGCTGGGTGGAAAGCCCATGTGAAAGAACCCATACTGTTGAGCAGGAGCAGAGGGCCTGAGCCAGAGGTGGTGGAACTGGGTTCCACCCAGTTCCAGCTGAAAAAAAGACCTGCTCTTAATTAATAAAAAGATTCCTAAAATACAAAACTAAAACTAAACCAAACTAGGACATTTCTCAGAACTTACTTTTAAGATCCAAAAACCTAAATGCTATGTATTATCAGAACACAAATCACTTTTAGTTCTTCTGCCTTATTCCAAGAAATCTGAAGGATACATGCATTTACAAATTATGCATTTAAAGTTACAATGTCCTTTTATGCATACAAAACAAATCCTGAACAAAGTATTAGTTAGTATTAGTATAGTATAGTATAGTATAGTACAACATGTTACTGTTATAATTTAAATCTTTGTTAGATACACCCATTGCATACTGTTGTATTGCACCTTGCAATAAAAAAAAAACATTTAGGGGACAAAAAATAGTTGATTGTGGCCCTGTCCACATATGTTACGGTGAGATACACCCATTGCATATTGTTTAATTGTGCCTTGCAATAAAAAAAAAAAACATTTAGGGGACAGAGAAAGTCTGCATATGCACCAGAAATCAGCTTTTTTTGTCCCTAAATGTTTTTTTTTTTATTGCAAGGCGCAATTCAACAGTATGCAATGGGTGTATCTCACTGTAACATATGCGGACAGGGCCGCAATCAACTTTTTTTGTCCCCTAAATGTTTTTTTTATTGCAAGGCGCAATACAACAGAATGCAATGGGTGTATCTCACTGTAACATATGCAGACAGGGCCGCAATCAACTTTTTTTGTCCCCTAAATGTTTTTTTTTTATTCCAAGGTGCAATTTAACAGTATGCAATGGGTGTATCTCACTGTAACATACACGGACAGGGCAGCAATAAACTCTTTTGTCCCCTAAATAGTTTTTTTTTTATTGCAAGGCGCAATTCAACAGTATGCAACGGGTGTATCTCAATGTAACATTACGCGGACATGGCAGCAATAAACTCTTTTGTCCCCTAAATAGTTTTTTTTATTGCAAGGCGCAATACAACAGAATGCAATGGGTGTATCTCACGGTAACATATGCAGACAGGGCCGCAATCAACTTTTTTTGTCCCCTAAATGTTTTTTTTTTTATTCCAAGGTGCAATTCAACAGTATGCAATGGGTGTATCTCACTGTAACATTGCAGACAGGCCGCAATCAACTTTTTTTTGTCCCTATATAGTTTTTTTATTGCAAGGCGCAATACAACAGTATGCAATGGGTGTATCTCACTGAAATGCGTAAATGAAAAACTGAAAAATAATTTTTTTACCCTAAATATTGTAAAATAATTATTTTCCCCTCACATTGGTGCTTTTTGAAGACCAGGTTAGAAAAGCAATGTCTGTCTGACATACAATCTTTAAAGTTAAATATGATGGAAAAAAGGTTTTTTCTTTTTTAAATGCAGATTAAGCACACACATATGCACTGAGGTTGCATGAAATGTGCAGGACCGCACGCCTAACAGACTGATAACATTTTTTTGTTTCTCCCTTCTCCTCCTCACTTGGCTCAGGTCAGGGCATAAAGATCGTTCACTGCACCCCCACACAATACAATCAATGTAGATCACTGTCTGATTAAAGCAGATTGTTCCTATCTATGCTTTCCTACAAGCAATCTCTCCAGCCTGGCCCTACAGTCAACTCCTATCACTCCCTCCGGGCAAAACATTGTTCACTGCACCCCACAGAATCAAATCAATGTAGATCGCTGTATGATAAAGCAGATTGTTCCTCCTATGCTTTCCCTACAAGCAATCTCTCCAGCCTCGCCCTATAGTAAAGTCCTATCTCTCCCTCAGCAGCAGCAGTCAGGAACCTCTCCCTACAGTAGTATTAGCAGAGTGACGGGCGGCGCTGTGTGACTCTAGCTTATATAGTCTGGTCACATGCTGCACTGGCCTATCACAGCCATGCCATTAGTAGACATGGCTGTGATGGCTTCTAGGGCACACTAGTTAAACGCTTGCTGATTGGCTGCCTTGCACCTGTTGAAAGCGCGCCATTAAAACCACGCCAAAACATTAAAATAACGTTACCGAACAACGGACAGTACCCGAACATACAGTGAAATGTTCGGGTCCGGGTACCGAATACCCAAAAGTCTGGTACGAACACGAACAATACAGTCCGGGTTCGCTCAACCCTAATGATGAACCATTTGAACTCATCTATGATATTCTTCCAAAAGGTAATTTGGGTGGAGTGTGTTAAGTATACATTGGCAAGTGTAACAGGTCTGCCTGCCAAGTACCTTTTAGGAAAAGCTACTGTATCTGACCTCTGAGTCAGTCAATTGTTGTTAGAGAACAATGGAGCCTCTTCACTCACTAAGATGAATACTCCTTTGGTTTTAGATGTGTGATTGGTGGCATGGAAGGCTTTAGTGAAAAGTTTATTCAACAGGTTAGGGTTATGCTGTGTGCGGAAATGTGTTTCCTGAAGAAAAGCAAATTGTGGTCTGGACTTTTGAGTTTTACGTAGAAGTGAGATTCACTTTTCAGGAATATTCAAGCCTCAGTAGTGAGAGAGATCACTGTGGAACCTTTCCCAAGAGCAGAAAATGTCATTGTCAGGGTAGGTTGCAAGAGATGTTAGTGTGGAAATTTGTGTCTGTACTTACAGTAAGAAGAGCTCCGCTGTAGATCTTTTGACTTTAGTACATGGGTTACTGTTGGTTTTCTCTTTGCGTTGTGTATCGAGGAGGTCCAGAGAAAACAGTTCAAAGGAAAGAGTAATAGTAAGAAAGGGAGAGAAGAATAAAGATAAAAGTTTGTCTGTAAATAAAAGAAGCAAGAATGAGTGAGAGGTATACTTTAGCCAGTGATAGTACGAAATGGTGTAGATGCCCTATTTCGATAAAGGTATACACTGAAGATTTGTATCAACTAGAGTTGAGCGAACACCTGGATGCCCGGGTTGGGCAGGTTCAACCGAACTTGAAAAAAAAGTCCGGGTTCGTGAACCGGACTAACCCCAACTTTGCACTGATCCCGAACCCCATTGAAGTCAATGGAGACCCGAACATTTGAGCACTAAAATGGCTCTAAAACAAACGGCTGGAAAGGGCTAGAGGGCTGCAAATGGCAGCAAACTCTTCTTAAGAGCATGGCAAGTGCTCTGCAAACAAATGTGGATAGGGAAATAACTTAAAATAACTTAAAAAACAGAAAAATAAAAAATATTCATCTTGAATGATGTAGGAGGAGGACGAGGCCCATATGGAGTAGGAGGTCGAGGTGGCGGTGGATAGGGCGGTGTAGGTGGAAGCGGCGGAGGAGGAGGACGAGGCCCATATGGAGTAGGAGGTTGAGGTGGCGGTGGATGTGGTGGTATAGGTGGAAGCGGCGGTGGAGGAGGACAAGGTAGCCAACACTGGTTTTTGTTTTTAATTTTATTTCTTTTTAAATTAGGGTACACCCCAAAAGAGTAAAGCCCCGTACACACGTAGCGATTGTCGGCCGAACGATCGGCCATCTTTTGTCCGGTGCTGTCCTGTCGGTTGAAAAGTGCTAAGACTGCACATGAATTTTGTTGGCCAACAACAGCCGACTGCAGAAGTGATGTCATGTGATGGTTAACTTTCCGTGTGTTTTTTCTTCTCTGAGCATGCCCAGTCTTGCTCATCTGCTGTTTGTCGGCCGAATTCTGTATTGACTGAGGAACAATCGGCCATTCTGGTGTTGGCCAACAAAAATTTTAAAGCCTGCACACCAGATTCTGTTCGGCCGAAAAGTCGCAGTCGGTTGTCGGAAGCATTATACTAACAAGCCGACAATCGGCCGATCGGACGTTGGCCGAATATTTATGGCCGACAATCGCTACGTGTGTACGGGCCTTTAGAAAGATCAAATACAACAATGGCTGGGTAAGGCCGGTATACATGTCTATTCTGCACAAGGTACAGACAAATCCTGTGGGATCCATGCCTGGTTCATTTTAATGAACGTGAGCTTGTCCACATTGGCTCTGGACAGGCGGCTGCGCTTGTCTGTGATAACGCCCCCAGCCGTGCTAAATACACGTTCAGATAATACACTGGCTGCAGGGCAGGCCAGCACCTCCAAGGCATAAAGAGCAAGCTCAGGCCATGTGCCCAATTTGGAGACCCAGAAGTTGAAGGGGGCAGACCCGTCATTCAGTACGTGTATAGTATGTAAGGAACTGGGTTCGCCCTCTCTCATGGGGTCTCTCTTCGGGAGAGCCCCACCTAGTACTTGGGGTGGTCTGTTTCAGCAGACCTCCTAAAGAACGGGGTTGCCTGGTTTCGGCCAGGTTAGCCATTGTAGTGTAAGTACCCCAGTCCCTGTCAGGAGCCTTGCGCCCCAGGGGATCAGGGTCAAGGACCATGTGTACATCCTGTTCACTTTTTGTGTTTCACTTTTTTGATGTGCACTTTTTATGCACCCACCGGGTGATAGTCTGAGTGTGTTCACACACCAGGGGCTTAAAAAAAAACAGATGGTGGTCCTGGTTGTAGTGGCGTGCCGACAAAGCTTTTCCACATTTCATACATGCTAACCCTGCCTTCTGAGGTGCTGGCGGTGCCCTGGCTGCTTTGGTGACCTCCTCTGCCTTCGCCTTGTGCTTCCACTGTGCCCTCGCTGTCAGGTGGGAATGCCACCAGCATCGCTTCTCGACCTTTTGCCTAAGATCAAGTGTAGTATCTGTTGTTATCAGTTATCTGGGTGCCACCCTGCTGTGAACATGGTTCCTCATCCTCCACCTCGTCATCCTCCAGAACTGTGCCCTTGCTTGACAATTGTGTACCTGGCATTTGTGTGTGCAGGAACCCACCCTCGGAGATCAAGTGTAGTATCTGTTGTTATCAGTTATCTGGGTGCCACCCTGCTGTGAACATGGTTCCTCCTCCTCCATCTCCTCCTCCTCCTCATCATCATCATCCACCTCATCATCCTCCAGAACTTTGTCCTTGCTTGACAATTGTGTACCTGGTGTTTGTTGGTGCAGGAACCCACCCTCGGAGATCAAGTGTTGTATCTGTTATCAGTTATCTGAGTGCCACCCTGCTGTGAACATGGTTCCTCCTCTTCCATCTCCTCCTCATCCTCCACCTCATCATCCTCCAGAACTGTGCCCTTGCTTGACAATTGTGTACCTGCTGTTTGTGGGTGCAGGAACCCACCCTCGGAGATCAAGTGTAGTATCTGTTGTTATCAGTTATCTGGGTGCCACCCTGCTGTGAACATGGTTCCTCCTCCATCTCCTCCTCATCCTCCACCTCGTCATCCTCCAGAACTGTGCCCTTGCTGGACAATTGTGTACCTTGCATTTGTGGGTGCCAGAACCCACCCTCGGAGCCACTTGTGAATGACTGCCCTGAAAGACTTGGAAATGATCACTGCTCCAGATGCGGAGGTGGTAGAGGATGAGGAAGCGGAGTAGGAGGAGTAAGCAACAGGAGGCAAACTGAAGCACCCTACAATCCTCGGTGGTGGAAGGAGATGCGCCAAACAAATTTAAAGGGTGTATCTCACAGTAACATAATCAGCAAACGCTGCAAAATTATTAATTTTCCCCTAAATGGGTGTTTATTGAATAGCAGAATAGAACAACAGTATCCAAAGGGTGTATCTCACATGTACAGATACAGACTAAGCCGCAATTTAATATCTTTCTGTCCCCTAAATGGGTGTTTATTGAATAGCAGAATAGAGCAACAGTATCCAAAGGGTGTATCTCACACGTACAGATACAGACTATGCTGCAATTTAATATCTTTCTGTGCCCTAAATGGGTGTTTATTGAATAGCAGAATACAACAACAGTATCCAAAGGATGTATTTCACACGTACAGATACAGACTAGTCCGCAATTTTATATTTTTTCCCTAAATGGGTGTTTATTGAATAGCGGAATAGAACAACAGTATAGAAAGGGTGTATCTCACAGTAAAATATGCAGACTAGCCCTCAATTTTTTTCCTCCCTAAATGGGTTTATATTGCAATGCGCAATACAACAGTATGCAATGGGTGTATCTCACTGTAACATATACAGACAGGACCGCAATTAACTTTTTTTCCCCCTAAATGGGTTTTTTATTGCAATGTGCAACACAACAGTATGCAATGGGTGTATCTCACTGTAACATATGCAGACAGGGCCGCAATTAACCTTTTTTCCCCTAAATGGGTTTTTATTGCAATACACAACACAACAGTATGCAATGGGTGTATCTCACTGTACCATATGCACACAGGGCCGCAATTAACTTTTTTTTCCCCCCTAAATGGGTTTTTATTGCAATGTGCAACACAACAGTAAGCAATGGGTGTATCTCACTGTAACATATGCAGACAGGGCCGCAATTAACTTTTTTTCCCCCTAAATGGGTTTTTATTGCAAAGTGGAATAAAACAGTATGCAATGGGTGTATCGCACTGTAACATATGAATGAAAAGCTGAAAAATAATTGTCCCCTTAATTGGTGCTTTTTGAATAGCAGATTCGAAATGCAGTGTCTGTCTAAACGCTGTAAGTCACAGTAAAATATGAAGGAAAAAAGTTTTTTCTTTTTTAAATGCATATTAAGCAGAAAGAAGGGGGGAGTGGTGGGACTTTACATGAGGTGCACGGTGGGATTTGCCGTGCATCTCCATCCCTAATATTTGTTGCAAAGAAAAAGAGGTTGGGACTTTACATGAGAGACATAAATGGGTCGGCAGGGAAAATGTCAGCAGCATTTATTGATACATATAAAATAAAACATACATGGCAGATCAAAAATTATATCATCAAATAATACAATACAGATGAACACTCCTCAAATACAATGAAATGTGTCCGACAAAGCTAATTTCCAATAATATAGAGTAATCAACATATGCAGGATATAACAGAACTTGAAGTTCCAAGTAATGGAGTAATTCAATATTTTACAAACATCATTGACTCAACGCGTTTCGTGGACCCAAATCGTCACTTCGTCAGCAGTAGATGTGTGTATTTTACTAATCTAGAAAAATGGGAAAATTAGGCATATATGAGGATAATGCAAGAGATGAATGTCAACGGGTCTGTGGTAGTGAGCCCTTATAGATCCCCAGCTCAGGATTCCCCAGGGCGCGGAGTCTAAGTCCCAGCCTGCTTCTTCACCAGGGCCCCTGGTGGTGGGGATGGACTTGCAGCAGACTGTAACCAGGTTTCGCCCCCAGGTAGGCCCAGCTGAAGATGTGGAGACCGCTGGCGTGTGCAGAGTAAACAGGAGACTACAAGAATATCCAAGAGACAAGCTGAGGTCAGGACAGGCAGCAGACGTACATAGACGGAGAAACGAAGCCGGGTCGGTACACAGGAGATCAGATACAATAGCCAAGGTTACAGGGAAGGGAGCTCAGAGAACAGCAATGTTGCTCAAGCAAGGAGCAGTGCACTAAGCATGTGTATATATAGGGAAGCATACAGGGAGGTGACCCAGGAAGTAATTGACAGGAACAGGATATAACCCAGAGTGGAGCAGGCGAAGCCCATAGGAGAACAGAGAAGCCCAAACACTAAATGTGAAGGGAGGCAAGACAGAAGCACTGCAGCAAGGAGGTAAGAATATACAGACAAAACTATAGGCTAACTTGTGACAGTACCCCCCCCCCTCTTACGGGGCCTTCCCACTCGTTTGGGCTAAGCCTTGAGAGGAAACTTCTGATGAAAAAGTTTCACCAAACGAGGTGCAGAAACATCAGTGGAAGGAATCCAATATCTCTCCTCAGGACCATATCCTTTCCAGTCCACTAGATGCAAGAGCCTCCCCCTGGAGGCTTGCTTGATTTCATATTGATCCGAAGTACTGGCTATTGGAGAAGGACAACGAACAGGACGAGAAAACCTATTGATGATGTATGGTCTAAGGAGAGAAACATGGAAAACAAACATGGAAAACATTAGGAATTTTTAGATGTGATGGTAGACGGAGCTTAAAAGCGACAGGGTTAACCTGGCTGAGGATTGTAAAGGGACCAATGAAACGGGAAGCAAACTTCATAGAGGGTACCCTGAGATGGATATTCTTGGTAGAGAGCTAAACCTTATCACCAGGGAGAATTTTGGGGCTCACACAGCGATGACGATCGGCAGCTACCTTGTACCTGGAAGCTGCCAGATGTAAATTCTTGGAAACATCTACCCAGATAGAATTGAGAGACCATTGCATCTCTGCGGCCGCCGGCACCTCGGCAGAGATTGGAACAGGAAATGGTACTGAAGGATGGCGGCCAAATACCGTGAAGAAGGCATTAGCATGGTTATTGAGGGCAAATTCTGCCCAGGGTAAAAGGTCTACCCAATCATCCTGATGGGCAGAAATGAAGGCATGAAGATACTGTTGACCATTTGACTGCGGATGAAAAGCTGAGGAGAAATCCAACTTGATTCCATATTATGTGCCCAGGGCTCTCCAGAAGCGGGCCGTAAACTGAACTCCTCTATCTGAGACAATGTGTGAGGGCATACCATGGAGACAAAAGATTTCCCTAATGAAGATGGAAGCCAAAGTGACAACAGAGGGTAGGCCTGGAAATGGAGTTAAGTGACACATTTTAGAAAACCTGTCCACCACCACCCAGATAATGGTGGAGCCCGCTGATGTGGGTAGTTCAGATATAAAGTCCATAGAGATGCAGCGCCACGGTACATCTGGAACAGGTAGAGGTAACAGGAGACCTGCTGGAGCTGAAGTAGAAGACTTAGACTGCACGCAAATGGAGCAAGCCTGGAAATATTCTTCAACATCCTTCCGGAGTGAGGGCCACCAGTAGTAACGCAGAAGGAAGGCACAGGTGCGTTGCACACCAGGATGTCCAGAGAGTTTAGAGTCATGTGCCCATTTGAGAAGCTTGGGGCAAAGGGAGGACCTCACAAAGGTCTTTCGGGGAGGGATACGTGGAGACTGAAGGTGAGTGTAGGCCAGGAAACAATTGGCAGGAATAATGTGTTCAGGTTCAATATGACACTCGGAGTCAGCAACGTCAAATGATCTGGACAAGGCATCCGCACGAGCATTCTTGGAGCCGGGCCAGAAGGTGATGTCAAAATTAAACCTGGCAAAAAAGAGAGCCCATCGTGCTTGCCTGGGATTTAAATGTCAGGTGGACTGCAGATATTGGAGGTTCTTATGATCGGTATAGATCAGAATACGACGAGGAGACCCCTTCAGTAGATGTCGCCATTCTTGCAGTGCCAGCTTGATAGCCAGAAGCTCCCGATCCCCGATGGCGTAATTTTTCTCTGCATCAGAAAACTTTTTAGAGAAAAAGTCACAGGGGCGGAGCTTGCTGTCATGCCTTTGGAGAAGGACGGCCCCCACTCTCAAGGACGAAGCATCTACTTCCAAGAAGAAAGGCTGAAGAATGTCAGGACATTTGAGAATAGATGCCGATAGGAAGGCCGATTTGAGCTTGTGGAAAGTCTCGACAGCTTCAGGAGGCCAGGTTCTGGCATTGGCGCCCTTCTGGGTCAAGGAGGTAATGGTTGCCACCAGAGAGGAGTAATCAGGGATGAACTGGTGATAGAAATTGGTGAATCCCAAGAACCGTTGCATAGCTTTTAGACCAGAAGGCTGGGGCCAGTTGGAGATGGCCTGAAGTTTGGCAGGATCCATAAGCAGCCCTTTATCTGTGACTATGTAGCCTAGGAAAGGAACTTGGGTTTGCTCGAAGAGGCACTTCTCCAACTTCACATACAAACGGTGGTCCCGAAGATGTTGAAGAACCGTACAAACATGCTGGCGATGAGTGTTCAAATCTGGAGAAAAGATGAGTATGTCATCCAGATACACGATGACACAAACATATAGGAGATCAGAAAAAATGTCATTAACAAAGTTCTGGAAGACAGCTGGGGCGTTACACAAGCTAAAAGGCATTACGAGATATTCATAGTGCCCATCTCTGGTGTTAAAAGCGGTTTTCCATTCATCTCCCTCTCGAATCCTAATCAAATTGTATGCTCCACGGATGTCCAACTTGGTGAAAATGTGAGCATCTCGTAGCCCGTCAAAAAGTTCAGAAATCAAGGGTAACGGCACCGATTCTTAATGGTAATGGCAGCTAGACGCATAGCCTGGGGAACTAGAGGAATGCCCAGTTCAGTGGCCAAAGACTGCTCAATGAAATTCCCGGCTGCTCCAGAGTCTACATATGCAGAAACTTGATATGAATTTAGGGCCCAATGAATAGAGACGGGTATAACAAATCGAGGGTAGGTGGCAGAGTTCAGATTCTGGTCTAGATTGCCTCCCTCTGAGCGACCTAGACCCGAGAGTTTCCCAGATGGACGGCAGGATTTATCATATGACCACCAGCTCCGCAGTAAAGACACAGGCCGAGTCTCAGGCGGCGGGACCTCTCTTGTGGAGCGAGGCGTGTCCGGCCTAATTGCATGGGTTCTTCAGAAGTCAATACTGCTGGAGAGATGGGTTGTTCCAGAATGTTCTGGACAACAGGAGCAAGGTGACCCACCGGGGGGGTGACATGACACAGTCCTTTCCAGATCTCGCTCCTGGAAGCGGACATCAATTTGGATGCTAAGGGAAATCAAGCCATCCAAGGTGGTGGGTAAAGTTCTGCCAGCTAGTTCATCCTTAATACGATCCGCAAGACCTTGCCAAAATGTTGCAGTAAGAGCCTCGTTGTTCCATGCCAGTTCCGAAGCCAAGGTGCGAAACTGAACTGCATATTGACCAACAGTCATGTTTCCTTGACAAAGACGAAGAAGGGCTCCAGAAACAGATGAGGCCCTGCCAGGAACATCAAAGGTGTTACGGAAAGCTTGTAGGAAGGCAGAGAGACTGGATACGGTAGGATCTTGACGCTCCCACAGCGGCGAGGCCCAAGCCAAGGCTGGTCCCGACAGGAGTGAAATCATGTATGCCACCTGGAACGATCAGTAGGAAAGTAGCTGCTAGCTCGATGTAGCTTGAGCACTGATTGATGAATCCCAGACAAGCTTTGGGGTCCCCAGAGAAGCGAGATGGCGGAGGCAGCTGGAGTTTTGCAGGACTGACCTCTGCTGGAGGGACTGCGGAAGCGGAAGCGACAGGGGCAAACACAGGATCTGGAACAGAGTAAGTGGGAGTAGGCACAATCTGCAGATGATCCAGACGGGAGGAAAGAGCCTGCAGACACTGCATAATCTGTTCTTGATAAGCCTGCTGAACGTTAACTCTCTGCTCCAAACTCTGAAGTTGATCCTGAAGTGACTGCAGTGTCTCCGACGAGCTCATGGCTTGAGCAAGCTGTCAATGGGTCTGTGGTAGTGAGCCCTTATAGATCGCCAGCTCAGGATTCCCCAGGGCGTGGAGTCTAAGTCCCAGCCTGCTTCTTCACCAGGGCCCCTGGTGGTGGGGATGGACTTGCAGCAGACTGTAACCAGGTTTCGCCCCCCAGGTAGGCCCAGCTGAAGATGTGGAGACCGCTGGCGTGTGCAGAGTAAATAGGAGACAACAAGAATATCCAAGAGACAAGCTGAGGTCAGGACAGGCAGCAGACGTACATAGACGGAGAAACAAAGACGGGTTGGTACACAGGAGATCAGATACATTAGCCAAGGTTACAGGGATGGGAGCTCAGAGAACAGCAATGTTGCTCAAGCAAGGAGCAGTGCACTGAGCTTGTGTATATATAGGGAAGCATACAGGGAGGTGACCCAGGAAGTAATTGACAGGAACAGGATATAACCCACAGTGGAGTAGGCAACACCATAGGAGAACAGAGAAGCCCAAACACCACATGTGAAGGGAGGCAAGACAGAAGCACTGCAGCAAGGAGGTAAGAATATACAGACAAAACTATAAGCTAACTTGTGACAATGAAAAATATCTGCCTTACCTGCCTATGTGCCCTCAGCTCCCGTGGGAGGCATTTGGGGCCAGTTCCAGTCTCCATGCCATTCTGCATGCCGCTATGTAAGTCCCTTTTCTCCTCCCCATTTTTTACATTTTGTATATTTTTCATCTCTTGCATTATCCTCATATATGCCTAATTTTCCCATTTTTATAGATTACTAAAATACACACATCTACTCCTGATGAAGTGGCGACTTGGGTCCATGAAACGCGTTGAGTCAATGAGGTTTGTAAAATATTGAATTACTCCATTACTTGGAACTTCAAGTTCTGTTATATCCTGCATATGTTTATTACTCTGTATTATTGGAAATTAGCTTTGTTGGACATCATTCATTGTATTTGGGGAGTGTTCATCTGTATTGTATTATTTGATGTTATCATTTTTGATATGCCATGTATGTTTTATTTACATGTATCAATAAATGCTGCTGACATTTTCCCTGCTGACCCATTTATGTCTCTCATGTAAAGTCCCAACCTCTTTCCTTTGCATATTAAGCAGACACATATGCACTGAGGTTGCAGGAAATGGCCGCTACACACCGCACGCCTAACAGGTTGGATACTGTTGTTGTTCTATTCTGCTATTGAATAAAAAAAAACCCATTTGAATGAAAAACTGAAAAATTATTTTTTTCCCTAAATACTGAAAAATAATTATTTTCTCCTTACATTGGTGCTTTTTGAAGAGAAGGTTAGAAAAGCAGTGTCTGTCTAAACACTGTATGTCAAAGTTAAATATGAAGGAAAACATTTTTTTTCTTTTTAAAATGCAGATTAAGCAGACACATATGCACTGAGGTTGCAGGAAATGGCCGCTACACACCGCACGCCTAACAGACTGATACAAGTTTTTTTTTCTCCTCCTCACTGGGCTCAGGTCAGGACATAAAGATTGTGCACTGCACCCCCACACAATAGAAGCAACGTAGATCGCTGTCTGATTAAAGAACATTGTTCCTATGCTTTCCCTCAAAGCAATCTCCAGTCTGACCCTACAGTAATCTCCTATCTCTCTCCGGGCAAAAAGATCGTGCACTGCACCCCCACACAATCAAATCAATGTAGATCGCTGTCTGATTAAAGAAGATTGTTCCTATGCTTTCCCTCAAAGCAATCTCCAGTCTGACCCTACAGTAATATCCCTATCTCTCCCTAAGCAGAATCAGCAGGAACCTCTCCCTAGTATAGTTTGAGCAGAGTGACGCGCGGCGCTATGTGACTCCAGCTTATATAGACTCTGGGTCACATGCTGCACTGGCCAATCACAGCCACGCCATTAGTAGGCATGGCTGTGATGGCTTCTAGGGCACACTAGTTAAACACTTGCTGATTGGCTGTCTTGCACCTGTTGAAACCGCACCATTAAAACCGTGCCAAAACATCAAATAACATTACCGAACAACGGACAGTACCCAAACATACAGTGAAATGTTCTGGGTTCAGTCTGGGTTCGCTCAATCCTAGCAACAACACCTTTCAATGAATCACACTGAAGGTCAATAAGAACATAGTTAGATGGTGTATTAAACAATTTAGAGTATATAACAGTTTATAACTACTAACTATTTGGTGCATCGGAGGAGTTATAATGGCAGCCCAAAGAGTAAAGGTAAATAAAATTTAGTGAACTACAAAGGTCTGAACCCATGATATTTCCTTTGAAAGCAAAACTGAGATAATATAAAAATGGATCTCCCAGTCGGTGGCGAGAAGAGGGGCAGGATACATTATATAGAGAAAAAAAGTCCGGGGGGGGGGAGTTCTTATCCAGATCTGTATCTATAGCCCTCTAAATAGGTGAGTCTATGATCTTAGATAGACCTGACCATTGATTAGAATATATATGTCAGGTCAGATAGAATCAGGGTGATTAGCAATGTTATTCTCATCCATAATAGTTCAGAAAGTGTCTCTTGGTCCTGGGTGACTTGGATTGGAACGAGAGATGTCCTGCAGTTTCAGTGTGATGTTTATGCATCTTCATTTCTTGGAAGGAGGACTGATGAGCATGTCTGGGTTTCGGAATTCCGCATACCATTCAGGTGCGTCAACGTGTAGTATCTGTATGGCATCGCAAAAGGATGGTAAATCCGCCAGAGTACAAAATAAATGAGGTTAACCACTGTGAGTTACACTTAAAGCAAAGGGTCATTTCCAATGATAAGTGTGTCCTTTGTATCTTATGGCATCCAGGAGCGGGTCCAGTACCCTTCTATTGTTCAGAGTAAAGGGGGAAAGATCCTGATAGAGAATAATAGTGTCGTCATTGAATAGGATTTGGTCATTCGTTCTGGCCTTAGCCAAAATGTCTTCCTTCATGGTAAAGTTTTGCAAACAGCATATAATATCTCTTGGTGGTGCAGTATCAGGTCCCTTTCGTCTAAGCCCTCTATGAGCTCTGACAAAGTCAATGGAGGCATCTTCTGGTCTCTCCAGCAGACTGTTAAAGATTTTTTTGTAGGGCCTGCTTGATTTGGTCTGGGGGGACAGATTCTGGTAAGCCTCTTACTCTGATGTTATTGCGTCTGCCGCGATTGTCTAAATCCTCTATTTGCCTATTCATCTCAATTAAATTTGCAGTATGTGAGTCTGTTGTTTGCTCTAGACGTTGTATGTTCTTGTCCCTGTGTTTCCCGGCTTTCTCTGCTGAGGCTAGTTTCTCAACCAAAACGTTGTTATGGCTGTGGAAAAGGTCTTTTTAATGTCGGTGGCTATGGCCATCATGTCTGAGCAACTCCTCACTGTCCACTTTAACATACAGGTGGTCCCAGTGGTGGATTCGCCACCGGATCACCCTTATGGACGGTGGGAGAGGTGTCCTACCCCCCTCCCGCCGCTTCCAGGTAGTTTTCCCAGCTTACCGGAACTGCCATAGCAGGGAAAACTTTCCGGCCCACTCTCCTCTCAGGCAGGAAGTCGAGCGAGGGCAACATGGCCCTCACTCGACTCTATGACCTTGGAGGACATACGTTGCTTCCTAGCAACAGCTTTAAAGAGACAATTTTTTTTCATCATTAAAAAAATGACTTTTGTTTTTCTTTTTTAGTGTACATGTGAGATCTGAGGTCTTTTTGACCCCAGATATCACATTAAAGATGGCATGTCATGCTTATTCCTATTACAAGGGATGTTTACATTCCTTGTAATATGAATAAAAGTTATCAAACAAGTTAAAAAAAAACAGTGTAAAAATAAAAATTAAAAGATAAAATAAATAGGAAAAAAAAATAAATAATTAAAGCGTCCCGTCCCCGTTAGCTCGCAAGTCGCATCCACACATGTAAACGGTGTTCAAACCACACATGTTCATTAGAGCAAGAGCAATAATTTGAGCCCTAGACCTCCTCTGTAACTCTAAACTGGTAACCTGTAGACATTTTTAAAGTGTTGCCCATGGGGATTTTTAAGTATCAATGTTTTTCACCATTCCACGAGCGTGCACAATTTTGAAGCATGACATGTTGGATATCTATTTACTCAGCATACCATTATCTTTCACGTTATAGAAAAAAAATTGGACTTACTTTACTGTTTTCTTATTTTTTAATTAAAAATTTAACTATTTCCAAAAAAAATGCAAGATCTCCATTTTATTCTCTGGGGTCTCTGATAAAAAAAAATAGAATGTTTGGGGGTTCTAAGTAGGGACCGACCGATTATCGGCAAGGCCGATTATCGGAGGGCCAATATTCACTTTTGCCGATATATCTGTATCGGCCCCGGAACTGGACGATATTACCAATATTCCAAATATTGCTCATGTAAGGGTAAAATGATGTCACATAGCATAATTCCATTTACAAATGTTATTGAATATGCCACTCACATATGTACAAAAGATAAGCAATTCCACATTAGCAGATCTGCTGGCAGATTGGTATCTCTCACCCACTTGCCGTAAGTGATACCCGGGTGATACCGTTTCATTCAGAATCCACTCAATACCGCTCCGTCCCTCACCCGCGTCATCTTCCACCCACCCGATACTGCTCCGTCTCTCACCCACTTGCCGTAAGTGACACCTGGGTGATACCGCTGAACATGTGACCTCCGAGATCATATGCCGGACGGAGCGGTATCACCCGGGTGTCACTTACGGCAAGTGGGTGAGAGACGGAGAGGTATCAAGTGGGTGCCGGACAGATCGGTATCACCCGGGTATCACGTACGGCAAGTGGGTGAGAGATACCGATCTGCCAGCAGATCTTCCAATGTGGAATTGCTTATATCTTTTGTACATATGTGAGTGGCATATTCAATAACATTTGTAAATGGAATTATGCTATGTGACATCATTTTACCCTTACATGAGCATCACCACCTAATGGTTGGAGGAGGAGAAGACTAGTCTCGGACCCTGACATAGGATGTATAAAATATCGGCCAATACCAATACGTTGTGACCAATATATCCGTATTGGCCCTGAAAAAACCATATTGGTCTATCCCTAGTTCTAAGTAATTTTCCTGCAAAAAAAAAACAAATTTTAACTTGTAAACAACAAGTGTTAGAAAAAGACCCGGTCCAGAAGTGGTTAATAGGGGCAAATACTAGACACTGATAAGAGATAAGAGAAATTTGATAGCATGCTATTACAGATATGAGGGAGTTAAGTGTGCACCATATAGGGACCATATGGTCACATTCTCAGAAGAGGTGTAAAAGTGTGCTTTTTGTCAGGTAGCCTCTAAAGCAAAAAGGAGACACCACTGGAAACAAGCAATGCAATTTAGCAGGAGTCAGGTACTAGCTAGTGAATAGTTTGATGGCTGTTTCTCTGATAGATAGAGATCTAGTACATTTCTTCAAATTGTCCACACAAAGAAGCACACAGAGATTGATGGACAGTTTTTTTTAATTTATTCATGCTTATTTTGATTATGGACTACTAGAAATGTTTAACATATAAGGACATAACATAACATATGTTGGTGCATAATATTCATAATTTTGCAATCTTTGTACTATTTATATTTTACATTTTTGGTGTGGGAATACATATCAGTGTGAGCTGGCAACTACAAACATAATAAAAAAATTAAATACAAGAGGACAGCTTAAGAGTATTTTACTATATCAGGCTTATTGGGTAGAGTAAATAAAAGAAAAATTTTATTTTGGCATAGTCATATATAGATATTCTATTTTACATAGAAATGTTGAGCAGTGGCGTCCATTTTGTTAGGTTACTGAAAGGTTAAATTTCCTTTAAAAGTGCCTGTTCAGGAAATTCTTAAACAGGTTTACCCCAAACAGGCTGTGTTGACCTAAGGTAATGAATAAATAGTCTGTTGACTTTCTTTAAGATAAAGTCTAGCTGACACTATACCAAGATAATCTTGTTTGTGTGATAACCATAAACATTAGTCAGTATTTTCTGTATTTAGATTCATTTAAAAATAGGATTTACAGATACATTATGATCTTATATGTAACATAATATTAACAATGAAATATATATATAACTAACATGCATAGATATGTAGAACACTGTTATATATTATAATTGTTTCATATATTGCTAAATTCTAACTTTACTGATTTTGATGACTCATCACTGCATGTTTAGTAAGGCTTCAGTAAATAAGCTCTTGTAAGTGGTAAAGCATCATAAAACTTTTCTGGCCTTGCCAGGTGTTTAGTCTATGAGGTCTGAATTGTAAGCTCTTTGTCAATATAAGGTGCAAAGTTTATTTGAAGATAAATAATGCTGCTATATTGCTATATACTGAACCTAAGAGCAATGCAATACTGCCATCACTGGTGACTGAATGCTACTATGGTAATTGAAGTCTTGGGTTAAAAAGTAAAATCCAATATATATTAAATAAGATATATTAAATATTAAAATATTGTTACCAAGATTAATTCCTTATTTAGATACATGGTGGATATTAAATGGACATGTAATAGATGAGAGCATGGATACATTTTATGTTGTTTTATAATAGTCTTAAATGGAGAAATCTTTATTTAATATTCAATATTCTGGTCAACCAAGAGGTGTCACCCTATGACATCACCAGTTAATGAATAAGATGTTCCAACCAATGGGGATCATGTTACTCCCTCTGGGTTTAACTTATGGTCATTTTAATAGTCCTTTGTTCTATACCATATAAAAAGAAAAAGCCCAGATGACACATCACACATGACATTTTTCCCAATATACATCACACATAAAACATACACGCTACTACAGCCATGCATAGACTCATCTACACAGACTCCATTTTGCTCCATCATGTATCTGAAACTTTGAGGGACGACAAATGACACTCCTCCCTAATTGGCCACCATCTTGGAAATGCAGCCATCTTAAGGACTCTGGTAACGACTATTCTAAGCTAGCAGCCATTTTAAATATGGTAAATATTCCTTGCTAATTATTTGATTATTATTCAATATTGTTTATGTACTTCCTTATATGTTTTACATTTCGTGCTAAAGGGTAACGAGAGTACAATCCCAGCCGTATAAACTATATGTAGATTTTTCTCTAAAAAGTTGATTTTAGTTTTCATAACATTTTTATTAAATATCAGATTTAGCGCATATTGGCGTATTAGTCTCACGTTTTGCATAGACTATTCTCGCTTCATCTGCAGTGGAGTGACTATCAGACTGTGTATTGCGCAAACAATTGTGGTCTGATTATATAGAATATTAATTTATGGTTTATACTATACCTGGAGAAAACGTAATCTTGCTTTATTTGTACTTTCATTATTGAGCTACAAATCACATTGCATTTATTGTTTGAAGTTTGTATTTTTTGTAAAGTTATCTTTTTGTGTCATCTCAAGTTTGATCATTTATTGTGAGTACATGTCTGGTGAATAAATATTCTTATATATATTCCATACTGTAGACTGTTTTCACTAAGATTGGTATATGCTTTTAAAAAGAAATTAATCAATAAAAAGAATTTGCTACATATTGATTTATGGAAATAAGTTGAGATTCTCCTTTCGCACAGATCTTTGCTTATTGACATAAATAGACACTGTTATATTCAGAGCAGTATAAACATTCTGACATAATGGAGGCGGCCCAGCGAGATATTATTAATTTTTGACAACTATATAGCGAAAATGTACAGCATTCTCTGATTGTATGAGATGGAGAGTATGAAGTCACTGCCCCACCTCTCCACTTCGTCCAGTCAGAGAACACTTTGCATTCATTGAAAAAATGCAAAGTAATTTCTGAATGGTATCTGTGCTGAGTGGGTGACCTCTTGCATTCACAATGCAGCAGGGCAGCAGATCTGTGTCTACAACAGTGATTTCCAGCTTCCAACAGGTATGCTATATGCAAAATGTTAAAATATCCATACCTTAAATTCTTCTTCAAAGAAGGGCCATTTTCAATTGAAGAGAAGAGATTGATAATTAGCGAATGTGTTTTCTCCCAGGGATTGCTCAGGACAGTTTAAGAGGCCAATGTGTGTGTGATAACTGTATGGCAAATATGCATAAAGAATCCCTAAATATGTGTTTTATTAAGAGCATGGCATCTCAAGTTCAATTTTCTTTTAAGTATTTGTTTCATTCCATTTTTCCATTCCTGAGATGAAATACTGCACCTCTGTAACTTATTCTTAGGAAAGGAAACACACATATTTTTGAAAGGGAAAAGTAACTTTCTTTCAAAAAGCCTATTGTAGCAGATCCTCTTTCAATTGTTCAGAGCGAGGATTAACTCAGAGCAGTACAACATAAATCCTTTGATCTTTCAATGTGCTGCTGAACTTCATGTGAAAAATTGAGTTGTTGTCCTCAAACTAAAAAAAAAAGAAAAAACATAGAAACCACTGCAACAGATATTTTTCATTACCTTGTAATATATTGTATATTTATTTAGCTTTAGCTCACTGACAGATATATAGAATTTACAGTGAAACATATATTTAGTAATTCCTTGGTAAACATTTTGAAATGTTGCATAAACATTAAGATCCAAATAAATAGGTATCTTTTGTCAGTATAAATCCTAATCTTAAAATATAAATGTATTGAATGGAGATTATACCATCACAGGGTGGTACTGTGAGTGCATAGATGGTAGCAAGAGGGTACCATGTCCCAATCACTAAAGCATATACATAAGAAAACACATTTACTTTTAGGCACCAGTAATAAAAAATCAAAAAATGTATTTAATACAAAATAAATATGTCATTTTGTCACACTACTAAAATTAGTGTTTGACCAACCCAATTCATACAGCTTGACACAGGCCAGCTGGTAAGCCGGAACCCTATAGCGATCACCAGCAGAACTGGAGTAGGTCAGCTTGACATTTTGAGCTTGACATGTTTCCTGCTTCCTCAGGAGCTTATTTATTCTGAATAGATAAAATACTTCAATAAGTACATAAACAATGTATTCATCAAACAAATATCCCTTGGAATATAAGTGAAGTAGAACTACCAAGGCTGTGCTCAATATCCAGGAACTGGAGGCCAGCATACATATAGGTCAAGGGCAGGCGTGGGGACACACAGGATAACCAACAGGCAGCAAAGTATGTAACCCCTATTTAGATGAGGTATATAGATAGGTTAGAGTAGCAGACCACACCACCAGAAGGAGTCTTAAAGGGTAGATAAAAACTAAAAGAACACCTACCCATGACATCTACAGTTTAATGGGGGCACGGGCAACAGTACTTAATACTGTATGTGGGGTAAGGCATAAAGTATAGCTAATAGCTAAGCCACTTCCAAGTTCTTAGATAGGCATCTAAAATTGTAAGAAGGTAGGATTAGCATCAACTTTTCAACTAAAGTAGTGTGGCCATTTAAATTAATATTATATGTTGGAAGAGGTGCTTACCTTTTTAGGAACTGATGAGATTATGCTTGGGGTGGCCAGCAAGGAAGTTTTTTGCTTGGGTTATAGTAGTATAGGTAACAGGGTAAACCAATATTCTACTTGAGGGTAAAGGTAGCAAAATCCCGGAACACATACATATGTTTCACAGATAGAGGCTCACAGCTGAGCCTTATATGTGTGTCCCGATTGGGGGTGTCTACGCCAGCTGGCAATGGCATCACCCAACCTGGCCAAGAGTGTGCATGCCCCAACCACCGCGCACATGCATAGATGATCTTCAGAGGGATCACTGGCCCAAAGAGTGGGGAGGGCATAGAGAGCACTCCAATGGAGGTGGACTCAGGGGAGAACACCCCCTAGGGTCTCCTCCAGGTGATGCAGCTCATTCAGAGCCCAAACAATGTAAAGGCTGGGAAAAGTGCCCGGCCGCATATCTAACCAAAACTGCCTACTACTCATGGCTACTAATAATTCTGGGAAATCAACCACAGCCAGGCATATAAATTACTATATAATTGCATAACAGAGTACAAAAATATTTGGACACACACATTTATAATCTCTAACATACAAACAGAAACAATGTACATCTGGCTAGTTATGAACAAATGTTAGGTACAAAAGTTGCACAATCACCCCTATGATTCAATTGTATGCCAACTGATATATTCAATGATACTCACAGAATCGACTTATAGGACTGCATGTCATGTATTCCTGGTGGATAGGTAGCATTAAACCACTTTATCCACAGATTCTCTTGTCCTAGTCACTCCCCACCCTGGGTCCTGGGGAATGACTTTAAGGACAAGGAAAATCACCATTAATGTATTACATTTGTGGTAAAGGTCAAGGTGTCTGCTCACAGGAGTAGGCATTATGCCATTGGCTGAATAATAAATGTGGTCATTCAGTCTCGGTCTCAACTGGAAGATTGTTTTCACAACAGAAAAAAAAAACTCACACCTACAAAGCATTAGGTAAACAACAGCTTGGGTGCTGCAATCAGCAAAGAATAGAAGGTTTCTCCATTTGGGAGTACAAATCGTGTGTCAGTATAAATCCAGGGATAGAGAGTACAATGACCACATTTACATAGTTACATAGTTACATAGTTAGTGAGGTTGAAAAAAGACATCCGTCCCTCCAGTTCAACCTATGATGTGTGTGTGTGTTTGCTGTTAACCATACATTGTATACCCCTGTATGTTGTGGTCTTTAAGGTGCCCATCTAATAGTTTTTTGAAACTATTGATGCTCCCTGCTGATACGACTGCTTGTGGAAGAGAATTCCACATCCTTACTGCTCTGACAGTGAAGAACCCCTTACGTATATTAAGGTTAAACCGCCTTTCCTCTAGTTTTAGTGAGTGGCCACGTGTCTTATTGTATTCCATTTCTCTGAATAGTTTGTTCCTTATGCTAGGGTCGCCAGTACAGTATTTGTACATTGATATTATATCACCCCTCAATCGTCTCTTCTTCAGAGAGAATAAGTTCAGTGCTTGTAGTCTTTCCTCATAGCTGATGTCCTCCATTCCCCTAATTATTTTTGTTGCCCTTCTCTGGACTCTCTCCAGTTCCAGCACATCCTTCCTGAGGACTGGTGCGCAGAACTGGACAGCATACTCCAGATGTGGCCGGACCAGAGTCTTCTAGAGAGGGAGAATAATCTCTTTATTTCTGGAGTGAATCCCCTTTTTTAAGGCATCCCAGTATTCTGTTGGCTTTGCTTGCAGTGGCTTGGCATTGCATACCACTGCCAAGCCTGTTGTCTACCAGTACCCCCAAGTCCTTTTCCATCCTGGACTCACCCAGAGGTTCCCCCCCTAGTGAGTAGCTTGCTTTCTGGTTTCTGGCATTTCTGGCATCTGACATTTATGAACCCCCTATAAGACATGACTGGCACCTCGGAGTAGGAACATAGTGGCTACTAGTTAACCTATCCCGGAGTGATGTGGCACATCTAAAAACTATTTCGGGATAGTCTTGGATGTATTTTCTAAATAAATATTTCTAAATAGCGTCCTGCATCCCGATGGGCATGCTGGCGTTAAACCTACTTCCACCTGGGGTGGAGGAAGTAGCTGTGATGTCAGCAGTCTCTTGCTGAAAATACACTGTCACACATCACCCCTATTTACACCAGCCGCTCCATCCATTAGTAGCCAGCAGCCTTGATGTTACCGACATTTCCAATGATGACACACACAACAGATATTTCCACCAAGTGAGTGTAATATCTATCTCTATTTATTATGACACTATTTTTAACAGTCTACATTTAAAGGGAGGCACCCTATTCTTCTACATATTCATATCTGTCTTAGGTACTCAGGAACTGTATAATGGGAGCTGCCACCATCTGAGCTAACGTTTACCAATCTTTACATTCCACTCTTCATTTATTTGCTTTTGATAAAAACCTTTCCCTGTCATTGAGTGGCATAACAGTAGTGCCATAGCCCTTCCTTTAAAACAGAGAGCTGCAGATGGAGATCGCTCTCTATGAAAAGGAAAAGGTTTGCCAGGGGCTTGTTTTGTTGACTGGAAGAAGCCCATCGTCTGCCAGAGAGGAATTTGTCCTGTTTAGTTAGCACTTGGATGGTGAGAACTTTTCTCTGTTTTGTTTCTGTTTATTTTTATTGCAAACCCTTTAAATACAGAAAAAACTGACTACAAGTCAGGATTTAAAATAATATAATTAAAAAAGAATGAAATTTGCTACCAAATATGTGGATCCCAGACATCACTGAAGCAAAATCACTCTTGGACTCAAGACTTGATGTGATTTTTCAGAGGGCAAAGCCCAGAAGGCTTTGGTGGTTATTTTTTTTTTATTAGCTCCCTGAAAAAAGCAAATGTTATATTAACTTGGTACTACAGTATTTAACACTTTAAGGCTGTGTTCACACATATGCAAATTCCCACATCCAATTTGCATGACAGGAGAGTGTGCCTGGCTCTCAATGTAACCGGTTCACACATCTCCGGGGTGCTGCAGAGCAAATTGAACTGGGGTCCTGTGCATCTTTGGCTCTGTATTGGGTCCAAAATCAGGTACAAATTTGGGCCAGATTCATCCCTGGAACAGAGAACAGGGACGCACCGGACCCCTGCTGTGAGCCCCATGTGAATCAAGTGTGAACCCAGCCTTAAATAAGCCTGAAAACAGCAACTTATTATACCATAAATATACCATAAAATATTATTATTATCATTATTAAATCCAAGTTAAAAAATAACATTTTGTAAAGATATAATAATTGAGCACTCCATACCAAAAAAATCTTATGTCACATATTAAATGTCAAATACTTTACACACATTTTACAAAAATTCAAATAGAAAATAGAATATGATCTTCTAAAAATGGATGAAAAAGCACAATGCTGCAATAATAAAATAACATCTAGCTATGCAATTTACCAGGCAATTATTCTTGAACAATACCAAATTCAAGAGAGTGAACACAAATAATAATTTTCACTCATTTCCATACACAATCCATACACCCACATCCAAATATACACAGACAAAGACTAAGTAGGTCTGGTTGCCAATCAGAACCAAATTGACAAGCAGAGCCTGGGGCCACTAAGGGAAAATGGGAATTAGCACACTTTAGTGAATCTGGGACTTGAACTATAAGAAAAATGATAGGCATTGATTATCATCCTAGCATGACTCGTTTGTGATTTATTGCCAGAGTCCTGATATCATTTACTTTCCTTGTGCTGCCCCTAAAGAATCATATAAGGCTCAATAATATGTGTCTTTTCTGACATGGGAGTTCAGCATTAGTTTTAATTGTGCAAGGAAAGTAGATTTATAGTGATATGGTAGAATGCCATCATTCAGCTCTATGATTGAAATCAATCTGCTTGCTCTGTTCAATAAATCATTTTAAATGTTCAACTGTGGATGTGCAGTGTACTCAGTCATAGCCATGTTAGTCCCTGGGTAAGTTACATGTGTTTGCACAGAATATCTATTTTTTATTATATGCACTGTATAGTGTTCAAGTAATCCATATCTGCTGCATGTAGAAATAGCTGCAATCCATTTCTTCTGGTTACAGGCCATTAAATATTGAAACAAATAAAAACATGCAAAGCTTTTATTATATAAATAGTTTTACACAGAGCCAAGGATGTTTGTTAATGTTATGATGTAATAAAGTATAAGTTTAAAAAAAAAAAAAAAATCAATTTCCACTTTATAAAAACAAGTTCATTCATCTTAAGAATAGATGTGCCTGTGGCATGTGTTTGCAAGTTTGCAATGGTTTGTTTTTCAAAGTGTACATTAAAAATAATTATAAAGTTAAAAAGTGGCATGTGCGTGGGAACTGAATAAGAGAATGCTTAGTTGATATAATTAGGCTGAAATAGGAAATCTGAAACAACAAAATGCTCATAGAAATCAGAACAGGACAGAATCAGTTTTTTTATATTTAGCAGTTACGCCTAACAATGGCCACAGTTTCCCTCTAGTTTTCACAGACCAGACCCACTGTAAAAAAAACAAAACTGTAGCTAAGGGAAAATAAGACATCAGTAATTTAATAAAAGAGAACATCTGAGTGTTAAGGCCCGTACGCACGATAAGAAAATCTGAAGGGAAAATTCGTCCGACCACCGATCTGACGATTTTCGGATTGTTAGTATGGTGCTTTCGACAGCCGACTCCGACTTTTTGGCCGAAAAAATCCTGATGTGCAGGCTATAAAATTTTTGTCGTCCGTAATACAACCTCCGATTTTTGTCTCATTAGTACAGATTTTGACGGGAAAAAATCTTAAGAGCAAGATAAGGCATGCTCAGAGAGGAAAGAACACATACAAAGCAATCAAACACATGACTGAAGTAGAATTCTGTCATACGGGAAAATTCGTATGAAAATAACCTCTTCACTTTCCACATCAGACTAGCATGCCACAAAAAACGGACGACAGATCGTTTGATAATCTTATCGTGTGTACAGGGCTTTTGTTGTGAAAATTCATCCACTCTTTCTACACTTTACAGTAAGAAAATAAAAGAGCACAGATCCTAAGGCCACTTTCAATTTAAACTGATATTCCCATTTTGAGTAATCATTTGATGGGCTGAATCACCCATCACCTACTTTTACTCCTTGGACACTGCACTGGCAAGATTTCACCTCACTAATTTATCACTTCACCTCTCTTACAAGGCATGAATTGGACAGCCATGCTCTCACAATGGGATTCCCCAATCATTTGTTTATTTTACTTTATTGAGAGTCCATTACGCCATTGTTTGGCTTTGTAATAACACAGTAGCTGGGTTTAGCCAGGCATCATGGCTGGTCAGGTAAAAAGGGTGGTGAGTCTTTTTTTTCCCCCTTTCCGCCGGAAGGGGCGTGGTTATTGTATGGCGTGGAGAAGCCGCATCTAAGCAGGACCCAGACGAGGCTGCTGGCTAGCGAAAAGGCAATGCCATCTAGGGCTATCAAGACCTGCTCCACCCGCTCCATCGGTGCCTCTACTGCTAAGAAGATGGGGAAACAGCCACCTCCGAGACCGCTGACCTCCAGCTCCATTAAGAAATTTCTGACCGTTGAACCGGACACTGTGGGTAAGCACAGTCCAGTGTATGATCGTAGTCATAATCGATCCCCATCTGTACATACGAGCAGGAGCTCGTCAGCACTCTCTTCAGGCTCAGAATTGATGGGAGAGCTGAGAGAGGACATAGGATCACCCAGCGCTGCAGATATGCCAGTCTTTATGAAAGATCTAAAAAGAGAAATCGCAGGGATGTTGCTGAATTTGGGCTGAATTTCTTTTTTTGTTTTTTGGATCGTGCTTTTTGAAAATCTTTGAATCCCGGATGGCATGACATAATTTTTTTTTTCATTTTCTCACTATGTCATTATGTCTATATATGTATATGTATACGACTATGTCTATGCTACCATGTTTAACCTAGGTTAAGCTTAGGGCCAGATTGGTAGGCCATATTTGCCTTTTTTTTTCTTTTTTTTCTGACATATATGAGAAATATGTGATAGATAGCCATATGCCTCTAGGGGTCTCGCTTGCCCCAGCAGTTTGCTGGAGCACCATGCCCTGGACCCGTTGGGGTCGGCCGGGCACCAGCGCCCATCACAACGACTCACTTGGATACAGTGGGAGTGTGGTTGGCCTCCTGGCCTGGGCCATCCTGCTGGGACCATTACATGCACAAACATGTGCGTGAAAAATTATTATTTTTTTCCCCCCTTTCTTTTTTTTTGTATGCTTTGGCGGTGGGTATGACATATATTTTAATGAGGGGCTGTATTCTTTTCTGAAGTCATGGCCACCTTGAAGGTACTTTCATATAACGTAAGGGGTTTAAATGTTGCCACTAAATGTCATCTGGTTATGCGGGAACTTAGGAAGCTTAGATGTTCTGTAGTTTGTCTACAGGAAACTCACCTTACCCACCAAGTATCAGTACGTCTGTGCTCTCCCTTTTTCCCAAAATTGTATTATGGGCTTTCAGATACCAATAAAGCCAAAGGGGTGGCCATAGGCTTTAGTAAAGATATAGCTTTTCAGTTGGACGAGATGGTGGCTGATGATATAGGTAGATATTTGTTTCTGAGAGGGACTATTGGCATTTCTACCTGCACATTTGCGAACATCTATTGTCCAGATGTACATCAAACATCATTTATGTCAAAAGTTTTTTTCTAAACTTGCAATGTTTGCTAAAGGGGTGCTGGTGTTGGCAGGAGATATTAATATATCACTAGACCCTTTGATTGATACATCGCAGGCTCTGTCTAATATTCCGATTAAAAAATTGGCATCTATTAGGAAACGACTGAGCGATCTTCAATTAATGGATGTGTGGTGCCTTTTGAACCCCAAAACGCGTGATTATTCATATTCTTCCAAAAAACATAACTTATAATATAACATAATATTCTAGAATTGATGCCATATTTATCACCCATCATTACCTACCGATGGTACGTGAAGCTTCTATAGGTCAGGTTTCAATTTCAGACCATGCACCAGTACAGATTACATTGCTATTTCCATCCTTAGCAAAAAGATCATACCAGTGGCGATTAAATGATTCTCTTTTGGCAAATCCGGCAGATGTGGCTTCTATTTCCTCGTCTTTGACACAATATTTTGCTGAAAATACTATTGATAGTCTTCCTCCTTCCGTAGTTTGGGAGGCCCAGAAGGCTAATATAAGGGGTGTACTGATAGAGCTTGGGGCCAGGAGGAAAAAAGAAAGGTCTCAACAAATGGAACAACTTTTGTCTGAGATCAATATGTTGGAAACTCAGCATAAATTTTCTTTACTGGCACAACATCTTGAGCTGTTGGAAAGTAAAAGGGATTAACTTCGGTCACTTCTTGACCTTGACATTAAGAAGCAGGCCCACAGAATAGCACGATCCATTTATGAATGGGGGGACAAACCTGGCAGGCAACTTGCACGCTCTTTGCAATCTAAACATTCTGCTTCTTTTATATCTAAGATCAAGATGCGGGCGGGTACTTTATCTTACTCAACACCGGAGATTGCTAAGGTCTTTCAGGAATATTATTCGGATCTTTATCACGTACAAGGTGGCCTTTCCCACTTTTCAAAAGAATCCAGGTGGGATAGGACTAATTCCTATCTTACCTTGGCTAACTTGCCTGCTCTTCCTGCCGAGACGCTTTTAACCCTAGAGGAGGATTTGACTGAGACAGAATTCAAGGTGGCACTTGGGTCCACCGCAGGAGGAAAGGCACCCGGTCCCGATGGCTTTTCGGTAATCTACTACAAGACGTTTAGTTCCCTATTGCTCCCACATTTAACTGCATATGCAAACTCAACATCTGTGCACCCCCAACTTCGTGTTGAGACACTTGACACTTGAAGCCCACATCACGGTTTTGCCAAAACCAGATAAGGATTCCTCTTGTTGTACTAGTTATCGCCCTATTTCTTTGTTAAATGTAGACATCAAGTTGTTGGTGAAAGTCTTAGCTACCAGCCTTATGCCCTTGATACCTCAATGGGTTTCGCCCGATCAATTGGGTTTTGTCCAGGGCTGAGAAGCCCACGACAACTCATTGAGATCTATTTCCTTGATCCATTATTTTAGGTTAGGGTCCCAGCACACCCTTCTTCTATCTGCAGTTGCTGAGAAAGCATTCGATAGGGTGGACTGGGACTATTTAAATGCTATACTTCAGCATTTTGGACTAGGTACTAAGATGCTTTCTCTTTACTCCTTCCCAACGGCTAGGGTTAAAATCAATGGTTCCCTTAGTGATACTTTTTCTTTATATAATGGAACTAGACAGGGGTGCCCCCTATCTCCGTTACTGTTTGTCCTTTCTTTAGAACCATTTTTAGCTACAGTTAGAAACAATATAGACATCAAAGGGATTCAAATTGGTCAATCTATACATAAATATGCCGCATATGCGGATGATATTCTTTTCTTTGTCCAAAAAACTTTTTTTCCCTGCCCAATTTAATTTTGGCCTTAACTGATTATCAATTGGTTTCTAATTTTAAAATTAACATGAATAAGTCCGAAATAATGAATGTTAATCTTACTCCTTTGGAGACTGGTATAATTAAATCAACATTTCCTTTTTGTTGGCAATCACATAGTTTGAAATATTTGGGGGTTTATCTTACACCTATAATTTCTAAGCTTTTTAGATATAACCATATTCCGCTATTTAATGGAATCAAGGATCTCCTCTAGGGGTGATCGAAAGGTTGGGGTCGACCATCGGTTCAACCCGAACATTGGCTGTTCGAGGTTCGGCCGAATTCCGAACTTTTTGCTGAAAAAGTTCGGAATTCGGCAACCAGAACCGACCAAAATGCAATGGTACAGGAAATGGGCTTTAAAAGCCCGTGATTGGACCAGAACCATCAGTAAATGCCAATTGAGGGGGCAGGAGAATGCTAGGAATGTGATTGGAGTGACTAGGGGGTCCATAGGCCAATCATTAGTGAATACGCCCCCCAGTAGCGTATATAGATAGCCCCAGCCAAATTCCTAGCATTGTAAAACAGGGATGTGGAAGAGAGTGGAAGCAGTTCTGTTACTCCTGCTACAAAGTGTCATTTAGCAATTTTTAGTGTGAGGAAAGGGATATCTAGTGTAGTTAGGGTGCTATTTTCCACTATAGTTAGTTTTAAGAATCTAGTTTCTGCAGGGAATGTTTTAAGTGTAAGGGGACCGTAGTGTAGTGTAGGGTTAACTGACTCTGACTGTTATGGCAGGGTGGCAAAACCCTTCCATATCAGGGTGACTGCTATAGAGAAAAGATTGTTTCTCTTAGGTCACTTTCAGAGCAGGGATATGGCTTCTCGCCGGTCAGCCAGCTTTTTGCTGCAGGCGTTTTTTGGGCTTTTTTGAGGAGATGTTTGGAGTCAGGCATGACATATGAACTTCTGTGTAGGGGTATATATACATACACCCATGTCTGTATATATACACATACACATATATAGATGTGAAAGGAGCAGAACACTATACTTGCGCTAATGAAATAATGAACACCAATATGTCTCCGCTCCTATCACACCTATATATGTGTATGTGTAGAATACATATAAGTGTGTGTGTATATATACCCCTATACAGAAGTTCAGATGTTTTGCCTGCCTCCAAAGACCCACAAAAAATGCCCCAAAAAAACGCCTGCAACAACACACCTGGGCATTTTTTGAGCATTTTTTGTGGGTCTTTGGAGGCAGGAAAAACATCTGAACTTCTGTATAGGGGTATATATACACACACATGTATGTATATATACACCTACACATACATAGGTGTGAAAGTAGCAGAACACTATGCTTGCGCTAATAAAATAATTAACAGGCATATGCGCTCCTATCACACCTATATATGTGTATGTGTATATATAGTTACATAGTTACATAGTTAGTGAGGTTGAAAAAAGACACAAGTCCATCCAGTTCAACCCATGATGCGTGTGTGTTTGCTTTTAACCGTACATTGTGTACCCCTGTATGTTGTGGTCTTTAAGGTGTACATCTAATAGTTTTTTGAAACTATCTATGCTCCCCGCTGATACGACTGCTTGTGGAAGAGAATTCCACATCCTTACCGCTCTTACAGTGAAGAACCCCTTACGCACTTTAAGGTTAAACCGCCTTTCCTCAAGTTTTAGTGAGTGGCCACGTGTCTTATTGTATTCCCTTTCTCTGAATAGTTTGTTCCTTATGCTAGGGTCGCCAGTACAGTATTTGTACATTGATATCATATCCCCCCTCAATCGTCTCTTCTCCAGAGAGAATAGGTTCAGTGCTTGTAGTCTTTCCTCATAGCCGATGTCCTCCATTCCCCTAATTATTTTTGTTGCCCTCCTCTGGACTTTCTCCAGTTCCAGCACATCCTTCCTGCGGACCGGTGCCCAGAACTGGACAGCATACTCCAGATGTGGCCGGACCAGAGTCTTGTAGAGCGGGAGAATAATCTCTTTATTTCTGGAGTGAATCCCCCTTTTTATACATCCCAGTATTCTGTTGGCTTTGCTTGCGGCGGCTTGGCATTGCATGCCACTGCCAAGCCTGTTGTCTACCAGTACCCCCAAGTCCTTTTCCATCCTAGACTCACCCAGAGGTTCACCCCCTAGTGAATAGCTTGCTTTCTGGTTTCTGGCACCCAAGTGCATTACTTTACATTTTTCTACATTAAACCTCATCTGCCATGTGGTTGCCCACCCCGTTATTTTGTTCAGGTCTGCTTGCAAGATTTCCACATCCTGCATAGAAGATATTGGCATGCCTAATTTAGTATCATCTGCAAATACTGAGATTGTACTAGATATCCCCTCCTCTAGATCATTTATGAATAAATTAAACAGGATTGGTCCCAGGACAGAACCCTGGGGGACCCCACTTTCCACACCCGCCCAATCCGAGTACTCCCCATTAATCACCACCCTCTGGACTCTCCCCTGGAGCCAGGTCTCTATCCAGGTACTCACCTTATGATCCATACCTACCTTCCTTAGTTTGTACAGTAAGCGTTTGTGAGGAACGGTGTCAAAGGCCTTTGCGAAGTCCAGATACACCACATCCACAGGCTTACCTTTATCTAGGTGGCAGCTCACTTCATCGTAGAAGGTTAACAGATTGGTTTGGCACGAACGATTTTTCATGAATCCATGCTGATTTCTACTTATAATACCATTTTCATTACTAAAGTCTTGTATGTGGTCCCTTATCATCCCCTCCAAAATTTTGCAGACTACTGATGTTAGGCTGACCGGCCTATAGTTACCCGGGATATATCTCGGCCCCTTTTTAAATATTGGTACCACGTTGGCTTTTTTCCAATCAGCTGGCACCATACCCGTCTGTAAACTATCCTTAAAGATCAAGAATAATGGTCTGGCAATCACCTGGCTGAGCTCATTAAGAACCCTCGGGTGCAAGCCATCCGGTCCCGGGGATTTATTTATGTTAAGTTTCTCTAGTTTAGCTCTAAGTCTATCCTCTGTTAGCCATGGCGGCACTTCCTGAGGTGTATTATTTAGTTCGGCCTTACAAGCGGGTTTCGTGTAGCCCCCCGATTCCTTTGTGAAGACTGAAGAAAAGAAATTATTTAACACTTCCGCCTTTTCTCTGTCCTCAGTGGCCATTTTTCCTTTATCATCTTTTATGGGGCCAATGTGCTCTGGCCTGGCTTTCTTACTGTTTATATACTTAAAGAACTTCTTGGGGTTCTTTTTGCTCTCCTCCGCTATATGTCTCTCGTGTTCTATTTTAGCCGCCCTGATTTCATCTTTACATTTCTTATTACACTCTTTGTAGTGCTTAAATGCTGCCAATGACCCCTCAGTCTTGTATTTTTTGAAGGCCTTTTCTTTAGCTCTAATATACATTTTAATGTTGGAGTTTAGCCACCCAGGGTTTAGTTTTGCTCTTTTAAATTTATTTCCCTGTGGAATGCACTGGCCCACTCCCTTGTTAAGTATGCTCTTGAAGCACTCCCATTTTTCCTCCGTGTTCTTTGTTCCCAGGGTTCTATCCCATTTGATATTTTCTAGCAGCGAGCGCAGTTTAGGGAAATTGGCTCTTGTGAAATTCAGCGTCCTTATAAAGACCCACAAAAAAGGCCCAAAAAAACCCGCCTGCAACAACACACCTGGGCATTTTTTTTGGCGCAGGCATTTTTTTGGGCAGTTTTTGTGGGTCTTTGGAGGCAGGCAAAACATCTGAACTTCTGTGTAAGGGTATATATACAGACACCCATGTCTGTATATATACACACATATAGGTGTGAAAATAGCAGAACACTATGCTTGCGCTAATGAAATAATGAACACCAATATGTCTCCGCTCCTATCACACCTATATGTGTGTATGTGTATAAATACATATAAGTGTGTGTATATATATAACCCTATACAGAAGTTCAGATGTTTTGCCTGCCTCCAAAGACCCCAAAAAATGCCCAAAAAAACCTATATGTATTTATACACATACACACATATAGGTGTGATAGGAGCGGAGACATATTGGTGTTCATTATTTCATTAGCGCAAGCATAGTGTTCTGCTATTTTCACACCTATATATGTGTATGTGTATATATACAGACATGGGTGTATGTATATATACCCCTACACAGAAGTTCAGATGTTTTGCCTGCCTCCAAAGTCCCCCAAAAAAACGCTTGCTACAAAACCGGCAAGGTGTGAAAATAGCGGAGCTATATCCCTGTTCTATAAGTGACCTAATACAAACAATCTTTTTTTTTTCTGGTTCTGGACATGCTACAGAGCTGAAACTTCACAGGTACACTTTTTAGACCCCCAGACACTAAATCAAAAGAATTTTTTTTTTTAAATTTTTGCAATAAATGGCTCTCTATCAAAAATGACAATTTTTAAAAACTTTTTTTGTGTGATTAATAGTCCCTGGGGCATGACCCAGAACCCTAGGCACTTTTTAGGGGCATTTATTGGGTTTTAGGGCTTCAAAATTGTGTTTTTTGATTACCGAAGTTCGGGTCCCATTGATTTCAATGGGGTTCTGAAATCCGGGCCGAACTTTCGAGAAGTTCGGATGTTCTGGCCGAACCGAACTTTTGAAAAGTTCGATCATCCCTAATCTCCTCCAGCGATGGTCATCTATTTCACATTCATGGCTGGGGAAGATCAATGTAATAAAGATGTCTGTATTACCCCAAATTTTGTTTGTATTCCAGATGTTGCCGCTGGGAGTGCCAATACGTTTTTTTTTCAACCTTACAAGGACTATTGTCTGAATTTATTTGGAAAGGTAAACATCCTAGGGACGCTAGGTCGACCTTATTCTGCACTAAAATGAAGAGGGGTCACGCTTTGCCCCAAGTGAAATTATACTACTATGCTGTAGCTTTATCAAGAATAGTAGATTTGGTACATATGAATAAGGTTAAATTGTGGGTTCAGGTGGAGCGAGACCTAAGTGGGGTAGATATTTCTAGATCCCCCTGGATACCACATAAATACAGATCTTTTGCCCCTTCTGTTTCCCCGATTTCTATTTCCACGCTGGCCATTTGGGATTCTTTACATAAGAAATTTAAGTGGGCTTTTAATTCACCTCTTATGCCCTTGGTGGGCCATGGTCTGTTTCCCCCAGGTCTTATAGATTCAGGCTTCCGACAGTGGGTTCCTGAAGAAGAGCTTCGTATATATCATGTTTTTAGGTATAATCAGATTAAACCCCTAAATTAAATTATACATCCACGACAACCCTCTCGAATGGATGAATGGAGATACGGCCAGTTGGTGAACTTTTTGAATTCCCTTCCTCAACCTTTACGTAATGAGTTAGATCTTAACTCTGTGGAAGCGATACTTCAGGCCCAGCAGCCACCTCAACATGCTATATCTGTTTTCTATAGGGTACTGCTGAGCCTGTATTATCCGGAGAATCCGGGATAACTAACTAAATGGGAGAATGATTTTGCTAGTCCTTTGTCGGACAATCAGAGATTGAAGATCCTCCAGATGACCTTATCCTCATCTTTATCCACTAAAACAGCGGAAGTTAATTACAAACTATTAACAAGGTGGCACTATACACCATCAAAACGACATGCTATGTTTCCCTTACAATCACCACTTCGTTGGAGGAAATGTAGCCAAGTAGCAACCCATGGGCATATTTGGTGGACATGTCCGATTATAAAACCGTACTGGGAGAAAATATTATCTGCCATCACTAAGATAACGGGCTTCAACTTACCACAAGATCCCTGGAGCTTCCTTTTCCACTGTACTCCACACAGTCTTTAAGGTCATACAAACGTTGAATTACACCCCACCTTCTAAACGCAGCGAAAGCTGTAATTCCAGCTAGGTGGGGAGAACCGGAACCACCCTCCTTTTGTGAGTGGTGTCTTAAAGTGGATTCTGTAGCAATTATGGAGGATCTTACCCATATTTCCAAGGGGCAGATTGATAAAGGACATAAAATTCGGGCTACATGGAAAAAATTTAAGGTTGATTCCGACTTGGCCTGATTTGAAGTGGTTTGGAGCCAGGTTGTTTGGTGTGATTGTTGGGGGCACTGCTCAGTAAAAAGAAAAAGAAAAGTGTTTGTGATATCTCGTCGCCAATGGGTTTTTTTTTTATTTACTGTATCTGATGTGTGTTGTTGTTAGTAAATTAGTTTTATGTCATGTTATGTTATATTGTTTTCCTCCCCCCCCTTTTTTTTGTTTTATTATTATTTGTACAATATTGGAAAATTTAATAAAAAGTTATTATAAAAAAAAAAGGGTGGTGAGTGAGCACACCCGCTTTCTGAACCCTACCAGGTTCAATGCCCTCAGTATTGGGAGGATAACTTGCATATTTGGTCAATGCCATAACATAACATAGGGTTATGAAACAGAAGCTGAAGGGAATCTGTCATTTCAAAGCAGCACTGTAATGACACAACGTTCAGCTGCAACAATTTGTTCACCCACAAACTTCAAACAGGCTGGTTTCAGGTTTAACTCATGTTCAACCCAAACCTAAACCTTATTCCTAATCCTTGCGAGAAAAAAAATTGCTTCAGTAACTACACACTGGCTAAGAAATGTAGAATTGAATAATTGCATGCCAAGAAGACTATAAGCATGTCAAGGCAACTATCTCAGCAAAAAGGGCTATATCTTTATTACTGCACATTTTTTTTAAATTGTCTCTCTTGCCAAATGTTCTTTTCTCTTTCTCATTTGTCTCCACTGTTGGCATACTTCCCTCAGAGCACACTCCACTACTTTGACCCAGGATTTCTAGAACATAACAATTGTCCCTTTAGTATTTCAAGCACATATCCTTGCTATTTGAACAAACTAAGGATCTTTTCTGGAGCACACCATGCTTTATGTTTGGGAACTGCAAGTTCTCCAACAGAATCATTTTTGTGTACCTTTATAAGCTATTAACTCAGCTTCAGCATTCAAACAAGGGCTATGAGGTTGAAATGATGAGTAGTAAAATTCATATGTATGCAAACACTTCCTAAAGGATTCTTTGGGTGATAGAGATGAGCGAACACCTGATGTTCAAGTAGAACTTACATTCAACTTGGACACTGGGCCTATTTCTAATATTGTCTCTGACCCTGCTTGCTGGACCCCGCATTAGCAGTAATGTGGACCTTGCGGGTGACTACCTTGCCCAACAATGCCACAACATTGCTTTCCGCGTGATGGTAGAGAGTTGGAATAGACTTATGTAAAAAGAAATAGCGACTGGGGACCTGCCATTGTGGTACAGCACATTCTGCAAATTCACGTAAGGGGCAGAATCCACCAGATGGAAAGCCTGGGGTTGTAAAGCCAGAAGCTTTGATTAGCTTGAATCTAGACGCTGGGCATGTGGTTGGCACTGACTGTATTTTTTTTTCACTGTAGGGACAGAGAATTTTGCCTGCTGTAGTTTGGTGGTGATGTGCTACTGGTAGACGTGCAGCAAAGACCTGGGACACCACCCTGCGCTATACCATCATCCCTGTCTGTGAAAGCTGCTGAAAGGTCATGAGGCACAGCAGGGGTAGAATGGAAATGTGAGGAGTGAGAAGGAGCAGAATTGCTTCCCTTTTGTATGGCCTTCAGGTGCTCTTGCCAACGGGCTGAGTGGTGGTTGGTTAAATGCCTTGTAAAGCATGTGGTACCCAAATGTCTGGTGTTTTTGGCACTGTTGATGTGCTTGAGGAAAAGTTTGCACATTTTAACAGTGCGATCAGCTTCACATGTTCTAAAAAGGCCCAAACAGCTGAGCTGTGGGAAGTGAGCTGATAGATAAAAGCTCCACAATCTGGTGGAATAGGGTGGCTGCTTTCTACTCTTCCATGATGGCTGCCTCTTTAGGGTTGTGCCTCACCCTTACTTTCCTCCTCTGCTCTTTCCAGCACCCATATCGCGTCATTAACCTCATCATCATCATCATCATCATCATCCCCTCCCATCCTCATTATCACTGGAGATAACTTGGCAATATACTGCGACTGGGGGAACATGACTGCCAATTTGTTGTTTACCAGTGTTCTCCCCTCTCTATAGGCTCATGTTCCTGCCTTGTTCATCCTCAGAACCAAGATCTGAATCAAGTAATGGTTGTGCATCGTCAAGGGGCAAGTGGCTGATGCTATGTTCAAATAACTAAGTTGACTCCTCCATGCCAGATGCTGGGGCTATAGCAGGAATAGCTGTGGACAAAGAGGCAGAATAAGCCACTCTGGCAGCTGCTGTGGACTGTGCACTAGTCTCTGCTTGGGTGATAGAGATGAGGATGATGGTTTAGTAAGCCAGCCCACCGCCTCCTATGCATACTGTGGCTGGATGGCATGTGCAACATCACCAAACAGAGGAAATAATGCTCTTCTAGAGGACTGTACATGTCCACTTTTGCCGTGGATACATATGTTGCTGGCCCCCTCACAGTGTCATGGGAACAGTTGCTTCTTCTTGTTGGCCTCCCAGACACGATGTGGGGGGCGCTTATTAACAAAATGTAATAAAGATGTGGAAATGTGTATGTGGATGCACTTTAATCAATGGAAAGTGGTATTTGGTGCACTTTAACAATATACTTCAGTAAAACCGCAATATACTGTGGTAAACATGCATTAATGCACTGAAATATGCTCCGCTAAAGGCGCAGTAATGTACTCAAATATGTTGTGTAAAATGCGTTAAACATACAGTAATGCACAGATATATACTACGCTAAATGCACTGCTTTATACTGCGTTAAACGTGTAGTAAGGCACGGATATATACTTCATTAAACGTACAGTAGGCATGGATATATACTACGTTAGATGTCCAGTAAGCACGGATAAATACTGCGTTAAACGTGCAGTTACGCATATATATATATATATATATATATATATATATATAAAAAAATATATATATATATATATACTGCGTTAAACTTACTGTAATGCACTGTTTTATACTGTATTAAATGTGCAGTAACACACGGATATATACTTCATTAAAAATGCCCAGAAAAGACAGCTATATACTGCATTAAACATACAGTAATACAGTAATGCAAGGAATATACTGTGTTAAATGTGAAGCAATGCACTGATTTATGCTGCGTTAAATGTCCAGTAACGCACAAATATACAGTATACTGCATTAAACGTACAGTAATGCACTGGTATATACTGCATTAAACTTGAAGTAACGCACGGATTGTGCATCATCAAGGAGAAAGTGGCTGACACTGTGTTCAAATAACTCAGCTGACTCCTCCATGCCTGATACTGGAGCTATGGTAGGAAAAGCTGTGGACAGAAGCACCAGTGGAGGCAGGATAAGCCACTTTGGAAGCTGCTGTGGACTGCGCACTAGTCTCTGCTTGGGTGATAGAGGAAGATGATGATGGTTTAGTAAGCAAGCCCACCACCTCCTATGCATGCTGTGGCTGGATGGCATGGGCAACATCACTAAAAAATAAGAAAATAATGCCCTGCTTGAGGACCGTACACGCACACTTTTGCCTGTGGACACATTTGTTGCTGGCACCCTCACAGTGCCATGGGAACAGCTGTCTCTTCTTGTTGGCCTCCCAGACCTGATTGGGGGGGGGGGGGGGTCGCTTATTAACAAAATGTAATAAAGATGTGAAAATGTGTATGTAGATGCACTTTAATCAATGGAAAGTGGTGTTTGGTGCACTTTAACTTTAGTACTCACTACACAGAAACACTCCACTGATATACTACAATATACTGCAGTAAAACTGCACTGACACACTGCAATATACTGTGGTAAATGTGCATTAATGCACAGAGAATATTCTGCAATAAACACGCAGTAACATACTCAAATATACTACGCAAAAAAAAAATATATATATATATACTGCGTTAAATGTACAGTAATGTACAAACCCGATTCCAAAAAAGTTGGCAAACCGTACAGATTGTGAATAAAAACAGAATGCAATGATGTGGAAGTTTCAAATTTCAATATTTTATTCAGAATACAACATAGATGACATGTCAAATGTTTAACTGAGAAAATTTATAATTGTAAGGGAAAAATAATTTGATTTTACATTTCATGGCATCAACACATCTCCAAAAATTTGAGACAAGGCCATGTTTACCACTGTGTGGCATCCCCTCTTCTTTTTATAACAATCTGCAAATGTCTGGGGACTGAGGAGACAAGTTGCTCAAGTTTAGGATAGGAATGTTGTCCCATTCTTGTCTAATACAGGCTTCTAGTTGCTCAACTGTCTTAGGTCTTCTTTGTTGCATCTTCCTCTTTATGATGCACCAAATGTTTTCTATGGGTGAAAGATGTGGACTGCAGGTTGGCCATTTCAGTACCCGGACCCTTCTACGCAGCCATGATGTTGTAATTGATGCAGTATGTGGTCTGGCATTGTCATGTTGAAAAATGCAAGGTCTTCCCTGAAAGAGACGACGTCTGAATGGGAGCATATGTTGTTCTAGAACTTAGATATACCTTTCAGCATTGGTGATGCCTTTCCAGATGTGTAAGCTGTCAATGCCACACGCACTCATGCAACCTCATACCTTTAGAGATGCAGACTTTTGAACTGAGCACTGATAACAACTTGGGTTGTCCTTGTCCTCTTTAGTCTGGATGACATGTCATCCCAGTTTTCCAAAAAGAATTTCAAATTTTGATTCGTCTGACCACAGAACAGTTTTCCACTTTGCCACAGTCCATTTTTAATAAGCCTTGGCCCAGAGAAAATGCCTGCGCTTCTGGATCATGTTTAGATATGGCTTCTTTTTTGGCCTATAGAGTTTTAGCTGGCAACGGCGAATGGCACGGTGGATTGTGTTTACCGACAATCTTTTCTGGAAGTATTCCTGAGCCCATGTTGTGATAAATGTTGTGAAAGATAGCCAAAGAGGAAGAACCAAGGTATGGTCACACATTTGTGGTTGAGGAGGTTACAGACAGAGAAGCAGAACCTGGACTGTCCACAAAAGACCATTCAAAAGGAAGTTGACCAGCAAAAGAATTTTGACATGATAATGCTGTCTATTTGCCCGCTACATTTATCCTTGTTAAATTAATAAACTACATTATATATATTTGAATGTGATATTCTTAAAACATTTATTAGTTCTTGGACACATATGAAAGAATGATCAGATAAATTCAGACTTGTAGTTTATGTTGTTGTTGTTCCAAGTAATACAATGCTATAAGGAAATATTGGGGGCATTTTTATAAAAAGGGTTAAATCTGGCAAATGCTTTGACTTCCATGAACCTGTAAACTTTTTCAACCAATTAAATATGTAGCTATGTAACAATACAGGAGCTGTTGGATGAGGACCATGCTGCTGATAAAGTAAGTTTTTACTGAAAGTATCCAAGTCAAAAGGCAGAGACCCTGCTAGTAATTAGCCCTAGGACAGATATGATTATTATTATTACAATAGGATAGGATTTATATAGCACCAACAGTTTGCACAGAGCTTTACAAAATAAAATCAGATAGTACAGTTATAACCCCCATTCAATACAAAAGGATTTGGAGGACCATGCTTGCTAAAACTTACAATCTAAGACATAGTGTCAAGTGATACAAAAGGTGTTAAGGATGAGCTGACAGAGATAGAGTGGAAAATAGTCAGACTGATAGGGGTAAGGAGTTCTAGAGGATGGGAGAGGCTCTGGAGAAGTTCTGGAGGTGAGTATGGGAGGTGATGTTGAGGGAGCTAGAGAGCAGGAGGTCTTGTGAAGATCAAAAAGAAAATAGTTTTGTTGGTATTTTAAGATTAGGTTAGTGATGCAACTGGGGGCAAAGTTAATGATGGCTTTGTAAATTGTGGTTAGTATTTTGAATGTTATTTGTTGGGTGAAGCCACAGGAGAGATAGGCAGAGAGGGATAGCAGACACTAAACAGTTAGTAATGAGACAGTACACTACCACCTGGATATGTGAAATTTGTGAAGTGCTGCTTTATCTCTCATCTGGATAATGTGAATGGGCATGCAGGATTGCTGATGTTTTGGATTACAAGTTTAACCAATACATTCTCACTGAAACCTATACTATAGGAAAAGGGTTTATAGTGTGGTGTTGCCACTGAAGTTGCTGCTTACTTTCGGCTGTAAACTCTCAATACTTTTATTTTGTGCTTGCAAAGAGAATGATTATTTATTCCCTTGCAACTTTAAATTATTCAAGTTTATATGAAATATGGTTCAGTCAATGAAGAATACCTAGGAAAGAAAAACAAACTTTACAATGCTTAGTTGGTTTCTTTGAACAATTATTGTATTTAAGGAGGATTTTTCAAAACTGTCCGTTTTCAGGAAATATATAATTTTATTCTAAAATGTAGAATTCATAACATGGTTGACGTGTTTTTATCATGGTTTATCAGATGTATGAAAACATTTTGGGAGGCCTGCAATAGTTGAAAACAAATGTAGTCTAGAACTTGCCTTGAATATAACAATAATGTCTTTGTAATATGAAACCATTCAGGGCTTGAAATAAAACATAATTTCTGGTTAATAAAAGTTACTGCTTCTACCACACATTCCTACATGCATAAAACTGCTATAGAAGATAATGAAACAGTCGTGCAAAGCATAATGATCACATTATTGAATGTAGGTTAATTTGTCATCAAAGTGTAATAGCTTTTTACAACAATGTATAATAGCTGACTAATTCATCTGCTCTCATAATAAAATAGGTTTTCATCTCAATAAAGGTATTGTCACAAGAGCAACTACTAACCTGCCTCCTACATTTTGTGTTTAAAGTTTGTATGTACAAGATATAAAAAAAAACTAAGCTAAGTAGTAAAACATAACACTTCCTAAAAGAATCAACTAAGCTGTGCAGTTGGGGCCAGGTACAACCTGTAGTAGGGTAGAACTTGCAAGACCAAGAAACTATCACATATGAGACAGGGTGGCATGTCTAAGGCAATACAAATACCTACTTTACTGAAGATTGGATTTGCAAAAGAAGCTTCCTGAGACTCAAGTGAGGCTCAGAATATAGAAAGTAAATTCTGGCACAATATGGTGCTTAAAAAAAACACACACAAATTTGAAATAAATACAGGTGCATCTCATAAAATTAGAATATCATAAAAACATTAATTTATTTTCTGAATTCAATTAAAAAAGTGATACTAATATTTTTTTTATAGATGCGACACACTGATATATTTCAAGCATTTTTTTTTTAATTTTGATGATTATGGCTTACAGCTAGTGAAAACCCAAAATTCAGTATCTCAGAAAATTGGAATATTACATCAGACCAATAAAAAAAAAGGATATTTAATACAGAAATGTTGGCTTACTGAAAAGTATGTCCATGTGCAGTATAGTATGCACTCAATATTTGGTCGGGGTTTTTTTTGCATGAATTACTGGATCAATGCTGCCTGGCATGGAGGCGATCAGCCTGTGGCACTGCTAAGGTGTTATGGAAGCCAAGGTTTCTTTGATAGTGGCTTTAAGGTCATCTGCATTGCTAGGTCTGGTTTCTCTCATCTTCCTCTCGACAATACCCCGAAGATTCTCCATGAGGTTTAGGTCAGGTAGTGCCACAGGCTAATCACCTTAATGCCACACCGCATAGATGCAGTAATGCATGCAAAAGGAGCCCTGGCCAAGTATTGAGTACATACTATACTGTACATGGACATACTTTTCAGTAAGCCAACATTTCTTTATTAAAAATCTTTTTTTTTTATTGGTCTGAGATACTGAATTTTGGATTTTCACTAACTGTAAGCCATAATTATCAAAGTAAAATAAATAAATGCTTGAAATATATCACTCTCTATGTAACACATCTAAATAAAATATATGAGTTTCACTTTTTGAATTGAATTACTGAAATAAATTAACTTTATATTAAATTAACTAAATTAAATGAATTAACTTAATATGTGCCTGTAATAGGTTATTGCATATCCTTGGTGGTAAAAAAAAAAAAAAAACACTTAGAGTGGTTGTGAAGTCACATAACACAATTACTTTGGTCCTTTGTGTTTAGCAAGATCTAAAGTACTGAGTGTCAGTTTTTCTTTAATTATAATCCTAAAGACCTTCTTTCACCACTCTGGGACCATGTGACATCCCTCCATTCACTTTCACTGATCTAAGGAGGGCAGTGGCATGCACAGAGTGAGGTCACTTAACTGCAGAGCGGCACAGTGAAAAATGATATTTAGGATTATAATTTTACAAAAACTGACAAACAGTACTTGCTAAAACACAGGGGATACAAGTGATCATGTAATGTATTGCAGCAAAATAGTGGCAGGAGGAGAGGGGAGGGGTGGGAAGGAGTTTGGCTCTCACTACACAGATTTAAAAGGACAGGCAGAGAGGGAGGAGGAGAGGGGAAGAGAGGGAGACTGTATACACACAGCAGGATTACGGAGGCACATAACTGACCACAATATCATGGATCAGCAGCAGAATGTGTCTATTGTATACCTGATGACAATTGGAATGTTGTGGAGGCTTTTCTTGCACCTCTTGCCCCACACTCCTGAAGGTGGAGACAGAGAGTGTGAGGGCATGGAGTGGCATGAGTGCTGGAGCAGCTGGCTAGTGAAGTTAGCTCTTTAGGCAGATCAAGCTGGGGGGGGGGGTCACAGTCCTCAGGACAGGATACTAAAGCAACATGGCATCATAGCAGGGGATGGTAGCAGAGTAGGTATGCAGGCAGAGACCAGTGGCAGCTGGGCAACAAGGAACTGAGTCAGTAGGCAGAGCAAGTCCAGGAAGCAGGCAAAGGCCAGTAAAGCCAGGCAGAGCAGTACAGAGACAGCAGGCATAGACAAGTCCAGTAAACAGGCTGAGGTCAGAGATATCAGATGAACAAGATTAACCACTTTAGGACCTGAGGATTTTCCTGCTTTATGTTCAGGCCACTTTTTGCAATTTGGCACTGTGCAGCTTTAACTGACAATTGCGCGGTCATGCAACGCCGTACCCAAACAAAATGTATGTCCTTTTTTTCCCACAAACAGAGCTTTCTTTTGGTGGTATTTGATCACCTCTGTGCTTTTCATTTTTTTGTGATAATAATATTAATTAATAAAAAAGAGCGACAATTTTGAAAAAATAACAATATTTTTCTACTTTGCCAGTTAAAAAATATCCAATATATTAAATTTTTGTCATATATTTAGGCCAAAATTTATTTAGCTACATGTCTTTGACAAAAAAAATTCTCAATGAGCGTATTTTTAAAAGCTTTAAGACCGAAAGATTTTACCCCATTCCTCACCAGGCCATATTTTGCGATTCGGCACTGCATTACTTTAACAAACAATTGTGCGGTCATGCGACGCTGTACCCGAAATGTATGTTCTTTTTTTTCCCCACAAATAGAGCTTTCTTTTGGCGGTATTCGATCACCTGTGCGATTTTTACTTTTTGCGCTATAAACAAAAAAAGAGCAATAATTTTGAAAAAAATAGCAATATTTTTCTAATTTTTTTATATGAAATCCCCCCCCCCCCCCCCCAAATGTAAAAATCAAAATTTTTTAACATTTTAGGCCAATTTGTTTTCTGCTACATATGTTTGGTAAAAAAAAATTGCAATAAGCGTATTTTGATTGGTTTGCGCAAAAGTTATCGCAGCTACTATCTACAGGAAGGATTTATGTCATTTTTATTGTTTTTTTTTAACGAGTAATGACGGCAATCTGCGATTTTTTTTGCGGGACTGCGACATTGCGACGGACAGATTGGACCCTTGACTGACATTTTTGACACTTTTGGGGGGACCAGTGACATTACTATAGTAATCGGTGCTATAAATATGCACTGTTACTGTAATAATGACACTGGCAGGGAAGGGGTTAACTTTATTGGTGATCAAGGGGCTAAATGTATGCCTGGTGCTTACTGACGTGTGTGGGGGAGAGGGTATGTGTGACACAGGCACAGATCGCAGGTTCAGCTATGCTGAATCCTGTAATCTGCCCCTGCCTGTCACATAGGAGATCCGCCCGCTTTGTTTACACAAGCGGGCAGATTTCCTCACTCGATCCCCGACAAACGGTGAAGAGCGGCGGTGATCACCGCCTCTTCTCCCCTGGCCCGACTCCCGCTGTGTCTGAATACAGCGGGAGCGAGCCTCCGGCGGCGCGCGTGCGCCGCCCACAAGGGGAGGAGTCCAGCGACGTAGGTACACGTCGCTGGTCGCAATCGAGCCACTTTGCCGCAGTACTCTCAATGTGATCGGTCGGTAAGTGGTTAATGCAGGAGCAAAGGCAAAGTCCAAGAGAAAGCCAGGTAATACACTGGTAAACAGGTTCAATAGATTGGGTCTGAGAAATACAGGTACAAGCTAAAGATCATTCAGTAACTGCTCATGGTGAAAGACCAGTTTAACACCTTTCCGCCCTGCCTATAGCAGATTTACAGCTGGGCGGGCGCTTTACCATACTGACTGGATGTCATATAATGTTCTTTATATCACGCCGCTCGTGCACACCCCTGGAGGCATGCAGCACAGGGATCGGCGGCGAGCTGTGTCCTTCAACAAATGGCGGTTATCAGCATTTCCTTTCCCCAGATCTGTCAGTGTCAGAGGAAAGGAAAGCCAATAACTGGATTTCCAGTTTCAGGGGACATTTAAACTGATAATCAGTGCCCTGATGATCAGTTCAGGCCAATCAGTGTCCATCAGTGGACCATATCAGTGTCCATCAGTGCAGCATATCAGTGCCCATCAATGCAGCATATCAGTGCTGCTTATCAGCACCCACCAGTGCCCCCTTAACAGTGCAGCCTAATCAATGCCCATCCGTGCAGCTTATCAGTACCTGCTGGTGCCGCCCCATCAAGGTCCATCAGGGCAGCCTCATCCGTTCCAATCAGTGCCCATCAATGCACCCTCATTAGTGCCCATCAATGCAGCCTATCAGTGCCCAGCAGTGCAGCCTCATTATTGCCCAGTAATGCAGCCTCACCAATGCCCATCAATGAAGTTTATCAGTGCCAATCAGTGCAGCCTATCAGCACCCATCAGCGCAGCCTCATCAGCACACACTAGTGAAGGAGAAAATTGCTTATTAGCAAAATGATATCAGAGAAACAAAGAAAAAGGTGTTTTTTTTTTTTTTTTTTAATGTTCAGTCTTTTTTCATTTGTTAAAGCGGTTGTATACTCATAAAAAAAAACCCTGCAGGACAAAGGTATAATGAGCTAGTATGCATCGCATACTACCTCATTATGAAAAACTTACCTTAGAACGAAGCCCCGGCACGGTCGTCTGGACAACTCTGAGGAAGCTGACATGCTCTCTCAGCGTATCTTCCTGGTTCGGTGGCTCCTGTGAGTGGCCGGAGCTGCGATGACGTGCGCGCGGGAGTTTCACTTTCCGGCAAGATCCGGCAAGGAGCTCTGAAGGTCCGCCGGACCTTCAAAACCCATGTGCCGCAGACGTCAGCGGCTGCATGCAGGTTGAACATCTCCTAAACTGTGCAGGTTTAGGAGATATTAATTGTACCTACTAGTGTGTGACCACAGATCCTGCTAGGAGCAGCCTTGGATAGCAGCTTAATGGGAGAGATCCTTTATCCCAATATTGTTAGGTCCAGGGTATCCTCATAAAAATATAAGACCATCCATAGTGAAGTACGTAAAGGTATTACTTTATTTACATAAGCAGAAACCTACTTATAAACATAGGATTAAAAATAGCAAGACACGGCTCGGTGGTTAGCTGCTCTCGCACCGGCCGGATATGACGTAGACGTGATGCGGGACGCTTTAGCCAATAGACAAATAGGCTCACTCCTAGATCCTGACAACATACTCTCCCTAAGATCAAAATAGCAGGCAGGACGCTTTCACAAATCCCAAGTCGAATTTTGGATGCGTTTCGGGAATTTTACCTTAAACTATACAAACACCTCTTCCTCTCTGTCTTCTTCTGATCTCGAGGAGTTCCTGGGCTCCATTAAAATTCCTAAGCTAGCTGACAGGCACAGAGCAGCTTTAGAACAAACAATATCTGAGGAGGAAATCCTCCAAGTAAATAAATCTGCAAAGAGCCGCTTGGCCCCTGGCCCTGACAGCTTTCTAGTCTTGTACTATAAGACCTTCTCTAATAGTCTCTCCCCATACCACACAAGTTTTTTCAATGGTTTAAGACAAAGCTCACCTCTAAACACCGCCCTTAATACAGCCTACATATCAGTCCTCCCCAAGCCGGGTAAAGATCCTAGTCTTGTTAATAACTACCGACCTATTTCGCTAATAAATAACAACCTCTAAATATTGACCAAGGTCCTTTCCAATCGTATTGCATCTTTTATATCCCTTTATATCCAGAAAGACCAGGTCGGATTTATCCTGGGACGGCAGGGCACAGATCAATTCCGCAGAGCGGTGGATATACTATCTCTTTTGGGCTCCAGTTGAGATGGCTTCCCTTCCTTCTCTCTTTGGACCTCCAAAAGGCCTTTGACTCTGTCTCCTGGCCATATATTTTTTCTGTACTGCGGAGATGCAGTTTTGGAGATACTTTTATGAATATTATCTTAGCGTTAAACTCCAACCCTTAAGTGCAGATAAGGGTCCAAAGCTTTTATTCCTCCCCCTTCAGGATTTCTTGTGGCACCAGGCAAGGTGGCCCACTATCTCCACTGATTTTCGCTATTGCTATTGAATCCCTCGCCATAGCCATCAGGGACCATCCCAATATCTCGGGTGTCTCGTGCAGTCCCCTTACGCTTTGTCTGTGGAATAAAAGCACCTTGTCCCCAGATGATATCCTTCTGTTTGTTACCTCCTCACTTATATCTCTGCCAGTCATTTGTCAAACCTTGCAGCGCTTTGCTAGAGCATCAGACCTTGCAGTCAATTATGACAAGTCCCTCGCATTGAACATTAACCTGGATTCTGGGTTGGTGTCTCAGCTCAGAACTCAGTTTGCATTCCTCTGAAACTATACCTCTATCCCCTACCTAGGGATTAACTTAAACCCCGTATAGACTCTCTCTTTCGAGCCAACTATCCCCCCTGGTGAAAGCTTTGCTTTTGGACTTAGATAAATGTGTCCCACTAAATTTATCATGGCTAGGGAGGATTAACTCCATAAAAATAACCTTGCTTCCAAGAATTCTTTACTTCATTATGGCGCCCACTCTTTCCCACTCCTTTACTTTATGGGATTCATTGAAAAACCACCCCGAGTTGGTGTCTCCTATTCAGCCGCTGGCCCATATTTTTCGTAATACTAAGTTTCCCCTCGGAATGAACGTACGATATTTTCAGTGGTGGTTGAAAAAGGGCTTTATAGGATGAGCCACTTCCTCTCCCCCACAGGCCCATTAACGGAAGCTTATTGCTTAAAAAAACTGGGTATGCCTTCTACAGAAAAATTTAGATTTACTCAACTTTCACACTTTCTTAAGACGTTAGGAGGTCCCCGGTCTCAGACACCGAGAATCTCACCCTATGAAAGCTGGTGTGGTCAGGATGAGGAACAGAGGGGCGGCATTTCTATCATTTACAGCTCCCTGTCAGAAGACCAGTCCAAATCCCAAATACATGCTGGAATGGGAGAAGGACCTGTCTTTCACATGGTCACCAGACGAATGGAACACGACTGTAACCGAACCAACCAAAGGTATTTTTAATGTTTCACTGGCTGAAGCCAACCTAAAAGTCCTGACGAGATGATACCTGGTCCCCATCAAACTAGCCAAACTTTGGTCCCCGTGTGCTTCAGAGGTTGTGGGCTTTTGGAGGACATGCTTCATGTATGCTGGAGTTGCCCCAAAGTACAATATTTTTGGAATAAAATATTCCACATGATCCGCAAAGTCACTGATACCCCGGTTGACGTGTCTCCCCAAATAGCCCTACTCAATGCTCCGGTGAGACCAGCTACCAAACTCACGCAAAGACTTATCTGGTTTATGTTGATGGGGGCCAGACTCACTATAGCTGGGTCTTGGAAAAAACCTCATGTGTCTTTTGCCAGAGCCAGGAGGAAGATATCCTAGATCATGGCACAAGAAGCCCTGGTAAGCAAATTGGAAAACTCCTTCGAAGCTTTTGAGGCAACGTGGGAACCCTGGGCACAATATATGAAAATCCCCATCACAGGTTGACTCCCCGTTCACACTACTCTGGACCGATTCCCACTAACTCTCATGCCTTACACCATATTTACTACTCTCCTCATGTCTCCCTCATCCTTTTTGTTCTCTTGATCGCTCTCGTATACCTACTACCACTCTTAATCTTACTCGTCCCTCTGAGTAGTCGTTTCCCTTACTCCCACTATGTTCTATCCCTTTCCCTTCACGCAAGTGCAAAAGCTGTGGTTATATAGCTTAATAGTCTTATTTACTTAAGGTGCCCAGCGTTTTATAGTAGATACAGAGAGCAGATTCAACAGTTTACTTAGCTAGGTTAATGTAGCTTGACTAAAATCCTGTTTCTACCTTCCCGATGCATTATGCTCCCACTAGGGGGGTCGGAAAGGCATAGGTTGATTTATGCCACTTGTTAATAGTCAACTCCAATGTTGTTACTACAAACAAATTTATATGATTGTGGGAATGTTTTTTATATTCACACTAAATCACGTTTTCAGTTTGCCTGTGACGTACTGCTTTAAATACATCCATTGTACTTCCTTCCCGCATATATTGTATTTTTGTATCAATGCTTGTACACTGTTCTGAAAATGAAAAACTTTTATTCAATAAAAACCTATTGAAAGTAGAATAGCTAAGGGTGAGGAGGGAGATGTCAGGCAACCTGTGAGGTCAGATATCATGGAGAATACTTTGTTCCAAAAGCTAACGATATGAGGGCATTCACATAAAATATGGAGCAGGGACCCTTTTGGAGAAAATCCTCTCCAGCGTTTATCATCCTCTATGTTAGAGAATTTAACTAAACAAACAGGTGTGAGATATGATCTGTGGTGGAATTTTTGAGACAGTTCCTAGTAATTTATGCATCTAGATGATTTGTGATTATATTGGATAGCTTGCATCCACTGCATGTTAGAAAAAAAGCCATACCCAGGTCTAGTTCTCATTGTTTTAGGGCTGAGCTTTTGCTAAATGTGTTTTTTAACTGTAAAAGGTTTTAGAAAACTGAAATCTCTTTTAGATTTGGTACATTTGAAGTCCAAAGCGACCATGCATGTGTAAGTAATCGTATAGTTAGGGTGGATTTTTGACGAAGATATGAAGAGATTTGCATGTAAGCAAATGACCCATTAGAGGGGATCTTGTGTGCTTCTTGAAGGGCCCTAAATGGAGGAAGCACATTATTTGGTGCAATCTTCGACAAGGGAGAGTTTTTGATTTGTTGAAGGTGTTTGAGAGACAAGAATGATTTTAAAAAAAGGACAATTGCCAAAGGAATAGTATAGTGGAGGTGGAGTCCTTAGAAAATTTAAGAAAAATGCTGCCTGGTTGACAAAGCAGCTAAAATAGTTGGGTGAAGTGTTGTGCTATATCTCTCCATTGTTTGGCAAAAATGGGCATAAACCAGTGTCTCAGCTGGTCTAGTATTACTGCAGTGTAATAGTCTTTAATGTCGGGGAATCCCATGCATCCTGCTCGTTTATGTCTTTTTAGGGTTGCATAAGAGCACCTTGGTCTTTTGCCTTTCCAGACATAGGTACTCAATAACCGTTCTGTATTAGTGAAGAATGTGGATGGGATTTGAATTGGTAGAGCTCTGAATATATATAATAGTTGGGTAAGATTAGCATTTTAATGGTGGGCATTCTGCCTGCCCAGGAAAGGAAATGTTTACTAAGGTTAGATAGGTCTTATTTACATGTATGCAGAAATGGGACATAGTTAGCCAAGTAAAGTTTTTTTGTGGAGGGAGTCAGGTAAATGCCTAGGTATGTCATGGATGTGAAGACTGAAAAGTACTGAAAAGGAAGTCTACAGTAGCTTCTAAGAGCTTTTTGGTGGGTTTACCTGTTTATTCTAAGAATGTTTGATTTGGATTCATTATTCTTGTAATATGATATAACATTAAAGGAGGTTAACACCTCATACACTGTTGGCAGGGAAGAAGCCGGATCCGTTAATGTTAGAATAACATCATCTGCAAACAGCATGATTTTATATTCTTCGTCTGATATTTTTATACCTGTGATTGAACTGTGACCCCTTATCTTTTGTGCTAGGGGTTCCATCAAGAGGGTGACTATTATTGGGGATAGAGGACACCCTTGTCCTGTACTATTTGTTATGGGAAACTTATCTGAGAGTATTCCATCCATGAAAGCCTGAGATGATGGCGATGAATATAAGGCCATAAATGCAGAGGGTATGTTATTACTCAATCCAAATTTTACTAATGTGTGATTCAAATAGCTCCAGTGAATGCGATCAAAAGCTTTCTCTGCATCAAGTGCTAAGAATACGGCTTTGGTTTTCAAATTCAAAATGGTACGGTAAATTGATTTTTTTCCGAGTGGCAATGGGTGCCTGTCTCCTCATTGTGAGGCCAACTTGATCTGCATACACCAATGGTGGCATAAGTGGGACCAGCCTGTTCACTATAATTTTAGCGTACATTTTCAAATCCGCGTTCAGTAGGGAAATTGGGTGGAAATTCTGAAGAGATACCTGCTCCTTCCCTGGTTTCAGCAGAGTTATGATATTTGCAGTAAGCATTTCATCTAGAAATTTGCCATAGGGCACAGCAGCAATAACAATTTTGTTCAAATGAGGGGTTAGGGCGCAGGAAGATAATTTATAATAGTCAGCTGAAAAGCCTTTGGCTTCACAATGAAGAGACAACCTAAAGTGGTTGTTACCTTAAAAAAGAAACTCAATGCCAGCCCCTTTATTTTATTTAGGCATAACACACTCTGAAACAGTTTTTTTTTCAAAGGAAGCATGTAAAAACCTTTTTTTTTCAAATATATTCAGGCCGATCACATGACTCCCAGCCGCTCCCCTACTCTGATCCAGGGCTACAGTGGGAGGGGCCGAGATCTCCCTCTGATGTTAGCCAGGGAGGTCACATGACCGCTGTGCTGACTGCTCAGCCCCTTCCACTGTAGCCCTGGATCAAAGTAGGAGAGCAGCCGAGAGTCACGTGGCGGGTCTGAATATATCTGAAAAAGGGTATCTACATGCTTAATTAAAGAAAAAAAAAACACAGAGTGAGTTATGCCTGGATTAAACAGAGGGGCTGGCAGTGAAAATGTTTAAACTTTACTTTTCTGCTAATAGCAGCAGAAGGGGGGGGGGGGACACAGACATATGGAACTGACAGGCAGGGGGGACCATGATTATTGTGGTCAGCACACAGAAGGGGACACAGGAACTGGCAGGATCAGCCAGGTGTTTTTACATCTTAGAAAAGAGGAGATTAGACAGCACAAGCACTTTGCTCTTCAACCTGCTATAAGGGAACAAAGTGTTTTTTTTCAGGGTTACAAACACTTTAGGATATTGGGCTATGAAATGGTAGTGTATCTTATTTTTCAAGGTTGGCCATAGGGTATGATCTCTCTTAACTTCTGCTTCACAGTTTGGAGAGTGTTGAAAGGTTGGGCCTGAACCTGTGAGGATAAGGGAACCTATAGGAAAGAAGTGGCTGGCACCAGTATTGCATGCTCAGCAATCATTTTGTGGGAACCATAACAAAGTGGTACTATTTAATGCAGCCATTTTGGGATAAGTTTAGAGTTAGGTATCTGGTGGCCTGCAACAAGAGGAGAGACTCTGGATTGTAAGGTGAAGAGTAGTGTTGAGCGAACACGGACTGTATTATTCGTGTTTGTATCGAATAATTGGATTTTTTGTACCCGAACACGGACACGGACACTTTAATGTATGTTCGGGTAAAAATCCGTGTTCGGTCGTTTTATTTCCGGGTTTTGCATGCTTTGGCGCTCTTTTCATGGCGGGCTTTCAACAGCCAATCAACAATCGTTTAACTGGTGTGCCTTAAGCCATCCCAGCCATGCCTGCAAATGTCTCAGTAGCTGTGATTGGCCGTCTGAAGCATGTGACCAAGTCTTTATAAGTTCCAGGCAGCCGCAGCGTCTTCATTCTGCTGCTGAGATCAGGGACAGAGCACACATCAACGTGCTGGCTGCTGATTAGGGAAGGACAGGCAGGAAAAAAACATTTGTGTCCGGATAGAATTGAGGGACAGGTCGGAGTGTTTAGGCAGGGCGAGTTGTAGGCATTTTAGGGATAGAGTCTGCTGAATTATAGGGTCAGTGTCTTCTACAAAGTACAATCGATATTGCTGTGTGGGGGGTGGGGTGACTCTGCACTCAGTCCTGATCTACGATCTCTTCTCAATCCTGTTAGGGAGAGGCTGCTGCTGCTGAATTTTAGGGAAACTGTGTTCTACAAACTACAATCGATATTGCTGTGTGGTGTGGGAAAGGAGATAGGCAGGTGTCAGTGATCCACATCCATTTTTCTGTGTGTGAGCTGCAGTGAACACAATCTTTTTGGGCTGCAGTGAACACAATCTTTTTGGGGTGCAGTGAACAACGTCCTTTTTGGGGTGCAGTGAACAAAATCTTTTTGGGGTGCAGTGAACAAAATCCTTTTTGGGGTGCAGTGAACAACATCCTTTTTGGGGTGCAGAGAACACAATCTTTGTGGGGTGCAGTGAACAAAATCCTTTTTGAGGTGCAGTGAACACAATCTTTGTGGGGTGCAGTGAACACAATCTTTGTGGGGTACAGTGAACACAATTTCATACTTCTGAAGATTTGAGGGTGCTGCCTGTTCCATACTCCTCCTCCTACTGCTCAACCATCCTTTTAGGGGTACAAACAATAGTAATTGGGGCCTAGTGTGGTGGTGTACGTGTGAGATACATACACTTTCTTTTTGATCATATTTTCTATTCCGCTATTCAATTAAAACCTTTGGGGATCAATTAAATTGCGTGATAGTCTGTGTCGGTACGTGTGAGATCCACCTTTCCAAGTTTTTGGGGTTCATCTCATACTTCTGAAGATTTGAGGGTGCTGCGTGTTCCATACTCCTCCTCCTACTGCTCAACCATCCTTTTAGGGGTACAAACAATAGTAATTGGGGCCTAGTGTGGTGGTGTACGTGTGAGATACATACACTTTCTTTTTGATCATATTTTCTATTCCGCTATTCAATTAAATCCTTTGGGGATCAATTAAATTGCGTGATAGTCTGTGTCGGTACGTGTGAGATCCACCTTTCCAAGTTTTTGGGGTTCATCTCATACTTCTGAAGATTTGAGGGTGCTGCCTGTTCCATACTCCTCCTCCTACTGCTCAACCATCCTTTTAGGGGTACAAACAATAGTAATTGGGGCCTAGTGTGGTGGTGTACGTGTGAGATACATACACTTTCTTTTTGATCATATTTTCTATTCCGCTATTCAATTAAAACCTTTGGGGATCAATTAAATTGCGTGATAGTCTGTGTCGGTACGTGTGAGATCCACCTTTCCAAGTTTTTGGGGTTCATCTCATACTTCTGAAGATTTGAGGGTGCTGCCTGTTCCATACTCCTCCTCCTACTGCTCAACCATCCTTTTAGGGGTACAAACAATAGTAATTGGGGCCTAGCGTGGTGGTGTACGTGTGAGATACATACACTTTCTTTTTGATCATATTTTCTATTCCGCTATTCAATTAAAACCTTTGGGGATCAATTAAATTGTGTGATAGTCTGTGTCGGTACGTGTGAGATCCACCTTTCCAAGTTTTTGGGGTTCATCTCATACTTCTGAAGATTTGAGGGTGCTGCCTGTTCCATACTCCTTCTCCTACTGCTCAACCATCCTTTTAGGGGTACAAACAATAGTAATTGGGGCCTAGTGTGGTGGTCTACGTGTGAGATACATACACTTTCTTTTTGATCATATTTTCTATTTCGCTATTCAATTAAAACCTTTGGGGATCAATTAAATTGTGTGATAGTCTGTGTCGGTACGTGTGAGATCCACCTTTCCAAGTTTTTGGGGTTATCTCATACTTCTGAAGATTTGAGGGTGCTGCCTGTTCCATAATCCTCCTCCTACTGCTCAACCATCCTTTTAGGGGTACAAACAATAGTAATTGGGGCCTAGTGTGGTGGTGTACATGCGAGATACATACACTTTTTTTGATCATATTTCCTATTCCGCTATTCAATAAAAACCTTTGAGGATCAATTGAATTGTGGGATAGTCTGTGTCGGTACGTGTGAGATCCACCTTTCCAAGTTTTTGAGGTTCATCTCATACTTCTGAAGATTTGAGGGTGCTGTCTGTTCCATACTCCTCCTACTCCTCATCCATCCTTTAGGGGTAGAAACAATAGTAATTGGGGCCTAGTGTGGTTTTGTACGTGCGAGATACATACACTTTTTTGGATCATATTTCCTATTCCGCTATTCAATAAAAACCTTTCTAGGGCAAGATCTTAAATTACAGAAATATGAGGAGACCGTCAAATAAGGGCCGTGGCCTGGGTCGTGGTGCTGCTGGTAGAGCTCCTGTTGCAAGGAGAGGACGTGGTCGATCTGTCCCAGCTACACGCACAAGTGAAACACCTTCCTCAAGTGTGAGTAGGCGACAGAACCTGCAGCAGTATTTGGTAGGGCATCATACGCCCCTAGAAGTGATGAGGCCAGAACAAGTGGAAGCGATAGTAGATTGGTTTGCTGCTGACAGTGCCTCCAGTTCCTTCACATTGTCTCCCACCCAGTCTACTGCAGAAAGGTCACAGTTGGCACCTGCAGCCGATGTCCAACCGTCTTTCACCTCACCCCCTTGAAAATCAGGCAAGCAGTCTGAGCCCCAAGCCATACAGCAGTCTCTTCTTCTTTTTGATGACTCTGTCAGCAGGGTTTCCCAGGGCCATCCACCTAGCCCTGCCCCAGAAGTGGAAGAGATTGAGTGCAGCGATGCCCAACCACTTATTTCTCAAGATGAGTACATGCAAGGATCATCGCAGCACGTCTCCGATGATGACGAAACGCAGGTGCCAACTGCTGCGGCGTTCAGCATTGTGGAGACCGACAAGGAGGGCAGGGGTGAAGACTGGGTGGAAGATGATGTGGAGGACGATGGGGTCCTCGACCCCACATGGAATGAACGTCATGCAGGTGACCTGAGTAGTTTGGAGGAAGAGGCGGTGGTCGCACAGAGCCACCAGCACAGCAGAAGAGGGAGCAGGGTGCAGAAGCGGAGTGGCCGTGCCCTAGACACTTCGCCCGCTACTGCCCAACGCAGCAAGGGAACGAGCGCACCAAAGTCAGCTCAAAGGAGTTCTCTAGCGTGGAAGTTCTTTAGAAAATGTGCTGATGACAGGACACAAGTGGTTTGCACCCTTTGCAATCAGAGCTTGAAGCGAGGCATAAACCTTCTCAACCTGAGCACAACCTGCATGATCAGGCATCTAAGTGCAAAGCACGAGCTGCAGTGGAGTACACACCTTCAAAACCAAGAAACGTCTCTGGCTCATCCTGCTTCCTCTTCTGCTGCAGTCTCGGCCGCTCCAGCCACATCTGTAGTGATACCGGCACCTGCCACCCCGCAAACAGACGATCTGTCAGCAACACCACCACCTGGGTCACCAACAACCATCTCCACAATGTCCCGTGGAAGCGTTCAGCTTTCCATCTCCCAAACACTTGAGAGGAAGAGGAAGTACCCCCCTACCCACCCGCGATCCCTGGCCCTGAATGCCAGCATTTCAAAATTATTGGCCTTTGAAATGCTGTCATTCCGTCTGGTGGAGACGCACAGTTTTAAAAACCTTATGTCGGTGGCTGTCCCACAGTACGTCGTGCCCAGCCGCCACTACTTTTCCAGGCAAGCCATCCCTTCCCTGCACAACCAAGTGGGGGAAAAAATCAGGTGTGCACTGCGCAACGCCATCTGTGCCAAGGTCCACCTAACTACCGATACGTGGACCAGTAAGCACGGTCAGGGGCGTTATATCTCCCTAACGGCACACTGGGTAAATGCAGTGGCGGATGGGCCTGAGGCGGATAGCAATTTGGCGCATGTCCTTCCACCACCGAGGATTGCAGGGCGCTTCAGTTTGCCTCCTGTTCCTAACTCCTCCTACTCCGCTTCCTCATCCTCTACCGCCTCCTCATCCGGACAGCGTAACACCTTCACCACCAACTTCAGCACGGCCAGGGGTAAACGACAGCAGGCAGTTTTACAACTTGCCTGTTTGGGGGACAAACCACACACCGCGCAGGAGTTGTGGAGGAGCATGGAACAGCAGACAAATGAGTGGTTGCTGCCAGCGAGCCTCAAGCCCGGCCTGGGCGAAATCTCATAGCAGCTCTAGGCCTAGCCGGTTTGACGCACATCCCTTGCCTGGCGCATGTGCTGAATTTGGTGGTGCAGAGGTTCCTTAAAAACTACCCCGATATGTCAGAGCTGTTGCAGAAAGTGCGGGCCGTTTGTGCGCACTTTCGGCGTTCTCACCCTGCTGCTGCTCGCCTGGCAGGGCTGCAGCGTAACTTCGGCCTTCCCGCTCACCGCCTCATATGTGACGTGCCCACAAGGTGGAACTCCACCTTGCACATGCTGGAAAGACTGTGCGAGCAGCAGCAGGCCATAGTGGAGTTTCAGCTGCAGCACGCACGCGTGAGTCGCTCTGCGGAACAGCACCACTTCACCACCAATAACTGGGCCTCCATGCGAGACCTGTGTGCCTTGTTGCGCTGTTTTGAGTACTCCACCAACATGGCCAGTGGCAATGACGCCGTTCTCAGCTTAACTATCCCACTTCTATGCCTCCTTGAAAAAACAATTCGGGCGATGATGGAAGAGGATGTGGCACAGGATGAGGAGGAGGAGGAGGATAAAGAGGTAACATTTCCAAGGCTTTCAGGGCAGTCATTCGCAAGGGGCTCCGAGGGTGGGTTCCTGCACACACAAACGCCAGGGACACAATTGTCCAGCAGGGGCACAGTTCTGGAGGATGAGGAGGATGAGGAGGAGGAGGAGCTGGAGGAGGAGATGGAACCATGTTCACAGCAGGGTGGCACCCAGGCCAGCTCATGGCCATCACTGGTGCGTGGCTGGGGGGATACAGAGGACACGGACGATACACCTCCCACAGAGGACAGCCTTTCGTTGCCTCTGGGCAGCCTGGCACACATGAGCGATTACTTGCTGCAGTGTCTCCACAACGACCGCCGAGTTGCCCATATTCTAACTTGTGCTGATTACTGGGTGGCCACGCTGCTGGATCCCCGTTACAAGGACAACGTACCGTCCTTAATTCACTCACTGGAGCGCGATCGCAAGATGCGCGAGTACAAGCGCACGCTGGTAGACGCCATGCTGCTGGCATTCCCATCTGACAGCGGGGCCGCAGTGCAAGCACAAGGCAGAGGAGGAGGAGGAGGAGGTCGCCAACGCAACCAGGGCACCGCCAGCACCTCAGAAGGCAGGGTTAGCATGGCCGAAATGTGGAAAAGCTTTGTCAGCACGCCACAACAAACAGCAGCACCAGCAGCTCAGATGGAACGTCTTAGCAGGAGGCAGCATTTTACCAAAATGGTGGAGCAGTATGTGTGCACACGCCTACATGTAGTGAATGAGGGGTCTGCCCCCTTCAAGTTCTGGGTCTCCAAATTGGGCACATGGCCTGAGCTTGCCCTTTACGCCTTGGAGGTGCTGGTGTGCCCTGCAGCCAGTGTATTATCTGAATGGGTATTTAGCACGGCTGGGGGCGTTATAACAGACAAGCGCAGCCGCCTGTCCAGAGACAATGTGGACAAGCTCACGTTCATTAAAATGAACCAGGCATGGATCCCACGGGACTTTTCCGTACCTTGTGCAGAATAGCAATGGATACCGACCTTACCCACCCATTGTTCCATTTTTGCTCTTTCTCACTCTTTTGGGGTGTACCCTCATTTAAAATTTGTGAAAAGAAGCAGTGTTGGCTACCTCGTCCTCCTCCTCAGGGCCAGATTAACGTAGGGGCTATTGGAGCTGCACCTCCAGGCCCCTACCTTTTATATAGGCCCCGGGTTGGCCATATTCACTGTTACCGCTCTTCTGTCACTTGTAAACACAGAAGTCTGGCTTCTATGCTCGCTTCCCCAGGCAGCACCCTCAGAACCTCCCCACACAGCGCGAAGGCCGGACAAGGAGGGACAGTTGCCGATGCATGGATGTGTTTATGGGCTTCAGAGACAGCATCCCATGTTGAATTAGGCATGCATGGCTGCACCCTTCCTCCTCTGGGTGCATGGCAAGGCACGGCCCTTAAGGCCCTTCAAAATCCTCAGCACCAAGCCCATGATGCTCTTAATCCGGCCCTGGTCCTCCTCCACCGCCGCTTCCACCTACACCGCCCATAGGTGTGCGCAGCCTATTGCATTAAGGTGTGCACCCCAAAGTTGAAATACACATGCATGTGTTTGCCAGCAGGGAGAGTAATGTATCGGGGCCATGTACCTGTAGGCAAAGAGAAATAGAGCAGAGCAGGTCCGAGGGAGATCTTTCCCATCTCCTCACTGGCAATGCTATGTGCCCTAGGTGATTAGGGTGTGCCCAGGCACACCCGGCACACCCTGTGCGCATGCCTATGTCACCGCCACATCCACCACCACCTCAACCTCCCTCCTACTCCATATGGGCCTCGTCCTTCAGAGATGAAGAAGAACATTGTTTTATTTTTCTGGTTTTTTTTGTTGTTTTAAGTTATTTCCCTATCCACATTTGTTTGCAGAGCACTTGCCATGCTCTTAATTACGTTTTGCTGCCATTTGCAGCACTCTAGCCCTTTCCTTTGGTGTTTTAGAGCCATTTTAGTGCCTTAAAGTTCGGGTCCCCATTGACTTCAATGGGGTTCGGTGTCCGGGAAAAGTTCGGTAAAAGTCCGGGACACGGACCCGGACTTTTTTTTAAAGTTCGGCCGAACCCGTCGAACACGGACATCTAGGTGTCCGCTCAACCCTAGTGAAGAGGTATCCATATCAGTGGAAATGATCCTATGGTTGGGTAGCCAGGTAGAAAACCAACCAGCTGGGCAAAGGGTCTTGGGTGGTCTTAAACAGGAGGGACATTGACCGGTGTCCTGTTAAAGTGTCACTAAACCCACATCAAAAACACTATCAATAAATGGTGCATTACATGCAGTTCCTACTCCCTCAGTCACTATGAGATTTGTTTTTTGTATTCTGCAAAAATCCTGGTTGATACTGCTGCTCTCTATCTCCCCCTTTAGTCCAACTGCCAGATTCAGCTACAGATTTTGCAGAGCAGTGTTGGCAGTGCTGCATATGCACAGTTTTCAGTGAGTTTCTATGCTGAGCATTTCCTCCATATCACATCTGTGCAACCCATATGACTATAGAGTCATACATGTTGGCGTATAAAGAGTGGTAAAAGACAGCCCATTCCCTTCCTCCTCTTTCAAGCCCACTAACCAGTTAAACCCTCCCACTTTTTCTAAGGCACAGGCTAGAGGGGTGTGACACTGGCCACACATGTTATTGCCAAAAATAATAAATATTTGATTTCAAATATAGTAGTATCAGTATTTGAATGACAATTTAAAACAGTTTATTGATATTAATTAACTATTTTTACTCTGTGTCCCAAAGGCTGTTTTTTTTTTCTTTTTTTTTTTGGAACACGTGACCAGCAGCAGAGGACTAGAAGCTCCTCCTGATTATGTTTCCCTAAAGACAGGCTGGGAAAGAGCTAGGTCAGGTGACAGCTGTATATTGATTAGGAAAAAATGTAATTTTTTAAATTAAAATAATTACAATGCCATCATCCATGTACAGAAATAGAAGGGGAAATGTAAATTAAACCGTGTGTGTTTAGTATCACTTTAAGGCTGTGAAGAAATACCTGGTAATCAGGGGAGGGGAAGGAGCACAGTTTTAAGACATTGGAGGGAGGATAGGAGAGCTTTTCAATTTGCTGCTACACTCCAGTAAAGCAGGCGGTCTTGAGCAATGACCATTTTGACATCCATTCATTCAGGGTTGGGATGGCTTATATATAGAGAATAAAAATGCATGAACAACTTTTTGATCATGTTTTTGTGTGGATCAGTCTCTTGGTAGGATTTTGGGGTTTGTATTTGGTATACAGATCTGTTTCCTTATTTCAGGCTTGAAGGAAAGCATGTGTATCTTGGGGCACTCTTCATCTACTGTGAAGACTCCATTAGGGTTTTTTAGGCTTTTTTTGTTTATTTTCACCCAAGGATATGACCAGTAACACACCTACTGTATTTTAGTGGTTCATTTTTCTATGGAGGAGCAGCAGAGTCACCCTTCAACAGCAGCATTGCCTGGAGAAGATAGAGTAGTGTTAGATAGACTTCTAGTTTTAGATGGACTTTACAAATAAGTGACTAACTCATTAAAGCCTAAAGGTTTTAACTCAATTAATAAAAACTAACTGTCGTAAGCACCACTGTCAGTGTTAAATAATTTGTCTTAACCTTCCATGGTCCACTTTTGCTGCAGAGGTTTTCCTGTTCATTCATTCTGTGCAGCTGAGGCAGATATAGAGAATGAGGACTGTGTCCTTAATCAGCTTTCTCTTTCTCAAAAGTGAGAGTCCGTGTAGATTTACCAAAGCCCCCCAACAGGGCTACTACAAGAAATTGTAAAAAAAATAACAAAAAAATAAAATAATTGAAAAAACGTACTGGCACCATCCACTGCCCTATTAACATTGTTCACTGCTCTACTGACACCATCCTCTGCCTAACTGACAAAGTCCACTGCCCTCCTGACACAGTCCACTGCTCCACTGACTGACACTATCCACTGCTCTACTGAGTGACGTCATCCACTCTGCCCTACTAGCACTTAAACTGCTCTGCTGACACTGTGCACTGCTCTGCTGACACCATCCTTTGCCCTACTGACACTGTCCACATCCCTACTGATACCATCCACTGCCCTACTGACACTGTCCAATCACTGTTTACTGTACCACTGACACCTTCCACACTCCATCCATTGCCTTACTGACACTGTCCACTGCTCTACTGACTGACACTTTCCAATTTTAAGGTAGGCTAAGTTTATAATTTTACAGTGGTGTTTGCTTTATTCAATTTTTCTATGTGTTTCTATTTAGTTAGGCCTTGCTATTCTTCGACCTGTTTCATGTTGTTCAGGTAGATCAACTCTCAATGATTATAATAATCACAAACCAGGCACTCCTGGGATGCCTGTAGGGTGGGGGCAGGGCCGCTGATAGGGGGGGACCACCAGTCCTCCTGTAGTGGGCCCGAGCACACAGGGGGGCCCCAACAGCACAGGGAATCGGTGCAGAAGGGCAATTAAGGAAAAAAAGCCCTGTGAGGCTCTTGGAAGCAGCTGAAAAGCCAGTTTCTCCCCCTCGTGACAGCTTTTAGCTGCTGAGGGAAGAGACAGACACAGGGCATTGTTCCTGTATTTGCTTCTCCGACACCAATTCCCCTCTCTGTTCTGCCTGCTTCCGATCCCCCCTTCCCCGTGAGCCCCCCTTTTCACTGTGTTACCCCCCCCCCCCATGCAGCGCTGCAGGCTTCCCTGTCCTGTAACAAAAATAACAGATTGTAAAAAATAAATAATTATTGTAATATATAATTTGAAAAAAATGTAAAATAAAATTGTAAACATTTAAAAAATATATATATAATTAAAAAAAAATGTAAAAAACAATTAAAGAAGGCTAATTCACACAGGTGCTGTTCTGTTTGTGTCCACTAATTATGATTTTAGTGTATTTTTTGTGAAAATATTGTCTTGACATATTCGGGAGGGAGGGGGCCCTGCTAGGTAGACTGTATGGGGCCCCGTGATTTCTAACAGCAGCCCTGGGTGGAGGGATAGACGTAAGCCTGTGAGGCTCCCCAGTGGTTGTTCTGCTGTTAGCCAACTAATGGCTCAGTAAAGAGATTCGCACCCAGGGCAGCCATAGGAACAAATCCAGTCCAGAAGTCAAAGCAATAATCACAAATCTGGCGCTCCTGGGGTGCCTTTAGGGTGGAGGGATAGAAGTAAGCCTGTGAGGCTCCCCAGTGTTTTTTCTGCTGCTAGCCAACAAGCATAGGAAGGGTGCTGATATGGACAAAAGTACATGAGGAAGGCAGCGCATGAACCACACCGGGATGCAATGGATAAGGAAGCCAGGTGAACATCCAGTATAGAAAGGGTTGACAGTTTATTGGTATTGATAACTGAAAAACAAAGTACATAAAATGCTTACATCCCCCTGGGCTGGAGTGGACAAGGGCACCTGGCAGCAAGCAACACGAGTGCCTGATTGTGTAGCGGAGCGGATGGCGTTGGAGAGCGCGGGAGAGTCTGCACGCCGTCTGCCATCATGGTGGATCCCGACCTACTTTGGCTCGCTGGGAACGAGTCCACTAGATATCAGTGGACCGTCCCTGTAGACATAGGCCGCTCCGTTAGGGTCTCTGGTGTCTGAGGCTGCCTTTCCAGATGCAGGTGATGGAGATTAGCGGGCGATGGGGCCGGATACAGGTCGGAGCGGGACAGAGCTCCCGAGCTAGGCATCCATCTCAGGGGCTGCTGCGCATGCGCCTCACCCTTAGCACTTGCATAACCAGTGGCCTATAGTCTTGTGCAAATATGTCTATACCAATGCTAAGAATAGCTATTTGTGGCCAGATTGATGATTGTCAGAAAATGGAGAAGAAATCTATCCCCAAATATATCAATCAATCAGACTCTCTCAAAAACTTTTACTGCATCTGGGAAAGATGGTTGAAACTACAATGATTGTCTCTATACAATTAACTATACAAGAGCAATGGGAGACCTTTGTATGGGAGTTAAAATTAAGTTTATTTGTAAGTTGAAAAACACAACATATCTTCATGGTTTGGTGTATTTATATGCCTATCTATTTTTTGATTCTATGTACCTGAGATTTCAAATGTTTGTTACCTATTTATATCTCTTTAAAACTCAATAAAAACATATACTTGGAAAAAAAAAGAAAACTATGACAAAAAGCTGAGTAAAGTCAACAGGCTATTCAACTTCTTTACAGCACCTTGTTAACCTTGTTGACCCTCACCTTGGCTAGCAGATCAAGGTCTTTCTCCACTAAATAAACTACGAATGGCATTCATTGAATCAAGATATGCCTAGATATGACAATCAAGTGGTCAGATGTGTTTTTTTCTCAGGAGCTAACAAAACCCCAGAGTTTTCTAACAATGGTGTACGTTTAGTAAACTGAGATAAGCTGAGATCTGGATGATCACGGCTTGTCTCAGAGCATTGCCGGTTTAAATTACTGTGAATTCATCTCAGTACACAAACGGCTTGCATTCACTGCAATAGAAACAGCCAGTTTAGTAACACATGATGTCACCTGATCACTGTGCTTCTCTTTGAAGATCTCCTCTGCAGGACAGAGGAGGTTAGAAACACAGCAGGTTAGAAACACATTAACTATACAAACACATATATATCTGTGTGTGTATATATATATATATATATATATATATATATATATATTTATATATATATATATATATATATATATATATATATATATATACTGTATATGTGTATATAATTATATATATATATATATATATATATATATATATATATATATATATATACTGTATGTACTGGTGTGTATATATATATATATATATATATATATATATATATATATATATATACTATATGTACTGGCATTACTGGTATATATATATATATATATATATATATATATACACATACATACTGTATGCACTGGTGTGTGTGTGTGTGTATATATATATATATATATATATATATATATATATATATATATATATATATATATATATATATATATATATATGTATATATACTGTATGTACTGGTGTGTATGTATATATATATATATATATATATATATATATTTATTTTTTTATTTTTTTATTTCAGGTACTTATATAGTGCTGTCAATTTACGCAGCGCTTTACATATACATTGCACATTCACATCAGTCCCTGCCCTCAAGGAGCTTACAATCTAAGGTCCCTAACTCACATACATACATACACAGTAGGGCCAATTTTATATACAGGATCCAATTAACCTACCAGCATGGCTTTGGAGTGTGGGAGGAAACCAATCTGTCACGATTCGACCACGCCCACGGCGACTAGCTAACCGAGACGTGATGAATCGTGACTGGGCAGTATAAGGGGATAACGGAAATAAAGAAAATTCCTACTAAGTAATTAGATTGGCTGCAATACTTTCACAGCCTGCACTGCCTTCGGTCACCACTAGAGGGAGACTCCACTCCAATCCAGCTGGCTGACCACACACAGGCAGATACAAATCTTACATACAATCTGGTGCACTCTAATGCCTCGTACACACGTACCGATCGTCGGCCGACCGATCGGCCGTCTTTTGTCCAGGGCTGTCCTGTCCGCTGAAAAGTGCAAAAGACTGCACACGAATTTTGTCGGCCAACAACAGCCGACTGCAGAAGTGATGTCGTGTGATGGTTAACTTTCCGTGTCTTTTTTCTTCTCTGAGCATGCCCAGTCTTGCAAATCTGCTGATTGTCGGCCGAATTCTGTACTGACTGGCGAACAATCGGCCGTTCTGGTGTTGGCCAACAAAAATTTTAATGCCTGCATGACAGATTCTTTTCGGCCGAAAGTACGCTGTCGGCTGTCGGAAGCATCATACTAACAAGCCTACAATCGGCCGATCGGTCGCCGGCCGAATATTTACGGCCGACAATCGGTACGTGTGTACGGGGCATTAGGGTTGGGGAGCAGTCTAGCAATTACCACACACTACTAGGATTCCTCCAGCTATCCTACAAGCCAGAACCACTGTGTTAATCACTCTTCCCACTGTCCCCACCCCCACACACCACAAAGGATAGCCTGCCACCACCCAACAGTTTGTCCGCAGACTGGTCTGCTGGGACACCACACACACGCAGATCTCCATCTGGTGTACAATCTGCATGCAATCTGCCAACACACAGTGCGATTGCATACAGATTGGCATGTATGTATGTATGTACTGTATGTACTGGTATGTATGTGTGTATATATATATATATATATATATATATATATATATATATATATATATACTGTATGTATATATGTATATATACTGTGCATGTGTGTGTGTGTGTGTGTGTGTATAGATATGTTTTCATGTGTCAGAACATGTCATTACGAGTTCTTTTAAACTTTAGTTTCACTTTTTAAATTTAGCAGTGCCTGTAATCTCACAATATCTCGTGAGATTACAGGCAGTCCACCCAGTTATACACAGATCTCAGCAGTTCTCAGAGAAAAAACTTCTCCTCTGATCACCCTGTGAGAAGTGAAGTTCTCCGCCTTCTAAACTGGGTGCCAGAGGAGATATTTTTTCTCTGAGAACTGCCGAGAAGTGAACTGAGAGAAAACTTCTCAGTTTACTAAACGTACACCAATGTCAGCAATGTTCTCAGGAGGATCTTGCAGCCATTGTACTGGCTGAGTGTTCTGCATAGCCACTAAAATAAAAAAAATAACGCTCCATGAGGACGTCAGGTGACAAAACTAGTAGGACGGGGCTAGGAAGCAGAGAAACACTGCACTTGTCATACTCCACGCTTGCCATAGAGTGCCAGGTGGATGTCAGAGATCCCAGTGTCAGGTAGACACTTGAAGATGTAACATTGTTTGTTTTAATAAATGATTTAATTTTATACGGAGTTACACTATTCTGGTATTCTTTCTCCTCCCATCTCTTATCCCCATCTGGCAACATTGTGAGATTAACATGTCTATGAAGATTTATGGCTGAAGTTTTAAATACAAACCATCATGCTGGAAAATGTATATTAAGTGTGAATGCTGGTTTATAATTTGACCAGCTTCTCATCTAGCGAGTTATATTTGGTGGAAACGGTGGAGCACATTTGGTGTGATTTCTTCACGTGTGATCACTGAGGATTATTTATCAATTGAATTTCATCAGATCACATTTTTTGGCACTTTCTTTCACTTTGGACTTTTTTGATGGGCTATTTATTAATTGTACATTTTTTTACCCATGTATTTATTTATTTAAGGATACTTTATCAATTTGATGGAATATTTTAATATTTTTTATAGTAACCTATTGCACATGCACTTTTTTGGGATAGGATTTGCACATGCACTTTTTTTGGGATAGGATTTGATTTAATAATTTATGTATTTTCTCATATAGTGACTTATTGCACTTGCACTTTTTTATATTAGTTTCTTATTGCAATTTCAGAAATTCATCATTTTCAAGGCATTTGTGCACTTTTGATTTATTTACAATTCACACACCATAGAACATATACATTAGTACATTGTATACCCCTACACAGAAGTTCAGATGTCATGCCTGCCTCCAAACACGTCCACAAAAAAAATAAACAAAAAATAAACGCCTGCTACAAAAACGGCCAGGTGTGAAAGTAGCGAAGCCACTATTCTGCTCTATTGCAATTCTAATAGAAACAATCTTTTTTCTATGGCTTTCTATGGCGGTCACCCTGACATGGAAGGGTTTGGTCACCCTGCCATAGCAGTCAGAGTCAGTTAACCCTACACTACACTACAGTCGCCTAACACTTAACACTTTCCCTACAGAAACTAGATTATTAAATCTAACTATAGTGGAAAATAGTACCCTAACTACACTAGATATCCCTTTCCTCACACTAATAATTGCTAAATGACACTTTGAAGCAGAAGTAACAGAACTGCTTCCACTCTCTTCCACATCCCTGTATTACAATGCTAGAGATTTGGCGGGGCTATCTTATATACTGGGGGGCGTATTCACTACTGATTGGCCTCTGGAACCCCTAGTCACTCCAATCACATTCCTAGCATCCTCCTGCCCCCTCAATTGGCTTTTACTGATTGTTCTGGTCCAATCACAGGCTTTTAAAGCCCAGTTCCTGTCCCATTGCATTTTGGTCGGTTCTGGTTGCCGAATTCCGAACTTTTTCAGCAAAAAGTTCGAAATTCGGTCGAATTTCGAACAGTCAATGTTCGGGTCGAACCGATGGTCGCCCCGAACCGTTTCGATCATCGCTACTCCTAACAAGCTAGCTAACTCCCTTATCAATGTCTTCCAATTTATTAACCTTTTTGGTTTTAAATTTTAAAATAGTTTGAAATCCTCTGTACACCTGACCCTTAGGGGTAGCCACATCAACACCAGATATATCCAAAGCAGATTCAGAGTCAACTTCACCCAAATCTACTAAATCCTAATTGCTTATTTCTCTTCATATTAGGCTGTCTTTATTCACTCCCAATGGTCTTTTGTGCCACTTCTGTTCTTATAGCATACTCCTGAAATTTGAAACAGAAGTACTGCAGTATCCCACTTGCCAGCCAATTATTGCACATGATTTTATTCCTTCCTAGCTGCCCCAGCTATAGTAGTCCTCTAGTCTGAGCTCCTCTGCTGTTGGCTCTACCATCAACAAAACAAACTCCATTATGCTGGGTAGCCAGACTGTATGTTTAGGGACCCTTGGCTATTTATGTAAATACCTACTATTTTCAGCTCTTAGCCTGAAAACACCACATGTTAACTGCCTAGGGAATCAATTTAAATGCTCCCTACACCCCAGATTGCCATGCCCCTGGCATCCCTTACCTCCCATATATCTGCCTACAATAACTAATATCAAGCTCACTGATTCTGTCTCCAACTAGCCCAGTCTGCAAAATGTTCTATGCTGCTGTCAGCTGGACTGAACAACACTTTGAGAAAAGTGTGCACCTTCACAAGCCCACCCAAAACCACCAGTGTGTGCAGCACCAGCAGGACATTTAGGATTTGATAGGTCAGTTGGGGCTGTACCATTTTCTAAAAATGTGCGAGCCCAAAATTAACTGTGACTACCCACTAAAATCTCTTGGATAGAAGTGCATTTCATTGTTGGGAGACTGCTTCTGTCTTTCTCTGTTTTCATCACTACTTCTATTACAACTGATTTATGTGCTCTAGTACATGCTGCAAACACTTCCACCTTCAGCTCCTGAGATGTTCTTAACCCCAACGCAGGATATCAGAATCCTGCAGCATACCAATGCTGTTACAAGTTTTCTTTCTGTGACACAAAGTTTTTTCTGTGGAAGAAACAATATTTTGCACATGTCAAAGTGCTAAATGGACATAGCCCCTTTCTCCCTTCTTCCCCTCCTTGCTTCTCTCTCAGCACCCTCCCTCTTTCCCTTCTCCCCTTTCTTGTTCCCTCAATCCCACCTCAGGAACCTACTGTGCAGAACTTCTGCATACCATGCTCCTGGAACAATGGATTTGCTCTTTTTTTTTTTTGGCCTTTAGCAATTTTTCCATGTTATTTTTTTTTTGTATTTATTACTTACCATGTTATTTAAATTTAGCACAGTTGAAGAAGTTTAGAAACTTTTAGACCCACCTACAGGGCAGAGATTTTTTTGTATTTCTGTCACCCTTTAAAGGTGAAGTTGCCCCCACTGATAAAAAAAACACATACTGTAGATTAGATTCACAGTATGCTTTTCTACAACATTTTAGTAACAGGCCACATGAAGTTGTGAATAAACGTAGCAACTTGATGTGAAGTTTCTTCTTTTAAAGAACCTAAACTTTGCACAATGTCAAAGTGCCTACATGGACATAGCCTCTCCCTCTATTCTTTCTTCCTTTCCCTATCTCCTCCCTCTCAACCCCCTTCTTTTGCTCCTTCCACTCCACCCATCACTCTCTACCATCTCTCTGTCTCTCTCTTTCCTCTCACTCTCACGCTTCCTTCCTGATAATAAAAATAGCTAATAGAAAAGAGTTTTCAAAACAAAATTCAAAATACCCCAGTTAACCAACTACTAATGCTCACCATTTGAACTTTTCAAAAAATGCAAGGCAGATTACTGATTTTCCTCATTTTTAAAAATGTGTTTTTACTGTTTAAATATTGATCAACTAAGTTTATACAGTCAGGTCCATACATATTGGGACATTGACACAATTTTAATATTTTTGGCTCTATACACCACCACAATGGATTTGCAATGAAACAAACAAGATGTGCTTTAACTGCAGACTTTCAGCTTTAATTTGAGGTTATTCACACCCAAATCAGGTAAATGGTGTTGGAATTACAAAAGTTTGTATATGTACAAAAAAGGGGAGCAGGATAAATCAAAAGGAACCCACTCACCCGGCGCTCAAGGGAAAAAAAAAAAACAATAAATAGTCTAAAACATATACAATATAAAACGTAGCATAAGCTGCTGCTATTAAAACAATTAATGGCAAAGAAGGTGTATTATAAAAAGTGATAAGAGCATGAACAGCTCCACCTCAAACAGTACACTAGCAGCGGTAATAATTCATGCAAAAAAACACAAATCAATGTATAGAGTCTCTGTAATGGGTAAATATGTGAAGAGTTCATGCACACAGTCCAAGAAGAAATATACAGGGTGAAAACCAAGGATGCAGATCAGCCACAGTGGTACAACCAAACCACAGAAAAAGCCTCCACCTCACCGCTGTGCACGCCTTATGGTAATAGACTCACCAGAGAGCAATAGGTATGAGCCAATAATGCCACAACAAACTTGGAGATGGTAGATCCTCAGATCCTTTGGACTATGGATGGGAGATTATCCTCACTCCAAGAACACATAGTACACTTTCGGAGCCTTGCAAACCCTGGATGGGACACTCTCCTCACATTGATGTACAGGAGCCAATCAGCATACCATGGTGCATGTAAGCAGAGTAATGAAACCACATAGCGTGATACGGTATAACTCCAACTTTATTAACCCAAGCAGTCTGCTTGGGTTAATAAAGTTGGAGTTATACAGTATCACGCTATGTGGTTTCATTACTCTGCTTACATGCACCATGGTATGCTGATTGGCTCCTGTACATCAATGTGAGGAGAGTGTCCCATCCAGGGTTTGCAAGGCTCCGGAAGTGTGCTAGTTTGTATATGTGCCTCCCACTTTTTAAGGGACTAAAAGTAATGGGACAGATTAACAATCATAAATCAAACTTTCTCTTTTTAATACTTGGTTGAAAATCCTTTGCAGTCAATTACAGCCTGAAGTCTGGAATGCATAGACATCACCAGACGCTGGGTTTCATCCCTGGAAATGCTCTTCCAGGCCTCTACTGCAACTGTCTTCAGTTCCTGCTTGTCCTTGGGGCATTTTCCCTCCAGTTTTGTCTTCAGCAAGTGAAATGCATGCTCAATCGGATTCAGGTCAGGTAATTGACTTGGCCATTGCATAACATTCCACTTATTTCCCTTAACCACTTGCCGACCAGTCACTGGGACTGTACTGCGGCAAAGTGGCTCGATTCCGTCCAGCGACGTAGACCTACGTCGCTGGACTCCTCCCCTTGTGGGCGGCGCTCGCGCGCTGCCGGAGGCTCGCTCCCGCTGTTTTCAGTCACAGCGGGAGTCGGGCCAGGGGAGGAGCAGCGGCGATCGCCGCCGCTCTTCCCCGATCGTCGGGGAATCGAGTCTGGAGATCCGCCCGCTTGTGTAAACAGAGCGGGCGGATCTCCTAAGTGACAAACAGTGACAGATTGCAGGGTTCAGCATAGCTGAACATGCGATCTGTCCCTGTGTCACTCAGTCACCTCTCCCCACACACGTCAGTAAGCACCAGGCATACATTAACCCCTCCCTCTCCAATAAAATGAACCCCTTCCCTGCCAGTGTCATTTTTACAATAACAGTGCATATTTATGGCACTGATTACTGTAGAAATGTCACTGGTACCCCCAAAAGTGTCAAAAATGTCAGTCAAGGGTCCGATCTGTCCGCCGCAATGTCGCAGTCCCACAAAAAAATCGCAGATCGCCGCCATTACTCGTTAAAAAAAAAACGCCAAAAATGACAGAAATCTTTCCCTTAGTTAGTAAACGCAATAACTTTTGCGCAAACCAATCAAAATACGCTTATTGTGATTTTTTTACCAAACATAGGTAGCAGAAAACAAATTGGCCAAAAATTAAAAAAAAATTAGATTTTTACATTTTTTTGGGGGGGAATTTTATATTAAAAATGTGAAAAATATTATTTTTTCAAAATTTACGCTCTTTTTTTGTTTATAGCGCAAAAAGTAAAAATCGCACAGGTGATCAAATACCACCAAAAGAAAGCTCTGTTTGTGGGGAAAAAAAGACATAAACTTCGTTTGGGTACGGCGTCGCACGACCGCGCAATTGTCAGTTAAATTCGCACAGTGCCGAATCGCAAAAAGTGGCCTGGACGTAAGACAGCAAAATCCTCCGGTGGTAAAGTGGTTAAAAAACTCTTTGGTTGCTTTCACAGTATGCTTCAGGTCATTGTCCATCTGCACTGTGAAGCGCAATCCAATGAATTCTGAAGCATTTGGCTGAATATGAGCAGATAATATTGCCCAAAACACTTCAGAATTCATCCTGCTGCTTTTGTCAGCCGTCACATCATCAATAAATACAGTTCCATTGGCAGCCATACATGCCCACGCCATGACACTACCACCACCATGCTTAAGGTGGTATGCTTTGGATCATGAGCAGTTCCTTTCCTTCTCTATACTCTTCTCTTCCCATCACTCTGGTACAAGTTGATCTCATCCGTCCATAGGATGTTGTTCCAGAACTGTGAATGCTTTTTTAGATGTTGTTTGGCAAACTCTAATCTGGCCTTCCTGTTTTTGAGGCTCACCAATGGTTTACATCTTGTGGTGAACCCTCTGTATTCCCTCTGGTGAAGTCTTCTCTTGATTCTTGACTTTGATACACATACACCTACCTCTTGGAGAGTGTTCTTGGTCTGGGCAACTGTTGTGAAGAGTGTTTTCTTCACCAGGGAAATAATTCTTCGGTCATCCACCACAGTTGTTTTCCGTGGTCTTCCGGGTCTTTTGGTGTTGCTGAGCTCACCGATGCATTCTTTCTTTTTAAGGATGTTCAAAACAGTTGATTTGGCCACACCTAAAGTTTTTGCTATCTCTCTGATGGGTTTGTTTTATTTTTTCAGCCTAATGATGGCTTGCTTCACTGATAGTGACAGCTCTTTGGATCTCATATTGAGAGTTGACAGCAAAAGATTCCAAATGCAAATAGCACACTTGAAATTAACTCTGGACCTTTTATCTGCTCCTTGTAAATGGGATAATGAGGGAATAACACACATCTGACCATGGAGCTGTCAGAGACTCAATACCCTGCGCAACGCTTCCTGAGCACACTGATGTGCTGTCATGAGTCTGCAACCTAAAGGGTTAACCTAGAGCAGACTAATTGCAATAATTGGCAAACAGGCTGCCTTATTTAAACAGCCCAGCAGCACTGCACTTTGCTGTGTTGTCTTCAGCTCTCCTGTATCCTGTGCCTGTTATATCTGCTGTTCCTGTTTACCTGACCCGGCTTGTCTTTGGATTCCGATTGTTCCGGTTTACCTGACCCGGCTTGTCTTTGGATTCTGATTACCTGCTGCCAGCCCTGACCTTGGCTTGTCCTGACTATCCTCCTGTCTCGTCCTGATCTGTTTACCTGCTACCGGCTATTGGTCCTGGACCTGTTCCTGGCTCTCCCAGGGAATCCGGGGGACCACGACCTGGTGTTAGCAAGCAGTCAAATCCATCCCCACCATCTGGGGCCCTGGTGAAAACCGGCTAACACTTAGACTCCGCGCCTCTGGTGAACCTGTGCCATGCCAGTTACCCGGTAAGCCACTCCTCTTACGTCAGGCTCTGCCACGTTACCCCGTGACAGGAGCTGAGCAGCCAATTGTCCCATTACTTTTGGTCCCTTAAAAAAGGGGGAGGCACATATACAAACTGTTGTAATTCCTACAACTTTCACCTGATTTGGATGTAAATACCCTCAAATGAAAGCTGAAAGTCTGCAGTTAAAGCACATCTTGTTTGTTTAATTTCAAATCCATTGTGGTGGTGTATAGAGCCAAAATGATTAGAATTGTGTTGATGTCCCAATATTTATGGACCTGGCTGTGTACCTAAATATATATATATATATATATATATATATATATATATATATATATATATATACACACACACAATATTTTGTCAACGCACATGAACTTTATTGGCATGCCAGTTTTAGTCCGCAGGGTTCAATATTGAGTTGGCCCACCCTTTGCAGCTATACCAGCTTCAACTCTTCTCGGAAGGCTGTCCACAAGGTTTAGGAGTGTGTCTATGGGAGTGTTTGACCATTCTTCTAGTAAGGGCATTCGTTAGGTCAGGCACTGATGTTGGACAAGAACACGGCTCGCAGTCTCTGCTTCAATTCATCCCAAAGGTATTCTATCAGGTTGAAGTCAGGACTCTGTGCAGGCCAGTCAAGTTCCTCCACCCCAAACTCGCTCATTCATGTCTTTATGGACCTTGCTTTGTGCACTGGTCCAAATCATTTGTTGCAGGGGGGATTAGGGTGTGGGGTGTTTTTTTTAGGGGTTGGGCTTGGCCCCTTAGTTTCAGTGAAACAAACTCTTAAGGCATCCAAATACCAAGACATTTTGGACAATTTCATGCTCCCACATTTGTCAAAACAGTTTGGAGAGGGCCCCTTCCTGTTCCAACATGACTATGCACCAGTGCACAAAGCAAGGTTCATAAAGATATGGGGTGGAGGAACTTGACTTGCCTGCACAGAGTCCTGACTTCAACCTGAGAAAACACGTTTGGGATGAATTACAGTGGAGACTGTTAGCCAAGCTTTTTCGTCCAACATAAATGCCTGATCTCACACATGCACCTTTGGAACAATGGCCAAACATTCCCATAGACACACTCCTAAACCTTGTGGTCAGCCTTCCCAGAAGAGTTGAAGCTGTAATAGCTGCAAAGTGAGGGCTAACTCAATATTGAACCCTACAGACTAAGATTGGGATGGCGTTAAAGTTAATGTGCCTGTAAAGGCAGGTGTCCCAATACTTTTTACAATATAGTATATACAGTATATATTGTGAGACTCGCATGAAGTGTAGAGCATTTAAAGGACATCGCCATTCACTTTTTCTTTCTTTTTAAGGGCTTTCATCACCCATGTTTATTAAAGGAAAGTTCATAAAGCAGAAAAAAACAGGGTTTCCCTCACAGGGGTTTCAGCATTTTAGTCCTAAGCAAAATAAACAATCAGTCAGCCCTCCTAGCTTGTACTTGCAGCACTGCTGCTTTGGCCTTAAACTCCGGGCCCTCGTCTGTCTCCCACAGACTTTGCTCACCCAACAGGGTGCACACAGATTGCAGCCTCGTGCTGCATTGACTCCCACGTGGAGCCCTCCTGACTCCTGGGCCAGACCTCCTGTCTGCCAGGGTGGAGCAATGAACCATGGTCAGGTCATTATTAAAAGCCCAGCACACACCTGACTAATTCCTTTGCTGGCTATACTGAATAAATGGACCCATGACTGGAGATTTCATGCCAACTGGATCACTTAGAAATCCCCAGGCTCCAAAAGTCCAAAAGTGGACTTTTTAAAACACAGAGAAAACTGAAAAGCCAGTTTCCTCTTCACTTCACAAGCTCTCTGGAGCCCCTCAACTTGCCTGGTTGAGAATTTTGGGTCACGATCGCATTCTAGACCCTGGCAGGGTAACACTCTGCCACAATATATATATATATATATATATATATATATATACAATATCTCACAAAAGTGAGTACACCCCTCACATTTTTGTAAATATTTTATTATATTCTTTTATGTGACAACACTGAAGAAATGACACTTTGCTACAATGTAAAGTAGTGAGTGTACAGCTTGTATACCAGTGTTAATTTGCTGTTCCCTCAAAATAACTCAAAACACAGCAAATAATGTCTAAACTTCTGGCAACAAAAGTGAGTACACCCCTAAGTGAAATTGTCCAAAATGGGCTCCAAGTGTCAATATTTTGTGTGGCTACCATTATTTTCCAGCACTGCCTTAACCCTCTTGGGCATGGAGTTCACCAGAGATTCACAGGTTGCCCCTGGACTACTCTTTGACTTCTCCATGATGACATCACAGAGCTGGTGGATTCTTAGAGACCTTGCGCTCCTCCAACTTCCGTTAGAGGATGCCCCACAAACGCTCAATAGGGTTTAGGTCTAGAGACATGATTGGCCAGTCCATCACCTTTACCCTCAGCTCTTTAGCAAGGCAGGGGTCATCTTGGATGTGTATTTGGGGTCCTTATCATGTTTGAATACTGCCCTTCGGCCCAGTCTCCGAAGGGAGGGGATCATGCCCTTCTTCAGTATGTCACAGTACATGTTGGCATTCATGGTTCCCTCAATGAACTGTAGCTCCCCAGTGCCGGCAGCACTCATGCAGCCTCAGACCATGACACTCCCACCACCATGCCTGACTGTAAGCAAGACCCACTTGTCTTTGTACTTCTCAACTGGTTTCTGCCACACACGCTTGACACCATCTGAACCAAATAAGTTTATCTTGGTCTCATCAGACCACAGGACATGGTTCCAGTAATCCATGTCCTTAGTCTGCTTGTCAAACTGTTTGCAGGCTTTCTTGTGCATCATCTTTAGAAGAGGCTTCCTTCTGGGACAACAGCCATGCAGACCAATTTGATGCAGTGTGCGGCGTATGGTCTGAGCACTGACAGGCTGACCCCCCCACCCTCAACCTCTGCAGCAATTCTGGCAGCACTCATACGTCTATTTCCCAAAGACAACCTCTGGGTATGATGCTGAGCATGTGCACTCAACTTCTTTGGTCGACCATGGCGAGGCATGTTCTGAGTGGAACCTGTCCTGTTAAACCACTGTATGGTCTTGGCCACTGTGCCCAGTTTCAGTGTCTTGGCAATCTTCTTATAGCCTATGCCATCTTTATGTAGAGCAACAATTCTTTTTTCAGATCCTCAGAGAGTTCTTTGCTATGAGGTGCTATGTTGAACTTCCAGTGACCAGTATGAGAGAGTGAGAGCGATAACACAAAATTTAACACACCTGCTCCCCAGTCACCTGAGACCTTGTAACACTAACAAGTCACATGACACCGGGGAGGGAAGATGGCTAATTGGGCCCCAATGTCACTTGGGGGTGTACTCGCTTTTGTTGCCAGTGGGTTAGACATTAATGGCTGTGTGTTGAGTTATTTTGAGGGGGCAGCTATTTTACACTGTGCTACAATGTAAAGTAGTGTGTGTACAGCTTGTATAATGGTGCAATTTCTTCAGTGTTTTCACATGAAAAGATATAACACATTTACAAAAATGTGAGGGGTGTACTCACTTTTGTAAGCTAGTGTATGTATATATATATATATATATATATATATATATATATATCCTGTATGTATAATGTAGAATTGCGGTACAAACTGGTGAAGATATGAGGAGAACATAATATTTCATATTTTCTTCCTCCAAAATCTTGACAGAATTAAGTTATGACTACAGCTAAGTGGACAGTTTATTCATAATCTAGATCAGTGGTCTCCAAACTGAAGCCTTTTGCTTGCCTTTATCTGGCCCTTGGGGCACTATTCCTCCCACTAATATAAGACACTATTCTGCCACTTGAGACCAACAATGGGGCACCATTTCTCCCACTGACACCAATGACACTATTCCTCCCTATGATACCAACGATTGGGCACTATTCTTCCCCTTAATACTAAATGTAGTGATGTTTACTCCCACCAATGCCAGGAAAATTTCCACTGCCGCTGGCCACAGTTCATCCCTCCCTAAAATCTGAAGCACAATAAACTTTGTTTAGAAAGTGTACGTGTAAATGCCAGTAAGGAGGTGTAATGGGGCTGATTTGACATTGACACCAACACTGCTCTAGTACATCTCCCACTGTATGACAAGGGGGTCCACTACTCTATAGCATCTATACCTCTGTATAACACCTGGTCAGGACCTACACGGGACAGGACAGCCCAAAATTTTGCTATGCTTACTATCAGTGGCTTATATTATCCATGGTGAGTAATGTGTCTGGTGCACATCATGGATATGTTTCCCTTTCCCTACACAAATTTGCAACACCCACAATTCACCACAATGTGCATGCTACCTCATCCAACGCTTGTACTGATAGAAATATTGTTTTTTTTTTTCTGATACCAATCCTGAGGGCATTACTCTACACTGACAGAAATCATTGAAGTATAATGCTGCATGAACATCAGTCCTGGGGTTATTTTGCTATATTGACACTAAATTTGGGGGTATTTTCCACACTAACACCAGTTCTGGGGGTTTATTATATCAGTTACCAACGTGAGTAATGGGGGTTGCTATTGCAGCCACTGATACCAATGTTGCTGTTTGTTGTTACTTACAAATATTTTTAAACACATAATAAGTTGCCTTCCCCTGTTATCGGTCTTTGAGTTTTGATTCTGTATTTGTCTAACAGTAGAATATTCTCATATTCTGGGTGACAACAAATTGACTACACACTGCTAATTTTCATAAGCTCTAGTTGAAAAAAAAAAGTCTGCAAATATTCGTTTTATCTATTTGTTTATCTAGAGAAAAGGGTTTGTATAAATATAATTCAGTTATCCCTTCTAGCTATTCACATTATTGTGATTATAATTGTACTGCTGAAACATGTTCGCAAATCAGTGTAATTCAGTTTAAAGCTATATCTTGCTCAACACTGGCTGTGTGAAATGTTTGTGTAGGAAAGTGCTACTGCCCAACAAAATGAATACTGTTTTATGTGTTCATTATTTTAACTTTATTTCTTTATTGGTTATAGAAATAAGTAAATGAATAACAATACTTCAGTAAGGGGTATCATGTAATAGAATAAACAAAATGTCACATAACATATTCATAATAAATTAACTGGTATATCAAAAGTATCAAGCCATTGGTACAATTGTTGACCTGGGTCTAATGGTGAAAATAGTAGAACCAGGAGGAAAAATCATATCCCTTAAAGTGTGGCTTGTCAAGAGAAGGAAGAAAGGAGTCTCTAGTTACAAATAAATGATATATTAAAACAAAAAAGTTGTATGATACAGTATATAAACATCTAAAAACAAATTCTAAAATATGTTTGTATTTCTTGAGATGCAACTGGTTAATTTGTTTATCAATCAGTTTAACCTGCATTTATAAGTGTAGCCAGAAGGATTAAGCAGGGTAAATCTTATTTTGTTCTTAAGTAGGGTGATGTATCTGTTGCCAAATAGCCAAGAGTACCATTGTTGCCAGAAGTGTTAGGTGTACTCTTGCAAAAAAAAAAAAAATTGTATAAGACGTGGCCATTAATTATGTGGAGGACCATAGAAAGGGGGTGTTTTGGTATCTTTCCATAGTCTTGTGACCGCAAGTCTGCCCACTATAGAAGTATGGGTTTTTAAAGGCTTGAAAATTAACAGACCGCTGCTCCATTCCTTCTCCAAATAGAGCTATTTTAGGGTGTGGGATGCAGGGAAGATGGGTAATAGAGATAATGAATTTGAAAATATCAAACCAAAAATAGACTTATTGTGGACAGTATCACCATACACAAGTTAAGTTTCCTGTGTATCCAAAGTTTCTCCAACATAATGGAGAGTGCTGCTGAAAGATCATCTGCAATCTGTGAGCAGTGTAGTACCATTTGTGGATTAATTTGTGCTCTGATTTCCAGTGGGATATTAACTTTGAGGCTTTAGGAGGTATCATGGTTGTAGCATTACATTGTTCGATGGATATTGTAACATTAAGCTCTCTTACTCAGAATTCCACAGTGGGACATTTACTTTGCCGATGTGGTTTCTGTAATAGGGCATAAAAGTCTGAGAATCAGTGGTTTCAGTTTGTAAAACTATCAAAGAGTTTTAAGAAGGTCTAAATTGGAGCGTGTCCATATAATTGTAGTGAAGAAAGTACATGTTTGATTCAAAGGTATTGGTAAAGGTCTTTGTGACTTAAATGATAGGTAAATCTTGGACAGTTTTTATATGGTGTGAGAGTGCAGTTAGCTGTGATGGTGTATGTTGCACATGATTTTCAACTAGACATGTTAAGGGGCTCTAGGCTGATTGTTTAATTTGGAGGAATCTGTTTTGTCAGTTTCCTCTATGGTTGGTAAAATACAGTTAGGGACCTGGCGCTTGGAGATATCATAGCGATTTGGGTGGGAGGAAATCTCCAATCCTGGGACAAGGTTTTGGGAATAGCTAGAGGTTAATTGTGCAGGGGGGGTCTGGGACTGTTTGTAAGAGTTAGGACCAGGGTTCTGGGCTCCATGCTCCTGAGGAGTCCAGGTGTGCAAGGGAGAAGCCAGAGGGCTGCATGGTGCAGTCCGACAAATAAAGGGCCCACGCCTGTGGGTTATATCAGCAGGGAAGCTACAAAAGAAAGAGTGCCAGCAGAGTTACAGATTGTGCAAGGAACAGGGACACTGTTATATGGTCAAGAAGACTGAGATCCAACGCCCGAGCAGTGGTGCTGACCAGAGAGCCAGGTGGCTGGGTATTTTTTGTTAACATTGTTGCTGTGTAAAGTTGAAACTCCTGAGTGGGAATCCTGGATGAACTGTTTATTTTTATTTAATAAAAGTGGGCCAAAAAGCCCTTAAACGGCTGAACTGGCTTTGACTTTGCTCACTAGAAAGCTCTACACTAAAGCTAGTCAACTCCAAACACTCCAATGGAAATTTGCACATAACTTCATGGTAAAGTGAATGCTCGCTGCATCCCAAGGGCTGAGTTCCAAATTTGAGATTTGAGTTCCAGAGAGAGGTGGGGTTAGTGTTTCCATATTTGGAAAGGTTACCTTTGGAGGCTTTTTTGATAGTGTCAGACACAACAAGTGGTTGTTGGGGTATCCAAAAATGAGTTGTTTGGTTGTCATTGCATGACAGAAGCAATTAGCAGCAGTTTAGGACTGGTCCTCCATACATGAGTTTTGTTTTGTTTCCAGGATGTGTCAATAGTAGAAATGACAGTTTTATAATACTTAGAGACATCAGGCCCTCTCATGCCAGAGAACTTTGTAGGAGTCCATAGGCTGGAGTACCAAATGATGTTCCCTGTGACCCCTGTCGAATGTCTCCTCCGTCCCTAAAGAAAGTAACAGAGAAGGAACATGATGATATTATGATGATATTATTATGTCTATAAATCTTCTGGTTGCATTAGAAGCTGGTTGACTGGCTATAAAGCCCTTTTTATCTGTATGGACCAGAAGGGGGATGAGGGAAGCCATGTGATCAGCTAAAAGTTTGGTGTAGATTTGGATGTAGAAATTTAAAAGAGAGATGGGATGATACTTAACTGGCTCATCTGTGGAATTTTCTGGGTTGGCAATAGAAAACTTTAGGAGCTTTAAGGGATTCTCGAGGGAGTTTTTTAGTGTCAGCAATTAGGTTGAACATTTTATGTAAGTGGGACATTAGGGGTTATTGGAAGGTTCTATGGTATGGGATCGTAGGCAGTATTTTATATTCGTCTGGACATAACAAAATAAACTAAATTTAAAATATTTATTTGGAAATAAAATTGTCCGTGGCTTAATTATTGGTAAAAACATTAATAGATATTAAACCATTAATAAATTCAAATCATATACCAAGAACAAGAAATAAAGAAAACAGTTCAGCCACTAAAACTCGAACTGTCATAAAATATAGGATAATAAGTTATAACATATAATTAACAAAACTGTCCCCACAAGACAGGAGGGGCAACATAAAAAGGCACCCTACCTGTCATCCACACCCCCAGCACGCGGCCCTCTCTATACAAGACTGAAAAGACAAATTAAATATGTCCAGGCCAATAGCCGATAAATGAACTCCATTGGATCTGTAAATGCCCTGAACATGTCTATAGGAAAAAACAAAAAAGGGGGACAAAAATTTAGACACTGCCCTGTTAATCCTCTTGCAAACCTTTTCAAAAGGTTTTAATGTGGCAGAGCCCAACCACCTCAAACTAGGATCTATTTCTGAAAAGATAATAATCAAATTAGGGGAAGACATCTTTATAAGATGAATAGAACTTTTGATATTAAAAATTAAATCCAAAGTTCAAAGCTGGCCCACATCATTGCCACCCAAATGGATGATTAGAATGTGAGGCGCAGGCCAACATAAATGCAGCTTACTAAATTCAAAAAGCAACTCATCCCAAGCCATACCTCTACGTCCAAACCAAAAAAACTTGAAAATATTTAAAATTCAGGCCCAAATTGGTAACGTAAGATGGAGAGGCAGCACGATGATGAGCCCAATACACGTAAGAGTGTCCAATGATCCAGACCACTCTAGGATAACCTAAAAATAATCAGACAAGAAGGTTAGGATGAATATACAATTTAAAAGCATCAGATTTCCATCTACCCAAAGTTTTAATACCAGCGGAAGCTAAACCAATGCGAACCGCCTCAGTGGCAGCACCAATTCGAAATGAGTGTGAAGTAAAACGAGCTTCCAACAAATTCAAAGATTTACAACATTTAGATATGTGTACCATATGAAACTGGAATCTAGTAAGCGGTGAAAGATCAGCATCAATAAAAAACTGACCTGCATAGCTCGGACGAACAGCTAAATTGCGAGACATATGTAAAACAGTACATATAGGGGATCCTGGACATGACTGTAAACGTATCCAGGAGCCCTTACCCAATTGATCCATCTTACTAAATTGCAGAAAAACATGTAATGAAGAATCAACCAATAAAACATTTTGAAAGCCTAATCCTGACGGATTCCTTTTATTATAGAAATTAATTCCGAAATTCTTATTGCCCCAAAAAAGGCCAAAGTGAAAACAGCATTAAAAGCAGTGCTTCATAAGAAGAAAAGCACAGAGAACTAGTAATAGAACATGAAGATTCGAGAACAGCTGGAGAAATCAGACTCCTAGTGTCCAAAACTCTATGTGTTCTTTATAACCTTTCAATGCACGCTTTACGGAAAAAAAAATGTAAACAAGAATGCAAGTTATGTCATTTTTGAAAGAACAAAATCCCCTATAAAATCTTATAAATATGTGACCCAGAGTAATTTTGTAGCATTACATTTTCTAAAAATTGAAATACTATCCCTTCAGAATCAGCTTCAACAGAAAAACTATTCTTACTCAAAAACTGTAACCATAGTAACCAATATGACTGATAACCAGTCCACGAAGAATCCGCTAGTGAATTACGAATATTCATGGAAACTAAACGATGTTCCATAACTGTGGAGGGCATAGGAGTCTGTGACGATCCACAGATGGCAAAAGGGAAAATAAATGCTCCATTTGCAAACGAGAAAGGGCATTGGCAACCTCATTCACCTTACCCAGAACATAGGTAACCTTAACCAAAATGTTTAAAGAAAGGCACTTAAAAACTAGGTGACGTAATAATGCAATAACAGGTGGAGATTTGGATGACAAACAATTTACCACATATAAAATCCCTTTATTATCAGTGCTGAAAAGAATCCGCTGATTCATAAATTGTTCACCTCAAATTTCAATAGCCACAATTAAAGGGAACAATTCCAGTAATACAATATTCTTACAGAGACCCTTGTTAAACCAATGAACAGGCCACACATTAGCACACCAACGGTTTCCCCAGCAGTGGAACTGTCTGAGCCTGCAGCGTCAGTAAATAAACAAAAGTCTTTGTCCAAAATAAAATCAGATTGCCAAAAAGACCTCCCATTAAAAGCATTTAAAAATCTGAACCAAACCAACATATCTTCCCCCAAAGTAGCTGTAATTCTTACATGAGAAAAGGGGTTTTTAAGACCAGAGATGGCAATATATAATCATCTCAAAAAGATCCTGGCAACAGGTAAAATACGAGTAGCAAAAGCCAAAAGCCCCAATAATGAGTGCATTTCCTTCAATAAAACTTTCTTATGGCATACAAAAGAGCTCAACAGACAATGCAGTCTATCCAATTTTGCAGGGGGGTAAACAAAATTCTTTAATCACTCTATCAATAGTGATGCCCAAAAATTCAAGACATGTAGTTGGCATAACAATTTTTTACAGAGCTAAAGGTGTACCAAACTCACAACATCAAAAAGGAACTTAAAACCGATTCGCAATTCGAAGAACCCGCAGGACCTAAAAATAAAAAATCATCAAGATAATGCAATCAAAATGGAGACCCAGACCTAACTGACACCACTCATTCCAAGAAACAGCAAATTCTTCAAAATAGAAACAGGAAAGGGAACAACCCATACGGAGACACCTATCAAAATAAAACTTACCCATAAACTGAAAACCCAAAGGATGAAAACACCGTGGATGTATAGGACGATGCAAGAAAGCAGATTTAATGTCTGCCTTGGCCTACAAAGCCCCATCACCCAACAATCTAATCTTCTGTATTGCCATCTCAAAAGACGTGTATGATACAGAAGCCAATCCATCATCAATATGATCATTCAAGGAAGTACCAAGGGGAAAAAATAAATGATGGATTAAAGGAAAAGAATTAGGTTCCATTTTAGGAACCAGACCTAAAGGCGATAAACGAACATTTTTGAAAGGAGGATAATCAAAAAGACCAGACATCCTCCCTTCAGAAATTTCAATAAATAATTTATCATGAACAATAGAAGAAAATGTTGAAAAATTGTTTACCAAAGTACAACCAATACCACTATATTCAGGGATGAGAAAACCGTCCGAAAAAACGTCAATGAGAAGGTCCACCGTCCGACGGTTTGGAAAACAACAAAGCCAAGGAAGCATGCTTGCTATTTTCACCGACGTTACTGCTTTTTTAAAATTCTCCCGTAAAGATTGCTGTTGATTAACTGTGGATAATATACGAAAACACTTAGATATAGGATGAGCACCAGCACAGCTTGCACATTCATGTTTATATTTGCAAGTGTTAGGCCACCTGCATTGGCTGTCATTAAACGCAAAACATATACCCTTTTTATATAAAACATTAGGAACTGAAGACACATTACCTGAAAGTGGCTTTGTGAAAGCAGGTTTCTATGGAAGGAAAAGGTTAAGCCAACGACCCACGTCTTTTGAACCCCACATTAAACCTGGATAAACAGACAATTTTTGCCGGAAAGCCTCATCATAAGCAAACCAAGAAAAATTGCCAAAATTGCGATAAGCTTCTTGAATGATATCAATATGTTGAAAAAGACCCGTACTCTTGTATGGATATTTTTCACACAGTGCACTAGCGTAAATACAAAAACCTTGTAACCAATTAGAAAACGACTTGGTCGCAGGCTTACGTTTTTCATCATCAAGCTTATCTAGCTTATCAGATTTATTTAAAAACTCTCTAGATTAAGGCAATAAAGACAAAACCTCTACAAAATCACCTTTCCAAATTTTATCCTCGACACTAGAAGGCAAATGGAAACCTAACGGGGACAATAAACAAGGCATAGATCCTTTTAAACAAACATCTGGAACAGAATTAAATTTACTAGATAGAGGAGGCTGTGTATTAGAAAGCTGTGCAGATAGAGGTGGACAAGAATTAGTCCAGGCAACTGCTGATGAGTCCCCTGCAGAAACACAGACTGGCACATTACTATGAGAAGAAGAAATAGGTACAGAGGGAGGAGCAGTGACATATTTAGATGTAAAATCAGAAATACATTTTGTAAAAGAAGAAGACAGCTGAGTAAGCAAAGCCACATGCTCCAACTCACCTCCAGCCGTTTCCAACCATTAAACATTCGTGCTGGGCTGTAGTGAAGTGCAGTGCACAGGGATAACGGCTGCTGCAGAGTCCTCAGCTGTAGATGAAGATGCAGTTGATGACGCAGGAACTTGTCTAGCAGAAGCAGTTAAACTGCCATCACTGACAGCGGACTAAACCGAAGGCTGTGCTCGATGTCCTGGAGGGGGATGGGAACGTACCGGTGGCCCGCCTCGGGTAGAATTTGAATATTCGCCAACTGAATATGATCCCCTATGGGTCCTCTTGTTAGACATCCGAGCCGGAGCAGATCTGGCCGGAGAGGGGCTGTAACGATGGCACTGGAAGAGCATCCTCTTCACAGGCAAAGCTTCTGAGTCAGCTGCCCCGGAAGGAATTGATGAACTTCGACCTGAAAGCGGAAAAACTTCATTCAGCTCCGCGTCAGATGCACACAGAGTGCAAGACGTTGAAGCTGCCGGTTCCTCCACGACATTCTCCGCCACAGGAAAAGGCAGTCCCAGTCCAGGGGGCAGAGAAAGACATGACCCAAGCCAGTCCTCACCTCCCGCTGACTCAGCCCATTCAATCAGCAAATGCAGGAGATTTTCCATTAGAAGAAAGCCAGCTGAATCTAAGACAAGCACTGAAAAGTACCAGGTACATATAGCTCAGCACTAAGAAGTGCTGCTGGCGGTCTTCTTCCAATGACTCTCAAAAACCCTGGGGAGCTGTTCCTAGGGGTCCTGGGATTGGGATAACTGAAACTGGATTGGCTTATTAAAACTAACCAATGTTATGTAAGTTAATAACTGAAATGTTTGCTCTGACTATTATAACTGCCACGATCCCATAAGGAAAAGTGGGGCCTATACAGGCATACCCTCCTTTTCCTCCTTTTCTTTTTGCTAAACCTATCAGGGCCTGGAGGTTTATAAAGCGGTAAATTAAGGGAGACTTTACTGATTTCTGCATCAGAAAATGGCAAAGACAAACCCTCAAGCTGATCTGGGGTCACAGTTGGGAGGTGTATAGTGTTGAGGAAATGTTGGATGTCTTCAGAATATGGAACTAATTGTGGATTGAGATCGTTCAGCTTGTACAACCAAGCATAGAAGTCACTAAATCGATTAGCAATATCATGAGGGTTTTTGCCAGTGCCAGTGGTTTTGTATATAAAATACATTTTTTTATTTATAATACTATAGCTATTGGCTCCCGCTGCTGTCAATTACAGTCAATCAAGATAGAGCAGGGGGTGGTGCTGAGCTGCACTTTCTGTGTCTTAAAGACACAGAAAGAGAGGGCAGGCATGGGAATGAGCATGCATGAATGCCCCATAGAAAGCAGCTTCCTATGGGGGCATTCGGGAAGGGGGAGGGACCCTGAGCGCCCTTCAGGGGACCCAAGAAGTGGAGGATCAGGGTTGCTCTGTGCAAAACCACTGCACAGAGCAGGTAAGTATGATGTGCTTGTTTTTTTGGTTTTTTTTCCTTTTACATTTTTCCTTTACAAACACTTTAATAACTGCTATCCAGCTGTCAGAAAGCCTGATAGGAGGATTGGTGCTTGGATGTTGAGCAGAAGGTTTAAGACCCCAGTTGAAGTTGTTTGATTCCATCTTTTGGGGGTAAGAATAGGAATCATCTTTTTTTTGGTACAAAATTCGAATTTTTCTCAGCAAGCCCCTTTATTATGGTATTTTCTGATGTCTGAGGACCATGGTGATTGGAAAAAATGACTGTCTCCTCTAAGCTTTATGTGCTGAAATACCGGTAAACAAGGATAAGTGTGCATATGGATCTTGGAACTAATTTTGAGAGCTAGCAGCCAACAATAATCCCTCTTTAATAGGAAAAAGTGTATGTGTGCTAATACATCTCTGGGCACTGAAGCAGGGTGATGTTTGGGCTTAAACTCTGTGAGCCTGATTGATTGGACTCTGTGAGCCCAATCAATTATAAAATATTGAGGATTTTGTGAGGGCAGCAGCATTTGTAGCAATTGTTGAAGAAAGAGTACCAGTTCATTGTTAGTAATTGACTCAGGAAAACCCTTAAACTTTATGTTATTTCTTCTGGCCCTAATGTGATCTATTTGGGATTGTATATATATATATATATATATATATATATATATATATATATATATATATATATATATATATATATATCACTGATCTGTGTAAATTCATCTATAGATCTTATTTTAGTGAGAGCAGCATTTGCTTCAGTGTGTGCTCTGAGGCAGGGTTGTCAGACGTAGGAAGAGAATCCAGGGAGTCTATGGGGGTTATTTACTAAAGGCAGATTCACTGTGCACAACAAGTGCACTTCAAGTGCCCTTGGAAGTGCAGTCGCTGTAGGTCTGAGAGGGACATACAAGGACAATAAAAAAACAGAATTTTTGTTTAAACATGATGATACGTGATGCTTGCACACTTGACAGAAATCAGCAGTGCTTCCCCTCATTTCAGATCTTTCCCTCAGATCTATAGTGACTGCATTTCCAAGTGTGCTTGCAGTGTACTTATAGTGCACAGTGGATTTGCTGTTAGTAAATCAACCCCAAAGTCTGTCTCCTCCTTGTCAGCTCCTGAGTGTGTAGCCCAGTGCTGTTTTTTACATACAAGTACCCTGTTGCTTAGAGAGGAGGAGGGGGAGTGTGCTGATCGTTATTATCTGTGCCTCATGTTGGTCTGAGGAACAGATGTTGTCCCCTCAGTGTCAGATGGCAGATCGAGGCTGTCTGGTGCTGAAGGGTTGTAGAGTGGTATTCCATTCTCTGATGCAGCTCTATCTTGGAACCCCCTCTCTAAGGCTCCATGCACGCAGTTCTCCTGGCAGAAAAAAAACACTTATATAGAGCATTTTTTTGTACAGAGTTTAGATGAGTTTAAGAGTTTTGTGGGGGTTTTTTGCCAGTAAACTTCAATAAGAAATGCAAAACAGAAATTTTTTTTTCCTGCCTCTAAACGTTGAGCTTAACCACTTCCAGACTACCCGCCGTCGATTTACGTTGGTACTTTGACGTTAAATACCAGGGTTATGGCAGCAGATAGCTGCCATAACCCTGGTATTTTTTTTAAATGGCGGGCGGTTCTCTTTCGGATAAGAGTGGTCCTAGTGGCAGATTCACCGATTGATCACCCTTATGGTGTGGCGGGAGAGGTGCCACCCCCCCTCCTGGCGCTTCCCAGTCGTTTTCCCCGTTTACCAAACCCCCAGGCAACGGGGAAAATGATCCGGTCCATGCTCCTCCCAGACAGGAAGTCAAGTGAGGGCAAGATGGCCCCCACTCGACTCTATGGTCTTGGAGGACCGGAGTGACGTCAAACGTCGTCTCCTAGCAACCAATTTAAAGAGACAATTTTTTTTCATCATGAAAAAAATGACCCTCTTTTTTTTGTTTCTTCTTTTTTAGTGTAGATGTGAGGTCTGAGGTCTTTTTGACCCCAGATCTCACAATAAAGAGGTCCTGTCATGCTTATTTCTATTGCAAGAGATGTTTACATTCCTTGTAATAGGAATAAAAATAATCACAATAAAAAAAAACTGTGTAAAAATAAAAAATAATAGATAAAATAAATATGAAAAAAAAAATAAAGCGCCCTGTTCCTGTTAGCTCGCACACTGAAGCGAACGCATACACAAGTCCCGCCCACATATGTAAACGGTGTTCAAACCAAACATGTGAGGTATCGCAGTAATCGTTAGAGTGAGCACAATAATTTAAAGCCTTATACCTACTCTGTAAGGGTCCATGTACACTGCAACTTGTAAACGGCCGTTTAGGAGCAGTTGGGTGTTTTTTTCAGAAGCCCCTGAACCCACCCTCATGTTATCTTATCTGTCCATGTACACAGGGTCATTTACAGTCATTTGCAGGCAGGTGAGTTCAGTGACATTTTTTGGAAAGCAATTATTTGCGTTCGAACATTTGTTTCCCGGCATTTCAAATGCAAAAACGTGACCAAACGCGATGACCCGCGTTTAGCGCTCGCGTTTTTCCATTTTAAAGGGGAATGATTTTTTGACCTCTAGAAACGGTTCTAAACGCAAACGCCCACTAAACGCGGGTGCAAACGCGACACAATGGACGTTTTAAACGTCCTTTAAATTCCAGCATTCAAGAAACTTTTTAAAACGTCCCGTGTACATGAAGCCTTACTCTAAACTGGTAACCTGTAGAAATTTTTAAATTGTGGCCTTTCCAATTTTGTCGCCATGCACAATTTTGAAGCATGACATGTTGGGTATCTATTTACTCAGCGTAACATTAACTTTCACAATATAGAACAACATTGGGCTAACTTTACTGTTTTCTTATTTTTTTAATTCAAAAAAGGGATTTTTTTTCAAAAAATATTGGTTTGGAAGACCGCTGCGTAAATATGGTGTGATAAAAAATATTGCAACAATCTTCCTTTTATTCTCTAGGGTCTCTGCTAAAAAAAAAGTTATAATGTTTGGGGGTTCTAAATTGTTTTCTAGCAAAAAAAAAAATGATTTTAACTTGTAAACAACACGTGTCAGAAATAGGCCCGGTCTTAAAGTGGTTAAAATATGCCTGTAATCGTCCTAATGTGCATAGACACATAGGATAACTGAGCTGCTATTGTAGGCAGAACACAAAACTCCTGTAGAAGCGGTGATTTTTTTTTTCCAAAAGCGGTGATTTTTAAGCATAGAGCCCTATGCTAGCCATACACAAGCCGATCCGTTCAAAGCTGGTCCGTTCGTCCAGTTAATGGGCACAAATAGAAAATCGGTTTTAACTTTTCAGAGCTGAAAAATCAAAGGAACCATTTGGAAAATTATGCCGAATGAACGATAAATTGAAAGGTTAATGTGCTTCTTGCCCGAACGAATTGCCCTAGGCATATGTGACAAAACAGTATGCAATAGGGTGCAGCACCAAAAAATGAAAATACAATAAAGAAACTCAGTCCAATAAAGGAATGTCCATGGATAAAAGAGGTGATCCCCACACCAAATGCCGTGAATCTTGAGAGCACATGCCATCCCTGTGTCAGGAGAAAAACCAGATTACCAGAATTTATAGGCTTTCCACACACAGTTTCAGACACAGTGGTGATGTGTGCTCTCAAGACTCATGGCATTTAGTGTGGGGATCACTTTTATCCATGGACATACCTTTATTGGACTGAGCTTCTTTTTTGTATTTTCATTTTTTGGTGCTGCACCCTGTTGCATACTCTTTCTTTGTGGGTCACAATCTTACCTATTGCTGCTAGCTGCTTTCATTTTACTCATTTATCAAGAGCAGATATTATTTTTGTTTTATTATATGTGACAAAACTAACAATAAACATATTAATTTATGTCCATTTAATGATTTATCGATCAAAATTTGGTCATTACATAATGGCAAAATGGTTTGCTCTCACGGCCGAGTGCTCGTTATTCAAAAATGGGTTTTAACGATTTTTTGGCTAGTGTATGGCCAGCATTAGACTTAGGGAAGATATCTGTATGGTTCCAGCTGCTTGTTTTTCTTTTGTGACATACTGGGCAGGTGACAGTGGTATTCCTCTGCGGTCTGGAGATGCTGTGAGGTGACAGGTGCTGAAGTGAGTTGCTGTTTCCTATGCAGCACAGAGATTATTTTTATTAAGAGTTATGACTTATGGTTAAGTTAGGGTCTGGTGCTTATGAAAACATTTTAGTACTATCTTTTCTACATAAGGCTTTTTTTTTATCTGAGAGACCATGTGAATAGATTTTGCAGATGATGAGCAAAGGGATAGAGACAAATCTGTAAGCATCTTAAGGTTAATCTTTCTGTTTTTACTATACTTTAGTAAACTTTATACTTTAGGATTTGCTCAGTGCACTTAGCCAGGGTCGCTGCATTGATCCATGCTAAGCAGGTGGGTAACAGGTCCGTCTCTGCTCACTATACAAAGACGGACCTGTCAGAGTTCCGCTTTCTCTATGGAGAGATCGGATGAAAACAGACAGCATGTTTGTTTTCATCCGATCCCATCCGATCCGACCCGCTGGACGGATGACGAATGTATCACCATCAGTCTGTTTTAAGCGGATCTTGTTGGATCGGATGACAGACGGGTGTTAGCGGACACATTTCCACTGACATCTGCCTCTCCATAGCGGAGAATCGGTGGCCCGATCAGGTCCACCTGAAAAACGGACAGGCAGACCTGATCAGTCTGATCGTGTAAAAGGGGACTTATACTTTAAAGTTTAACTCCACTTTTGTTGAGAAAAAAACATTCCCCTCTGGGTGAGCTATGTACAATACAAGGATTTTAACAAACTTTTTACAGATTCCTACCTTTTATTATTCTGAAGATATTACTGTTTGTTCCTCTGTGCCTGTGTGCTGAGTGGGTCTATTGGGAGTAATTTCCTAATTATCTATCAGCTGTGGCAGCTGCAGGGCTCTAATGAGAAAAATTGCTGGGCCTGCATCCCTTTAGACGTGTTCCTATTGGGAGTATCTCATCAAAAATGACATTTTTATTGCAGGGATGCCAGAAATCTGACTTGTATCTTAGGCAGACTTCTGGGAAAATTGGTGAGCTAATCACACAAGCAGGAAATTATGTTTCTGGGGTGTGGTCAGTACACATTCTGCACAAATTAGCCATATTGCATTGCATTTTTAGAAAATTACAACATCTGCAGATTGAATAGGAAAGGTAATTTAAAAAAAAATTCAAATACAATATGATTTGTGTCCCAGTTGTATACGCTATATTGTTTTTATCTTTATTTGATATTTTTTTCCCTATGAAAGTGGAGCTACCCTTTAAATCATGAATGCTAACAGCAGTATGCAGGCAGTATATGTGGCAGCTCTGCGTTAAAGCCATCACTTTGCTCTTGCATATACAGTATGTGCATAGCCGGCAGGAAGGTATTAAAATATAATGAAAGGCTCCTATGTGACACTCTAAACAAGCATGAAATCCTGTTTCTTTGCATTGCAAAAACATTATAACATACGAAGGAAACTGTTTAGTGGCTCTAGAACATATATTCAGAACATACATGTCATTAAATGTTTACATTGTATATGAGATACAGCAAGTTGGTGTTCCAGCATCACCTGCAAGTGTGTTCCAGGAACATTACATTGCATAGCATGATGGAGTGGGAACAGCTGGTGCAGTATGACAAAATCAGGTTTAAAAACAGAACTTCAACTATAGCCACAGCCTATCTGTAGTGTATGCTCTCTGTATCCAGGTTTTATTTTTCCTATTTATATAAAATCTTTGCTTAGGAATAAAGTGTATATCAATGGCACAATACTGACAGAGCATACTCATTTTTCTAAACAAGATTCATCATTTGCACAAGACAAATTAATATAACCCATAACATTTGTAATATGTCAAGAACAGCATATAGCATAATACTGGGCTTTAAAGGTGCAAATCAAAACAACATTTTATTTATACAAAGATTTTTATTAATATAAAATTTTAAAAAGACATACATATAAAATGGGGCATTCACAAAGCATTAATTGGGCGATTTCTCCATATAAATCTCTACATGTTTTTCTGTATCAAAACAGCTTCCTCAAGGAGAATTTGGAAAATGCTCTCCTATTTGGAGAAACACATATTAGTAATAATTACAATCGTAGCAATCGCCATTTACTACAATAGTTATATATCAAAATATTAATGGTGCTTCCATGTATGCAGTCCTCAAAGGAAACCAATCCACTTGGCAATTTGCAAATAAAGAGAGTTTTGTAATATGTGTGCACCATCAGTTTCTATTTGATTTCTTTAATCAATCAAATGTGATATTCCCTTAGTATCCAATCCAAGATAAAAACAGCCATTATTTTGGAAAAAAAAAAAAAAAAAAAAACAGCCATTAAAATTATTTGACCATAAGAGTTAAAGATCATTTGCCAATAAAGAAAATAGCCTATAAATACACTGTAATCTGAGAACATTCAACCAAAAGGGTAAATATTACAAGGGAGACATCTGCAATGTGTACACATACTATAGAGATTCCTGTGAAAATGTCAAATGAATAGGTGTTCTGCCGAGTGAACCTACTAATTGTTGGGGAGCTGACACTTACCGATGTTCTAGCAACTAGTGGCTCATTCCTGCTTTGCACATTCAGCTGACAGGTGAATGTAAACAAAGAGATAATGATGAATAAAAAAAACACAAAATAAAAAAATGACATGGGGGTCTCCCCCAAATCCCATACCAGACTCTGATACATATAAGACTGTGATCTGAGCATGCAGCCTTGCTGGAAATCCAGGGGAACCATTGTCAAAGCACCTTATTCCAATGTTAATGAGAAGAAATATGAATGGGAAAGCAGGCAGCTATTACTCTAAATAATAATAATAAAAAGACTTCAAGAAATATCCAGAGACCTTGTTTGGATAACTATTTGGCCACGGCCTTTATTTATTGGTTTTCAAACAAATATATCAACAAATAGAATATCAACTTCACCATCAAAATTTTTCACATAACAACATATTGAAACAAATAAAACCAAAACCCAGCTATCGAAGCTCGGGTTATCTTAAACATTAATAATTGACCATAAACTTGTCCCCCTTTATAAAAGGTGACCCACCACATAAATCTTAGGCCGCCACATAACTAAGGGAGGGAGGGAGGGTCGCTCCGCTGCTGATAGCCTCCTGAGGTAACTGGCTGCCCCAAGCCCGCGGAGCCCCCTTTTTATAGGGTTTTACCCCTTTCTAGAATATTCTTCTATTACAACCAATCAGATTAAGAGTACCACACAACCGACCCTTTCAAGTCCCCTCCCACCCCAACTGGGAAAAGGGGGGAAACTTGAAACTGTCTAAAGCTGCCCATGAGGAAAAAAGGGGAAAAGGGGAGTTCTTGAAACCCCTTCCCCTTTTTTCCCATGTATTCCCCACAAATATTACCCAGTGGTTGGTAGGGTCTTTAGATGGGGAAATTGGAATCTGAAACCCCCCTTTAACAATAAGGAGCCCCCAGACCCCCCCCATGTGAATAATTATGGGTAAACAATATCTTTACTTATTTACATTATCCTTACTTATTTACTAAGTCACCTGACCTAGTTATTATTCATTTCACATATTTATGTTTTTGTTTTTTTTTATATATTTTTTTCTTTAGGATATATACTTTATATTGTCGTGAGATATTTGACTGAGCAACGCCTAAATATGTACCTTAAGTTCATAAGGGTTTATAGCCTTATTAGCGTAGCAGCTGGTCATATTGTACACAAAGTTAATTTAAATTGGGTTTAGATCCTAGCATTGGTACACAACATCTAATTGTCAGACCTCTGCCACTAAAGTAAATAAGGCAGCAGAGGCTCCTCAATGATGTCATTGACCGAATGTGGATATGACCTTATTTGGTCAATGCAATGGCGCCATTGACTATGGTCATTTCTGTGTTTGGTCTATGATGTCATCTAGGAAAGGCTGCTACTTAGTTTATTTTAGTGGATAAGGGTCTGGTATGGATTTTGGGGGGCAGACCCTACACTTTTTTTTTTTGCTTTTTGAGTGGGTCTCTTTCCTAAACTGTAAAGGGTCTGGTATAGAATTTTGAGGGAAACCCCATGCAATTTTTTTTATCAACACTATCCTCACCTCTTTGTTTATATTCATCTGTCAGCCAGGAATCACATGCTGACAGCTGATTGTGCTCAGCAGGGATGAGTCGCTGGTTGCTGGGAGCAGGTGACGGCTACCTAACACACAGGAACCTCAAGAGCCATAAGCAGGAAGCTTTCACATTTTGCAGCAGTAGTAACACAACTACTGAATGTTTCAGCTCCTGCTGCAGCAACCATTTATTCAGTCATTCCCTAAACTTCCCCAAACAGTATATAAATCTGCAGCTTATGAATATTATGCACACTACAGAGATCTCATATTATTTCTCTTTCTGGTCGATTTTTTTAGCCTACAGAGTTAGGCTCTTTTCTCTATTGATAGAATGTGTGTTAACTCTTGTGATCAATCATTTTAAGACTTTTGTTTTAGGAATCACTGCTCATACAGAAATGTGCAGACTTCAGCTTAAAAAGCACATGAAAAGAATCTTAGAGCTCCATATACTGTCTGTATATAAAAACACTAAATATTTATATGCAATATTTTGTAACAAATATTTAAAAAAGGTCCTTACAACTAAGCAGCTGTGTCTGAAATGTGTCAAGGTTTCTTATCTTTTTAAAAATTGAAAATAGGTGATACACTCATTAGTGAGGTCAGGCACTGATGTTGGTCGAGAAGGCTTGGCTCACAGTCTCCGCTCTAATTCATCCCAAAGGGATTCTATCGGGTTGAAGTGCAGGCCAGTCAAGTTCCTTCACCCCAAACTTGCTCATCCATGTCTTTATTGACCTTGATTTGTGCACTGGTCCAAATCATTTGGTGGAGGGGGGATTACGGTGTGGAGTTGTTTTTAAGGGTTAGGCTTGACCGCTTAGTTACAGTGAAGGGAAATTCTTAAGGCGTCAGCATACCAAGACATTTTGGACAACTTCATGCTCCCAACTTTGTGGGAACAGTATGGAGATGGCGCCTTCCTGTTCCAACATGACTGCACACCAGTGCACAAGGCAAGGTCCATAAAGACATGGATGAGCGAGTATAGATATATACTGGAATTGTTATTTATTTATCTATTCCTTTTTACAGCGCAAGAAAATATTTTTTCAAACACTGCAGTTATAAGGTACTACTATGGTAAATTAAGATCATAAGTAACACTGCACAATACAATGTCATGTATCTTTCCAATGTATTCAGCATTCTTTCTTGCTCAGCTAATCCCCAATTCCCCCGCTCAATTTTTAAAAACTGCTTTATTTGTTATAGACAAAGAAAAAAATGGTTAAAGATGATTCAGGAGACTAAAAAGACAGGTAGCATCATATGCATTTATCATCAAGTTCATTTGCCAAGCTGTGCAACAATCCTTCTTCTGGGGTTTAAGAGTGGCTCTGTGACCAAATTCATGTTTACTTTTACCATTCTTCTCAATATTAAATGTTCTAGGACATCTGTAGCCGAAAATCCCCAGCATAGACAAAGGCTTAGAGAATAGCTTCTTCTTTTTTGTTCAGAATAGATTGAGTATTCCTTTTTTTTTTTTCATTGCTACCTTTTATGTCATGGTGAGAAAAAAAAAAGATGGAAGTGGAATTTAAAAAAGTGTCACTTGTCAAGTAGCATAATTCTTAGAACCACTTGTCAGCTTCTGTGACATCTTTCATCAGATTCTCTCCGGGAAGCAGAAGTATATAGAGGTTGCAGACGCTTGCTTAAAAGAACCTTTTTGCATATAACAAAGGCTACAAGTACAGCACAGGAAGGAAAATGACAAAGAGAATAAGTGCAAATATTAAATTCAAATACATAATAAACTGGAAACATTTGCTTAGAGAAAATAATGCTTGTGGAGTCCTAAAAATGAACTTACACCATTGCTAAATGTGCTGAGAGGCCAAAATGGCAAAACATCTATCCATATTTTTGATCAGATGCTATATAGACCACGGTTGGTCTGCAATTTAAACGGTCATCAATGAGAAATTAAAACTGTAAAGCCATCGCTTAGCAGAAAAAGTAAAGAAAACAGCAGCTAGTACTAAAAGGTCAATAAACCAAACTTTACTTTTGCTTTGTTTACTTTTTTGTTTTTACTATTTTAGGTCATCAATGAGTACCAGCAATATTGGATAACAGAAGAAATGCATTTCTGTGAAGTTATTCCTCATGCGATAGTTTCACAGATTTAACCACTTAAGCCCCGGAGGATTTTCCTGCTAAAAGACCAGGGGGTATTTTGCGATTCGGCGCTGCGTGACTTTAACGGACAATTGCGCGGTCGTTCGACGCTGTACCTAAACGAATTTGACGTCCTTTTTTTCCCACAAACAGAGCTTTCTTTTGGTGGTATTTGATCACCTGTGCGATTTTTTGATCACGCGCTATAAACAAAAAAAGAGCAACAATTTTGCAAAAATAGCAATATTTTTCACATTTTTTTATATGAAATTCCCCAAAAAAAATGTAAAAATCAAAATTTTTTAACATTTTCAGCCAATTTGTTTTATCCTACCTATGTTTGGTAAAAAAAAATCACAATAAGCGTATTTTGATTGGTTTGCGCAAAAGTTATTGCGTTTACTAAATAAGGGAAAGATTTCTGTCATTTTTGGTGTTTTTTTTTAACGAGTAATGGCGGCGATCTGCGATTTTTTTGCGGGACTGCGACATTGTGGCAGACAGATCGGACCCTTGACTGACATTTTTGACACTTTTGGGGTTACCAGTGACATTTCTACAGTAATCAGTGCTATACATATGCACTGTTACTGTAAAAATACACTGGTAGTGAAGGGGTTAACTTTATTTGGGAGGGAGGGGCTGTGTGTGTCCCTAGGGGCGTGCTTTCTACTGTGATTGGCTGTGGCTTGAGCTGTAAGGACACTGATCAACGGATCTACATAGTAGATCCATGTGATCAGTGTCTTTACAGCGAGGAGAATGACAGAGGGCTTGTTTACACAAGCTGCCTGACATTCTCCCTCTCCCCCGCCGATCGCCGAGTGACCGGCGGACATCGGGTCCGCTGGTCACACGCGCGGGGGGGTCCGTGACCGCGCGGGAGCGGGAGCGCGCCTCCGCGGGCGCGCGCTCGCTCCCCAGACCCTCCCAGGCTAGTGACGTCAATTAACGTCACTCTGCCTGGCAGGGGCTGACCGCCGCAGTAAATTTACTTGCGGCGGTCGGCAAGCGGTTAAGATAATATACGGCCATATGGGACTCCAATGTTTGAAACTATTAAATTTGAGTTTATGGCCTCTTTGATCATGTAGCAGAGCCTTACGGCACTCTTTATCTTTTTCAGAGCCATTGTCATTATGCTTGTCTACCTTGTTATTCCTAATATGCAGACCCATGTATGTTATATCTTTGTTATGAAGTGCAACCACTGTATATCTCTAAAAAATATATATATTTTTTTTTTTTTCATATATATGTTGAAAATGATCTGTACTGTTTTTCATGACTTTCTAATAAAAATCTTTTGAAAACAAAAAGATAATATACGTCCGCATTTTACATAATATTTTTTCCAGTATAACATGTTCGGGTAAAGAAGGCCAATAACACATCCCTCTAGACTAAACAAATATTTAACCATTGCAGTATAATAGGGCCCCCACTGCAAGGTTTGTTTTGTCACATTTGACTAGCTTTAAATCAGTTCTCCTGGTATAAAATAATTGTGCAGAGGAACTCACTACTATACTTATAGACCCTTTCTGCTGTAAGAGGTCTATTTATGAAGACGAGTGATGAAGGCACAAAGATTTGGGAGAGCACCTTCTGAATATTACCTCTAGGTTTGGAGAATCTTACTGAAGAAAGAATTTAAATACCCCATTCCAAAATGAAAAAAAAAGGTGTGGGCTCCCCCCAAAAATCCATACCAGACCCTTATACCCTTATTGCAGCCTGTCAGGTCAGGAAGGGGGGATGAGCGAGCGCCCCCCCCCCTCTTGAACCATACCAGTCCACATGCCCTTAACATGGAGGGATGGGTGTTTTGCCCCCCACCCCAAAGTGTTTTGTCCCTATGTTGATGGGGATAAGGGTCTCTTCCCCACAACCCTGAGCTGTGGTTGTCAGGGTCTACAAAAAGTGGGCCCCAGGATCCTGTCCCTCTCGCTATGTGAATGGGTATTGGGTACATAGTACTCTGCGCATTCACTAAAAAATTGGCAAAAAGTAATAGACACAGGAGACAAGTTTTTGACAATTCCTTTTTAAAAAAATTAAAAATAGTGTCCCTTGGCGTAAATTCATTGTCAATCATGCCGTCTGCCACATCACCGACCAGAAAAAATTACAAATAATTTGAAACTCTCCTGCCTCCTGGGAGGCCTCCCGCAGAATGCATCCTCTGCGCTTTGGCATTTCTTATATAGGTAAGGGACGGGCCACCTGGCCAGGTCACCCAGTGGCTCTGCCCCATCTGATGTCACATGCCCAGCAAGCACTAGTCTGTGACATCAGACGAGAGTGACAGAAAAGACAGTACAAGCCGAAGTCCCGGGGAACGCTGTTCAAGGGTCATGTGAGAACGTCAGCTGCGCGCTAATGAAACACGTCTGGGACGTCTGATCGCATCACGCAAATACGTTGCCACATAATTTCCGGGCTCCGGGTGAAACGCAATCACCGTAACACGGAAGCGGCGTTCCCCGGGACTTTGGCTTGTACTTTCTTTTTATCGTCTGTATCAATAAACCACACTGTAAGTGTTACTCTATTAATAAACTACATTGTACCGATATACTTCACTATGGAGTTTTTTTATTGTTTGTATGATCTATGGGAGCTCTGCATGCTGGTATTAAAAGACTCCAAGGTGGACGGTTCATATACGGCTGGATTAACACAGTGGAAATCGTCTAAACCCTGTCCTGCACTTGTGTAATAAGGCTTCTATTGACCCCCTTTAATTTGGGGGTCTACCATTTCTGGTAAGCAGTTTGACTCACCAGGTGGTCCAATTGGCTGGTGGAGGTGTTGCTATCGGAAGATGCAATTTCTTAGGACCCTTCAGATATTCCACAACTAATTTTTTGGACAGTGCTAATTGGACTGCTTCCTGTGGTCCAATACTATCTATTGTTGGGACTTTTGCTTGCACATTTACCCTATTAGTCACTTTTGCACTTTATATTATTCTATATTCACTTATTTAATAATTAATCTATTTTATTATTACTACTCATTTATCAACACATATATTTGCATATCTGTGCACTTCTAATTTTATTAGTGTTGTTTAATAGTTATTGCACTTAGTATTTATACTCATCTTTGACATTAATATTTTGTTTTGCTACATGTGCTTTATTTAAATTAGTGGTGATAGTCACTATAATATATTATTCATTTTAATTTATTTAATCGGTTGAGCACGGCTATTATATATAATTTTATAATTGTAAATGTGTGTGTAATAGCACTGGACTAATAGTGAGGCTTAGCTCTGATGGATATATAATGAAATGCATCTTCCTTCAAAGGAGCTGATATGTAACAAAAGTATAATGTAAGTGCACCTTGCTTTGGTCCTAGCCTGCTACCTCTCTGATAGTGACAAAAAGAACACTCAGCAAACTTTATTAAAAGTATAATCACTCATAGATCTTTTTGAAAAATGTATTGGTTGAGAGCATCAAAAAAAGCAAATGCATTTAAGGGGTAATGTCTCCCCCTTCCCCAAGGTTGATGGTCTCTGATTTACAAGTCTTAGACAATTTGATGTTTTCACACTCATGGAATAATCACATCATGAAATCTCCATAAAATCCATTTTAATTTTAGGTTGTAAGAATATAAGCTATCAGAGATGTATAGTAACGAAGTAGAACTACTTAAGTACTGTACTTAAGTACCGAAATGCGGTATCTGTACTTTCCTAGAGTAGAATTTTTTTCTCCTACTTCTACTTTTACTTCACTACATTTTTTCGATGATTTCGATACTTCTACTCAAGTATTTTTTTTTTGTGCTGCATAGTTACTCGTTACTTTTAAAAAAATTACCACTGCCAGAACAGTAGATGGCAGGTTGCATAAAGCTCAAAAAAATGTGTATAATGTCATTTGTAAATCAGCGCATACGAAAATAAAGGCTGTGTATAATAAAAGCTGCTATACCAAATCTTTCCAATAAAAAGAAAATATGAAACAAACAAATAAATGGTGCTACAGCGCTTAAAGTGCATCAAGAAACTGCTAACAAACACAGGTTAATCATTTGAATAAATCATTTGAAATAATAAAAACAATATGATGTTCAAACTTTTGACTTATTTCTTTAATAACTACATAACACAGTACTTCTACTTCTACTTTCAGTACTTGAGTAGAAATTTTTTTTCAAAACTACTGGTACTTTTTACTTTTAGTACTTAAGTAGCAAATTTTTTGAAAAAACTACTTGCAATACTTAAGTAAAAAAAATGTTGAATACTTTAGTACTTCTACTTAAGTAACTTTTTCTGCAAGCACTTCCACTTCTACTCAAGTAATTTTTTGATCGAGCACTTGTACTTTTACTCAAGTAGAAATTTCGAGTACTTTATACAAGTCTGTAAGCTATAAAAAGATTTAAAAGGGCAATATTAAATATAGTATGGGTGCTGTAATCATCACTATCAGATGTCTGTCCACCCGACATGCACATTTGCATCTGTGTGTGTGTGTATGTGGGTGCAGAACATTTTTAAAATGTAGGGGGTGTTTTCATTTGTTTTATTAAACTTTTTTTTTTAAATGCAAAATAAATAAATAAATAAATTATAAAGTAAGGCGTTGTAGGTTTGCTATACAAATAGTGATCATCAAACCCATGAATACACAAAATATATAATAATTCAGTCCACTTGTGAAAAATACTACAAAAACATGGAAAAAAATTGTGAAAAAATATAAAATACCATCCGCATTCGATGAGTAGTGCTTTTCCATTTAGAGACACCAAACACTTTTGCACATGCTTGTTGAAAACCATCTGTGTGCTCCACCACATGAAGTAACAAATAAATATGCTCACCAAATTTCCCTGGTCCAAAAGGACCATAAAGCCTTTATCCAGTAGGGGTCCCCCAGGCTCTCTGAAAGTTCTTCTCACAATGTCACCATTTACTTCACTCCCAAATTCCTCTCCAATGGCAAATATTATATGCACAAAAGGCAAAAGAATATATAGAATAATAGTGCAACTCTGTTTATTAAAATATATTTCTCCTAACACAAGGACACATTGTTGGCAGCTTACATAATAGGTGCCCTGACCACCACAGGCTCGAGTAGCATATTGTTGTATCCAACAAACAGACTCACTAGATCCATCAGCCCCTGTCGCTCCGCTCGGCCGGCCGGCGTGCGTTCCACTGGGAGACTGGATTTGACGTCAATGATTACCAGATCTCAGTGCATTTTGCCGATCAGTTGGTATCATCACGAAAATCCCTGGACAGCCTGGGGAACCCCTACTGCATAAGACTTTATGGTCCTTTTGGACCAGGGAAATTTGGTGAGCATATTTATTTGTTACTTCATGTGGTGGAGCACACAGATGGTTTTCAACAAGCATGCGTGAAATTGGTCAGGGTCACTGAATGGAAAAGCACTACTCATCGAATGCGGACTGTATTTTATATTTTTTCACATTTGGTCTGAACTGTTACATATTCTGTGTATTCAGGGGTTTGATTATCACTATTGATTTGTATATTACACCTACAGCGCTTTACTTTATATATATTTATACTTTTTTTGCACTTAGTTTAATGTGATTCACATTTAATGGGGCAGCAGTTGGTGATTATTATTTTGGGTTGGCAACTTCAACAGGTTATATCATGTCTTTTTTTTTAAATGTTTTACATTTTTTTACTTCACTTTATTGCAATCACAAGGGGGCTGAGAAATGCATCCGGTATGCACATTTACATTATCATGGGTGTATACAGTATGTGGGTGCAGAGTTGGTGAAAATTTGGGGTATTATTTAATTTTTTATTAAACTTTTTCTTTTTTCTTTTTTTTAATTTATTGCCACAGAAGGGGGCTGAAAAGTCCCCTTTTGATAGCATAGTGTAGGTGACAAAGAGTCGTCAAGGAGACTTTAGGGATCTATTGGACCAAACTGTGCTCAGTCAGCTCTTTCCCCATTTAGAGCATTAAGGGTTAGATAGCTCTGAAATCAGAAGCACTCTGAGCTCCCAAGTTCATGCTACCCTAGAAGGATCAACAAATGGATTTTCATTGATCTTCTACTCCTCTATAACCTGGGAGAGTGGCACCCCTTTACTCATATGCATAAGTGATTGAGTGGAATAACAGCTGGCAAAATCCCTTCTTCTGCATAGCCAGAAGCCAGGTGTGAAAAGCTAAATAAACTCTGGGTTGCTGCAGTGGTTGGGAGTTTATTTATGTACTAGTTCTGCTGCCAATGCAATAGTTATAGTGAAGATAGTGAAGGGTTTGAGACTTCAAGAAAGCTGTGCAAAGATTACTGAAAGACATGAAGATAGTTTGTAAAAACCTGCTGATTTGCTGTACATATCGATGATGACTCTGTATACATGGCCTAAAAGTTTGAATCTGCTGGGTATATACAGAAAAAAAAATAATATATATACTGTATATATATATATATATATATATAGTATCTCATGAAAAGTGAGTACACCCCTCACATTTTGTACACATTTTATTATATCTTTTAATGTGACAACACTAAAGAAATGACACTTTGCTGCAATGTAAAGTAGTGAGTGTACAGCTTGTATAACAGTGTAAATTTGCTGTCCCCTCAACACACAGCCATTAATGTCTAAATCGCTGTCAACAAAAGTGAGTATACCCCTAAGTAAAATAGTCCAAATTGGGCCCAATTAGCCATTTTTTCTCCCCGGTGTCATGTGACTCATTAGTGTTACAAGGTCTCAGGTGTGAATGGGGAGCAGGTGTGTTAAATTTGATGTTATCGCTCTCATTCTCTCATACTGGTCACCGGAAGTTCAACATGGCACCTCGTGGCAAAGAACTCTCTGAGGATATGAAAAAAGAATTGTTGCTCTACATAAAGATGGCCTAGGCTATAAGAAGATTGCCAAGACCCTGAAACTGAGCTAAAGCATGGTGGCCAAGACCATATAGTGGTTTAACAGGACAGGTTCCACTCAGAACAGGCCTCACCATGGTCAACCAAAGAAGTTGAGTGCACGTGCTCAGCATCATATCCAGAGGTTGTCTTTGGGAAATAGATGTATGAGTTCTGCCAGCATTGCTGCAGCAGAGGTTGAAGGGGTGGGGGTCAGCCTGTCAGTGCTCAGACCATAGGCCGCACACTGCATCTGATTGGTCTGCATGGCTGTAGTCCCATAAGGAAGCCTCTTCTAAAGATGATGCACAAGAAAGCCGCAAAACAGTTTGCTGAAGATAAGAAGACTAAACCATGTCCTGTGGTCTGATGAGACCAAGATAAACCTATTTGGTTCAGATGGTGTCAAGCATGTGTGGCGGCAACCAGGTTGCGTACAGACAAGCATGGTGGTGGGAGTGTCATAGTCTGGGACTGCATAAGTTCTGACCGCACTGGGGAGCTACAGTTTATTGAGGAAACCATGAATGCCAATATGTACTGTGACATACTAAAGCACAGGATGATCCCCTCCCTTCAGAGACTGGGCCATAGGGCAGTATTGCAACATGATAGCAACCCCAAACACACCTCCAAGATGACCACTGCCTTGCTAAAGAAGCTGAGGGTAAAGGTGATGGACTGGCCAAGCATGTCTCCAGACCTAAACCCTATTGAACATCTATGGGGAATTCTCAAATGGAATGTGGAGGAGCGCAAGGTCTTTAACATCCACCAGCTCTGTAATATCATCATGGAGGAGTGCAAGATGACTCCAGTGGCAACCTGTGAAGCTCTGGTGAACTCCATGCCCAAGAGGGTTAAGGCAGTGCTTGAAAATAATGATGGTCACACAAAATAGTGACACTTTGGGCCCAGTTTGGACATTTTAACTTAGGGGTGTACTCACTTTTGTTGCCAGCAGTTTAGAGATTGAGTTATTTTGAGGAAACAGCAAATTTACACTGTTATACAAGCTGTATACTCATGACTTTACATTGTAGCAAAGTATATATATATATATATTTATTTTCATTTTTTTTTTAATAACTGCTTAGACACCAACTTGAAGGTGCATATACTTACAGTATCTAAACTACAGTATCTAAGAAGAGATAATTCAAGAGACAGATTAGTCTGAGAGGGAAAAACATTTTGTTCCAGCACCTAAAAAGTGCTAGTAATTTATTAGGCCTGCTTTACCATTTTTAGGTATTTTATTTGTTTATTAACCTCTATAATTGTTGTGTAGTTGAAGTATCTGTCCAATCTATTACCTCAGTGTCAAATGCTTTATTCATTATTGCTTTAATCACTGAGAGCATTTCAGAATTTTGCTTCATGTCTGTTTGTAGAAGGAATGTGATAAAACAGGCAGTGAAGTCACTCAGCTTTCAACAAACATGTTCACCAATATCTGAACTTGAAAAGTCTTTGATATATGATTCAACTCTTCATGTATTCAGTTTAGACATCAAATAATGTTACATACTGCAGTCTCAAATTCTGACACATTTTATCTCATGTCCAACTACACACTGAATTGGACAAAAAGTTGGCTAGTTAGGCCTGAACATTATAAAGTTTGTTCTAAAAGCCAACGACTTTTTAACAAAAAGAATGTATTAATTAACAGCCTCAGGGAATCTGATTGAGGTCTAAGATCAAATCTTTATTAAAATGTGCAATGTTTTACCTTGAATCAATTTTTATTTGAATTATCTATTGAAGTATCAGTACAATTTATCACAGTTATGGTGGGAGGATTACTTTATAATGATAGAATTAACTGTGAGCATTTTCTAAAAGACCTAAAACACAATACATTGATTAAAGTTTAATATTAGATATGCCAGATGGCAGAAATATTATTGAATTAAAAATGGCACTGCAGTTATAGAGTGAGATTATACTTTAATAATATGTTTTTGGACATAAGTATGTCTGTAAGTTTAGAAGCCATGAATCCATGCTTTGTGTGAAGGCTGAACAAAAACTCATTTGTTCTGAATTTTTTAAAATAAAGTAATAACCTGCATTTAGGCACATCATTTTTTTAAATTTACATTTTTTACGATAAACGAAAATGAACAGATAAGTGATTTTAAGCACTATAGATAAATATATTTGAGGTCTATTGAAAAAGCTCAAATGGGTCTGTATTTATCTGTCACAGTTATTGGAACAGTTTAGCATGTATAACGTGTCTGTGTGAAATTTTCCTCACTTTATTGTGACTAAGGCAGAACTTATTAAGCTAAATCCATTTGTAGGTAGACATTACAACATCCTAAATTTTGCACAGTTCATAATTTTCAAAAAAGATAGAAGATACTGTCTTTAAGGGAGAATATTTTTTTTTCAATTTTGCTGGTTTTACCTTTTTTTCACCAGTTTATGTAATTTTAATAATCACTATTTTTCATTGTTTTGCCCTACAAACATTAAAGAGATAAAACAGCACAAACAATTACATTTATTTTCATAAAATTTACTCCCCATTGTAATATAAGAATTCAATAGTTTTGGCCAGTAAAGTGGGGTACAGGGGACACTGTGATATAAAGGGGACTGCACTTTAAAGAGGCACTGTAATGATTACAATGCCTCTAGGAATCATGTCCCCCCTTTTAATCTCTTCTTACTGTGCAGATATCCATTTTCTCCCACCCCTGCTCCCTTACATCAGAGTCCGCACAGAGGCCCCCTTATATCAGAGTCCACACAGAGCCCCCTTACATCACAGTTCACAGATCCCCGCTTACTCTAAAGTCTGCACAGAGCAACCCCTTACATCAGAGTCCGCACAGAGCCCCACCTTACATCAGAGTCCTCACAGAGCCCCCCTCATTACATTATAGTCCACTCAGAGCCCCCCCTTACATTAGAGTCAGCACAGAGCCCCCCCTTACATTGGTTTTATATACTGAGGCAGGAGGGAGTGTGAGCTTACTTACCCCAGAATAGAGGCTCAGGCAGAGGCTGTCTGAAGCCTTTCTCCTCCGGGTTTAAACTTCCTGCTCACACATCCCCGGGGAGTGTGGGCGGGGCAGACCCAGAAGGAGAAGAGGCAGAAGGAGGAGGAGCAGATGATCTATCCCTCCTCTCGCGTCCCTGTAAAGAGAAGGAGGGGGAACTGTTAGCGGCGGCTCAGAGGCTGAGCTGTGTGAGATGTAGACTCCTGTGATGAGACACAGGCACGGCCACACAGAGGAAGGTAAGTGGTGGCGGCGGCCTGTGTTAACCCTGTCCAGGCCATGGTCATCGCTTACCTCCCGCTGTGCGGCATGATCATCAACCGGCCATGGAGCGAGTGGTCCCCGCCCACCGGGCAAATGCCCGGTCTGCCCGATGGCCGGTCCGGGCCTGGTTTTGGCAATACTGCTCTTCCTCAAGTTCAGAAGTGAAGAACTGTTGCCATAACCTGTTCTCAGTTTTGAGTAACATGAAACTTTGAATACAAAGAAGCAAAAAGACCAGTGTTCCATCCCCTTTATTTGTTGTATTATACAGAGAGCGATATGTGGGAGCCTTCTTGATCACCTTTAATGATTTATTTTTTTTTTTTACACAGTTATTACAAAAGACATTACACATTATTCCACAAGAAAGGCTTTACAGAGCACTATTAGTTATGTGGAGAGACAGCACACCTGCTCTTGACATTTTATTTGACTGATTGAAACCTCAGACTCAGGCACCTAATAAAAGATAAGTCACTGTTTTGATGACTCATTCAAAGACTGTAAACAAGGTTTTTTTTTTCGTTTTTTTTTTCTTAGCAAAGCTGAAAAGTAATCATTCTGATGATGCAAAAAAGGGGACTGCAGCTCCGACACTTGCATAGATAGAAGTCTACCTAATATTAATATTCTTTATATCATATTTGTCAGGATTAAAAAAAAAAAAAAAAAAACTTCTGGTCATAATAAACAAAGAAAAAATATAAACAAAACCATATCCCATGTAATTATCTTCGTAAAACAAAATGAACTTGTCTTTATGTTGCAGTTGCTAGCTACTGCACCAAACACTTTCCTGATCACAGCTGAATTCTGGGCATCTAAATAAACAGATGGAACATATATTGTATACGGGAACTGCTTTACCTGTCCAATGATTCCTGTTTATGTTATTTTAGTTCTAAAGCTGGATACACACTATACAATTTCCTTTAGATTTTTTCCTTTAGATTTACCAAAAACATATAATATGAGGTCAGACCTAAACACTTTCAATTTATATGCAATCAGGCAGGCCCTTACAATGCATAGTTAAAGGTAAATCTAAAGTATGTAAATCTAAATGTAAAGTGTGCATCCAGCTTCAGGGCCCTTTCACACATATGGTCCATTCAGTTCATCAGTTCAGTCATGTCAAAATTTATCAGTTTTCCATCCATTTTTCATCTGTTTTTCATCCGTTTTCGTCCGTTTTCATCCATTTTTCATCCATTTTTCATCCATTTTTCATCCATTTTTCATCCGTTCTTCATCCATTTTTCATCCGTTTTTTTTTACATCCACTATCCAATGCAAAAATGGATGAAAAACTGACCATTTGTCTGTTTACATCCGTTTTTCGTCCGATCCGTTTTTTGACGGATGAAAAATATGGCATTCATCCGTTCCAAAAAACGGACATTGACGGAAGCGGATGAAAACGGATGTTAACAGATGATCATACGTTGTCATCCGTTTTTATATAGAGATGCATTGATGTCCGTTTTTCATCCGTCAATGGATGGATGAAAAACGGACAAACAGACCGTATGTGAAAGTTGGCTTATAAGACCTTGTCCTTCCCACACTCTGGACACTGTAAAGAGAAGCAGTACACCAATTACTTCATCACTCTGTCATTCTGCTCTCTCCTTCCATCAGCATCTCTATCCCCAAGTCTGAGCTCCGCTGTACAGGAACTTTAAAAAGGCTGATACAAAGTCCAATTCAGGTACTTACCCTGACTGCATTACCAAACATACATTTAATGGCGTATTAATGAATACAGAGCTTCATTATTTGTGTAATTTACATTTGGCAGAAATCTGCTTTAATGTAAGTCACAGCTAGAACTGGCAAAATATTATGACATGTTACACCACTATCTGCACATTCGCTCTGTAATGTCCCCTCCTTCAGTAACCATACTTTCACATAAATAAATAAATAAATAAATAAATCATCCATATGTGTCCGACCATGGTTTTCTATCCTTGAACTTAAAAGTCAGAATTTTTTTCATTATCACAAAAACAACTTTTCACCTATTCTAGAAAGAAATGTTAGCACACATCACTAAGCCTCCATTCACGTATTGTTTTCAGGCGGGTTTTTTTTTTGGGGCTTTTTTCAGGCGTTTTTTCAGGCATTTTTTGCAGGTGTTTGGAGGCAGGCATTGACATCTAACAAAAATGCTGGTAATCTGCCAAAAAAGAAGCTCATGTACTTTTTAGAGCTTCAGGTGTTTTGCTTCAGGCTCATATGTGAACAGGAGCCATTGAAATGAATGGGATTTTGCTTGCTGGGCGTTTTGAAACTTCAGAGATGAGCATTTTATGAGCTGAAAAACGCTCAAGTGTGAACAGGGCCTAATCTTGCAGCACATTTCAAATAAAAGAAAATCAAAAACAATTTTGCCACAAAAAGTTAATGTTTATTAAATAGAATAGGAACAGTAGTGCAATTGCACATATCTGCTGGCCAAAAGGTGCTCAAAAGCAGATAATAAACAACAGAATTCTAAAATGATCTTTGTTTACTAGTAATTACTTCATAGGTGAAGAGATAAAATGAATAATTAGGCTGGTAAATGGGTTATAAGTGGGAATAATGAAAGGGGAAATGGTTAAAGTGTTATTGCACTTTTGGTGCTTATACCGTATGATTTTTTTCTAAATGGATTTTGAGTTTCCATTTACTATAGGGTTTATCTGAACACAGCATTCCCAGTACTCTATGACGTTTCTAAAGCCTCGTACACACGCAACGAATTTCCGCCGACCGGTTATCCGTCTTTTGTCCAGAGTGCGTGTCTGTTGGTTGGAATGTGCTCTAGACTGCACACAAATTTTCCCGCACGACAGAATTCTACTTCAGAAGTGATGTAATGTGTTGGATTTCTTTCTATGTGTTCTTTCATCTCTGAGCATGCCTAGCCTTGCTCATAAGATTTTTCCCCATCAAAATCTGTACTAATGAGACAAAAATCGGCCGTGTTTTGACGGTCGGCAAAAATTATATAGCCTGCACACCAGGATTTTTTCGGCCGAAAAGTCGGAGTCGGTTGTCGGAAGCACCATACTAACAAGCCGAAAATCGGCAGATCGGTCGTCGGACGAAATTTCCCGGCCAAATTTCTTCTTGTGTGTACGGGGCTTTAGTTTCTAAAGAAATGGCACTGCATTATTTTACATACCCTGTCTCTTTAAACAGTTCTAACCCCTGCACCTACCAAATATATCCACAGTCCCTCCTCATTCTTATTGGTGAGTCTGTACATATACTCCAAATAAAGAACACAGCTATCTATAGGGCTGAACAGGGACAGAGACTGATCTTGGTTGGTGCTGTTTTTAGGAAAAGGCTACGCCGCACAGTGAAGACTTTTAAAAGTGGGGTTTCAGAGTAATTACCTATGGGCTCAGTTTTTTTAGGCGGATCTGATTGGATGCCCCATTCAGCCCTATGTAGCAGCGGATGTCAGCGGTGACATGTCCGCTGACACCCGCTGCCATCCGCATCCGATCCTGTCCGTGAAATCCGGACGGATGGAAACCCTATTTTCCATCCATCCTGGGAATCGGATGGGATCAGATGAGAGCGGACAGGCGGTCCGCTCTCATCTGATTCCCCATAGAGAGCAGCGGGGCTCTGACACCTCCCTCTCCACACACAGTGCAGAGACGGAGCTGTCATCCGGCAGCTCAGCGGGGATCAGCGGATCAATCCCTGCTGAGCAGAGCACGGTCCGCAACAGAATGCGGACCGTGTGAAAGGGGCCTATAGGATAATCCATTATGTGGGAGGGGTGTCCATAAAGGCTAATTTATTTTTTTGACTTTTTGAGACATGCTTATTTGAACAATATAATTGAAACACCTTTTAAGGTCTTTACTCATATTAGGAAAATCTTGACTGCATATATCGGGGTTAATTTACTAAAACTGAAGAGTGGAAAATCTGATGCAGCTCTACATAGAAACCAATCAGCTTCCAGGTTTTTTTTTTTTTTTTTTTTCAAAGCTCAGTTGAACAAGCTGAAGTTAGAAGCTGATTGGCTACCATGCACAGCTGCCTCCGATTTTGCACTCTCCAGTTTTAGGAAATCAACCTTATAGTTTTTAAAGCAGCATAAACCCCAAAGCAAACATTCATTATATTTCAGCTTTTCAATTGTTTGATGTGATGGCTGTATTAGTTACCTTTTTTAGTCTTTCTTTCTTTCTTTTCTTCTATTTCTGTCTGGTAATCTGGCCTGTAAGTCTGTTTTTCACAGGCTCAAGCTCTCCAGTAGAATGTATCAGTTTACATGGGAGAGACAAACCACTGAACTGACCAATAGGCACGGCTGTTTTCCACGTGATCGGCTGTGTTCCATTGACACAGCCGATCACAATAGAGGGCGGCAGAAAATGACCGCGCATGCGCGATCAGGAGCACGCAGCGCGGTCATGTCGGTGGCTATGTGTTCCCTAGGAACACAGCTAGTCACCGACAGTGTAAAACAGCCAATGACAGTGGCTGATTGTCATGTGATGGGCTGTGAAGTCATTCACTGCCCATCACAAATGTAAACAAAGAGCAGTAACTCACTGTTACTAGCTCTTCTACCCTCACACACCGTTTCCAGTGTGAGGAGAGGAGAGCCAGAAACAGTGAGTTACTGATCTGTGTACCTGTCCTGTGAAAATCAGAAAAAAAAGTGTCATCAGCCCCCCCCAATTGCACCTGTCACCCAACAGTCACCTGTCACTATCACTGCACCAAAAATCACTACCTATAAAGTGCACCTGTCACCAGAGACTGCCATAAGTATCGCGAGCGGTGCACCTGTCACCCATCGGTGACCAGCGCCCGTCACTTGTCACCCCATCAATCACCGTCACCTGTCACCACATCAGTGATCGTCACCTGTCACCCCATCAGTGATCGTCACCTGTCACCCCATCAATCAGCGTCACTTGTCACCCCATCAGTGATCGTCACCTGTCACCCCATCAGTGATCGTCATCTGTCACCCCATCAGTGACCGTCACCTGCCACCTATCCGTCACCTGCCACCTATCCGTCACCTGCCACCCATCAGCCAGAATGTCAAAAAGGATGTTCAGCAGCGAGGAGGCGTTTGAGATCATCTCTATGGATGATGAGGGCACCGGGGAGCTCTCATCAGTATCCGGGTCCAATTCCGAATCCGATTCGGAATTTGAAGTCGCCAATAGTAGCGGATCGGAGATGGACTCGGAGGAAGAATGGGTCCCTCCCAAAAGGGCACGGCACTCTGGAAACCGGGCAGCCACAAGGGATACACCCCAGGATCCTAGGCCCAGTACCAGCACTGCCACCAGCGATACACCCCAGGAGCGAATGTCCAGGCCCAGCACCAGCGCTGCGGCATCACTCCCAATTTCTAATCCCCCTTCTACCAGCACTGGAGTGTCACATCCCCCAAGAGCCAGGGCCACTATCCACCTCCCAGATGCTCTTGCCAATCCAAGATGGCTGCCCTCCAACTCAGGATCAGCAAATATTCCCCCTTTTACCGCACAGCCAGGTGTGCAGGCCAATACAGAAAATTTTTCTTTTATTGATTTTCTCCATTTATTTCTGCCCAACGATTTTCTGCAATACATTGTGGACCAAACAAATCTGTATGCCCAGCAGTTTATTGCTAACAACCCCCAATCTTCCTATTCCCGTCCGTTTGAGTGGAGAGAGTTAACCTTGGAGGAGTTCAAAATGTTTTTGGGCCTCACCATAAACATGGGGGTTACAAAGAAAAATGAAGGACATGCCTATTGGTCCACCCAACCCATACACAGTATGCCCATATATTCTGCCCAAATGCCCAGGTCCCGGTATGAAATTATCATGCGCTTCCTTCATTTTAGTGACAACAGCCAGTGCCCCCCCAAAATCATCCAAATTTTGACAAGCTGTGTAAAATTCGCCCCCTCATAAATTTTCTTTCCCAAGGTTTTGCAGAACTTTACGTCCCTAATCAAAACATTTGTGTAGATGAGTCCCTGCTACACTTCACAGGCCGGCTTGGAATAAAGCAGTATATTCCAAGCAAAAGGTCCAAATATGGGGTCAAATTCTATAAATGTAAGGGCTAAGTTGCACTAATGGGTACTAAATCCACAGGTAAATGTAAGATGAAGCACACTAATGATAGTCCAACATTGGTGACAAGTCCGTATCCAAATGAAAGGCACAGTCCGAAATAAACGATTCCAGTGGCAGATGATTAAACCAACATTCAATTCTCCTTACCAGAATGCAGAATAGAGTTCGCCCAAAACTCAAGTCAGATCTGAACGCTCAGCCTTCGGTCGATGTGATCAATTAGTCCTCACATCCACAAATGGTGGTCATATGCAAAGAAAAAATAGACAGTCCATAGCGTAATACTGTTGAATACTATTTCATCACCCAGAGGAGTGCACACCGTCACCAGATGGCTGATAGTGGAAAGCACCAGTAACCTTAGGTCCCAAGTCCTCACCAGATAATAAATAATTAGGGTGATAGTTAGAAGTGGAAGTGACACACAGAGATCTCTCCCGATACCACTGCCTCTTACCAGATTATGGATAAGTGAGAGCCACACAGTCTGAAATGGAAGTGACTAGAGCTGCACGATTAATCGTATGAAAATCGCGATCTCGATTCACCCCTCCTGACGATCTAACCCTGAAATATGCTCGATTCTTTGCATAGCAGAGAGAACAGCTTTAAAACTGCCTCTATCAGCCGCTATGCCGCGGGACTTCCGGTGCTCCACTTCCAGTTTGTTTGTTTTTTTCAAAGTTTAATTGAACAAGCTTAATTCAGAAGCTGATTGGCTACCATGCACAGCTGCACCAGATTTTGCACTCTCCAGCCTTAGCAAATGAACCCCTGTGTGGCTCCTTGCTGCAGTGCTTCTGTCTTGCCTCCCTTCACATGTGGTGTTTGGGCTTCTATAAACTCTGCGACAGAGCTACGGGATATCTGTATGCATTCCGCATATACGAAGGAAGAGATTCCCAGCTCAATCCCCCTGACTGCCCGGCCTACATGGGCACAAATGGAAAGATTGTATCGGACTTGGCGTACCCACTGCTGAGGAAAGGCTACCACCTTTACCTGGATAATTTTTATACCAGCGTGCCCCTCTTCAAACATCTGTACCTTGAAGGAACCTTGGCCTGCGGAACCACCAGGAAGAACAGGAAGGGCTTCCCACAGTCCTTAGTAAATAAAAGAATGAGGAAGGGGGAAATAGCAGCCCTGAGAAACAACGAGGTGCTGGCCTTGCGATGGAAGGATAGCCAAAATGTGTACATGATGTCCACCATTCATGACGACACCACAGTGGAGGTTCGGAGAAGAAGAGGTCCCATCCAAAAACCATCATGTGTGCAGGATTACAATCTTTACATGGGGGGGGTGGATTTTAACGACCAGATGATTCAGCCCTACTTGGCCACAAGGAAGTCCCGATTCTGGTATAAGATGGTTGCAATTTATTTATTTCAATTGGCCTTTTATAACTCTTATGTCATTTACACCAAATCCACTGAAAGCCCCATCTCCTTCCTAAAATTTATTGAAGAAATTATCACGACCCTCATCTACCCACAAGGACTCCCCCAAGAAAACCTTCGCTCTGAGGCTGTTAGCCGACTTAGTGAGCGCCACTTTCCAGACTACGTTCCACCGTCTGAATCAGGCCGAAGACGGCAAAAAAGATGCCGTGTATGCAGCAGAAGGGGGTTTCGTAAGGATACCAGCTTCTATTGTCGGTACTGTCCCTCCCAACCTGGCCTGTGCGTTGGAGAATGCTTCACGCGTTACCATACATTGGTAAATTACTAGCCCATTTCCCCGTTTTCATCTGTGCTGACCAATTTTCCTCATATCACCATGCCACTGCCTTCCACATAAACTGACCCTGGCCTGTTTTTCCACTATGTCTCTGCCTACTGTTTGGACTGCTTTCACGTGAACTGACCCTGGCTTGTTTTACCGATAACGCTACTTTCTACTGTTTGGATTGCTTCCCTGTGAACTGACCCTGGCCTGTTTTTCAACTACTCTTCTGTCTGCCGATTGGATTGCTTGCACGTGAACTGACCCTGGCTTGTTTTACAAATTACGCTACTTCCTACTGTTTGGATTGCTTCCCTGTGAACTGACCCTGGCCTGTTTTTCAACTACTCTTCTGCCTGCCGATTGGATTGCTTGCACGTGAACTGACCCTGGCTTGTTTTACCGACTATTCTTCTGCCTACCGCTTGAACTGATCTGTCGCCCCCTGCTACTGTAGTACACAGGGGTCTCACATATGTGAGGGGCTCCAGAGTTGTTTTTCCGGATGGAGAAAACCAATTTTTTGGTTGTCTCTGGGTTTCGTAAATTCCGGATTAGGGTCTGGAGTCCGGAGGCTTCAAAGAGATTTGGGTGGGAGAAGCCTCTACCCCTGTCCCCAGGTCTCACCTGACCAAGGCCCTCAGCTTACTACCATCATGACTCTGCCTGCTGCATGATATTAGCTGGAGAGTGGTACAATCATTGTCTGCAGTGTACCGGGACCAATATTATGGCTGTGCTGACCATGTCTCTGCCTAGAAAATTCATTTGGACAAATGCTGCGGCTGTGCTGACAATATCCCAGACTATAGACTATATTCCTGCCTGCTGCCTGGAAAATTGCTATTGTAGTCGCTAAGCATATCCCTGCCTGCTGCCTGGACTAATGCTCTCCTCTGTGGACAACTGCACTACTACAACCACAGGTAATAATTTTTTTTACACTTTCCTTTATAGAATGTATTTTGTAATGTATTTCTTGGTATGTACATGCTATGTGTAAAAAATATGAGGGGCCTTCAAAAATGATAGGTTGTCATTTATACATTGGCCATTAAAGCTAAATACTGGGGTTATGGCAGCAGATAACTGCCATAACCCTGGTATTTTTTTAAACGGGGGGCGGTCGGCTTTCAGATAAGGGTGGTCTCAGTGGCGGATTCACCGCGGAATTACCCTTACGGTGCAGGGGAAGAGGTGCCCCCCTCTCCCGCCGCGTCCTAGACGTTTTCCTAGCTTACCGGACCCGCCGTCAGCGGGGAAAATTATCCGGTCCCGGATCCTCAGAGACAGGAAGTCAAGTGAGGGCAAGATGCCCCTCACTCGACTCTATGGTCTTGGAGGACCGGAGCTACGTCAAAAGTCGTTGCCTAGCAACCGGTTTAAAGGGCCATTTTTTTTTCCTTTTTGTTTTTTTTTTCAAATTTTTTTTTTTTTTTAGTGTAGTTGTGAGGTGTGAGGTCTTTTTGACCCCAGATCTCACAATAAAGAGGACCTGTCATGCCTATTTCTATTACAAGGGATGTTTACATTTCTTGTAATAGGAATAAAAATGATCAAAACATTTTTTTTCAAAAAACCGTGTAAAAATAAAAAATTATTAAATAAAATAAATAGGAAAAAAAAAATTAAAGCGCGCAGAAGCGAACGCATACGCAAGTCCCGCCCACATATGTAAACGGTGTTCAAACCACACATGTGAGGTATCGCCGCGATCGTTAGAGCGAGAGCAATAATTTGAGCCCTAGACCTCCTCTGTAACTCTAAGCTGGTAACCTGTAGAAATTTTTAAAATGTTGCCTATGGGGATTTTTAAGTACCAATGTTTGGCGCCATTCCGCGAACGTGGCCAATTTTGAAGCATGACATGTTGGGTATCTAATTACTCGGCGTAACATTATCTTTCACATTATGGAAAAAATTGGGCTAAATGTACTGTTTTCTTTTTTTTTTATTAAAAAAAGGAAATTTTTGTTAAAAAATTGCATTTGGAAGACTGCTGCGCAAAATGGTGTGATAAAAAATATTGTAACAATCTCCATTTTATTCTCTAGGGTCTCTGCTAAAAAAAAATATATAATGTTTGGGGGTTCTAAGTAGTTTTCTAGCATAAAAATGATTTTAGCTTGTAAACACCAAGTGTCAAAAATAGGCCCAGTCTTAAAGTGGATAAATGGACAACTTTGTGTAAAGCGCTACTTGGATGTTAGGCCTATGTATGTGGCCAGGCTGTGTAAAAGTATTACACATGTGATATCGCCATACTCAGGAGGAATAGCAGAATGTATTTTGGGGTGAATTTTTTGCTATGTACATGCTATGTGTTAGAAATATTGCATAAATGGACAACTTTGTGTAAAAAAAATGCGTTTTCATTTTCTTTCCACATTTTCCAAAAACTTGTGGAAAAAAAATGACATGTTCAAAAGACTCATTATGCCTCAAAATTTATACGTTGAGGTGTTTGCTTTCCAAAATGGGGTCATTTTATGGGAGTTTCCATTGTCCTGGTGCTCCAGGGCCTTCAAAAGTGCGATAGGTTGTCAGGAAATTATATGTGTAATTTCTGCTTCTAGAATGCCGGACAGGGCTACTTGAATGTTGGGCCTCTGTATGTGGCCAGGCTGTAAAAAAGTCTCACACATGTGGTATCAGCATACTCAGAAGGAGTAGCAGAATGTATTTTGGGGTGCAATTTTTGCTATGTACATGCTATGTGTTAGAAATATTGCATAAATTGACAACTTTGTGTAAAAAAAATGCATTTTCATTTTCTTTCCACAGTTTCCAAAAGCTTGTGGAAAAAAATGACAGGATCAAAAGACTCATTATGCCTCACAAATTATACGTTGGGGTGTTTGCTTTCCAAAATGGGGTCATTTTATGGCAGTTTCCATTGTCCTGGTGCTCCAGTGCCTTCAAAATTGCGATAGGTTGTCAGGAAATTATATGTGTAATTTCTGCTTCTAGAATGCCGGACAGGGCTACTTGAATGTTGGGCCTATGTATGTGGCCAGGCTGTGAAAAAGTCTCACACATGTGGTATCAGCATACTCAGGAGAAGTAGCAGAATGTATTTTGGGGTGCAATTTTTGCTATGTACATGCTATGTGTTAGAAATATTGCAGAAATTGACAACTTTGTGTAAAAAAAAAGCATTTTCATTTTCTTTCCACATTTTCCAAAAACTTGTGGAAAAAAATGACATGTTCAAAAGACTCATTATGCCTCAAAGATTATACGTTGGGGTGTTTCCATTGTCCTGGTGCTCCAGGGCCTTCAAAAGTGCAATAGGTTGTCAGGAAATTATATGTGTAATTTATGCTCCTAGAATGCCGGACGCTGCTACTTGGATGTTAGGCCTCTGTATGTGGCCAGGCTGTGAAAAAGTCTCACACATGTGGTATCGCCATACTCAGGAGGAGTAGTAGAATGTGTTTTGGGGTGTAGTTGCAAGTATACATGTGCTGTGTGAGAGAAATAACCTGTTAATACGGCAATTTGTAAAAAAAAAAAAAAAAAAAAAAAAAAAAAATTTTGCAAAGCATTGTGGGAAAAAATTACAACTTCAAAAAACTCACCATGCCCCTTATTAAATACCTTGGAATGTCTACTTTCCAAAAAGGGGTCATTTGGGGGGTATTTGTACTTTCCTTACTTTTTAGTGTCTCAAGAAATGAGATAGGCCTTCAGTACATCAGGTGTGATCAAGTGTGATCAATGATTCGCACCATAGCTTGTGGACTCTATAACTTTCACAAAGACCAAATAATATACACTTATTTGGGTTATTTTTACCAAAGATAAGTAGCAGTATAAATTTTGGCCAAAATTTGTGAAGAAAAATGACTAATTTGCAAAATTTTATGACAGAAACAAAGAAAAATGCGTTTTTTCACAATATTTTCAGTCTTTTTTTATTTATAGCACAAAAAATAAAAACCCAGTATTGATCAAATACCATCAAAAGAAAGCTCTATTTGTGTGAAAAAAAGGACACAATTTTTGTATGGGTACAGTGTTGCATGACTGAGTAATTCTCAGTCAAAGTGTGAGAGCGCTGAAAGCTGAAAATCAGTCTGGGCAGGAAGGGGGTGAAAGTGCACTGTAGGCAAGTGGTTAAATGGGTTTTTTATGACCCTGGCCATTTCTTTACTATTTGGCTTCACAAGTATATATATTTTTATCTCATATAAAAAATATATGGGGCTGGGGGTCCTCTTTTTGGCACTTTGGACATGTTTGGTTCCCTGTCCAGACTTTGCAGTAATTATGTGATTTTTCATTCAGCAGATTTGCTGTCACATTAGGTTTCAGCCGCTCCCACCCAGCCTCTAATTGAGACTGGCTAGCATACAAATTCTGAACACCTTACTATCTAGGACTCTGGTTAAGACCCTATCATCTTGAAAACGGCACCCTTGATGGACAACATCGATATGCTGACCATTTGTTTTTAACTGCCAGGCAGGCTACTCATACCTACCACTACAGTGAACTATGTAAGTTGTTGTTAAACACTTTTTGAAATGTATTGGATAATCATATGTGTAAAATGTCGAAACTAATTTGTTATGTATTGATTACCCACAGACCACCCTCCAAGGGTACCCCTGAGGAAGGAGTTCAATTATACTCCGAAACGCATCGGGTAACAACCCAGGGGTCGTGTGGTCTTAAGTTCGACTGTCAGATGTGAAGTATTTTACAGCTTGCCTCCATGCTTTTATCTTTTTTTTTGTATAAATTAATAAAGAATTGATCTTATATATACTCGTTGTTTTTCATATATTAATTTGGTGCCTAAAAAGTCCCACCCAAGGGGAATTCCTTTTTGGTCTTGTAGTCACTTTTTGGGATGTGGCACCGTGGGGACACATACAACATGAGCAATTATTTATTTAACTGATTTTTTTTTTGGGACATTAGTTCCTAGACTTCTGGATTGTCAGCAACTTCAGATCATGCGCGGTCTTTCGTATCCAATTTTTCACGGACGTACTGCATACACATTAAACGAAAATTGGTCGTCTGGGGACAGACGATAAAACATTTTGGTGTTTGTCCCTCGGGTTTTTTTTCGTTGAAAATGTCGGCATCGGCTGCTGAAAGTTGTATACACACTAGCCGAAAATTGTACGATTTTACCTCGGACGGGAATTTTCGGCAGATTTTCTACAAGCGTTTACCCCACTTTACTGACCAGATCACCAGGTGAAAACAGAGGGGAAAAAGCCAAATATAAGAAACTGGTGAAGCCAATAATAAAGGTATATGGAGCAGTTATATGTTTTATTTCATGTGTATTTTTAGCATCCATCTTAATAATACAGTTATTTAAAAAAATGTATGAAACAGTCAAATATTTAGAAAGAGAGTGTTAATAAGAATACAAAGAGAACACCCTTTCAGCTAAGTACTTCAATTTTTCACCAAGGCACAGTTCTTTGTAAACACAAGTCCCTTTTTTGGTATATGCAGTGATCTGAGAATCTGTTTTGCTAGCCTATTTTTACTGCAGTAAAGGTGTTCTCAAACACACCTATTGCACCTATTACAGACTCCTTGCTATCTATTATAGACAGAATGAGTGTTGAAAATCTCCAATTAGACTAAAACCTCTTGTGGAAGCTTGAAAATGATTGGTAATACAGGAATAAGAAAAAGAGAGGAAGTTATACAATACATGTTTCAGAGAACACTTTCCTAATTGAACATATCAGGATCCGTATGAAAAATGTCTCCAGGAGATGAGAGAGGACGGGGGACCCTGTTGAACTGTTTAATAAATAATATGACTATCTTACTATTTGCATTCACTTGCTGCCCGTAGCTGCTTGATGCAAATCTATGAGTCAGTTTAGATGTGCTGCCAACAATATAGCAACTTCAAGCATCTCCTATCTTAGCGGTTGCTCAGCAAGGATGCTTTTTGCATAAATCTGATATACAGATTACCACTAGAGGGAGAATGTATGATATCTACCATATATGAAATACTCTCATGAATGTATTGAAAAGAAAGCATATACAAGTCATATCAAATGTAAAAAACAGCTTGTGTAAATAATCTTACCAGTGTCATCTTGTATTTAGTTATTAGGATTGGAAATCATAAGGATGACATCATCTGTAAATAGATTCAAATTCTGTTCTAGACTATGTAGCTTTATACCTGAGATGGTTGGGTTAGTTCTTATTCTAGATGTTATGGGTTCTATTATAATGGCAAATATTATAGGTGAGAGGGGACAGCCTTGTCTAATTCCATTGTAATATGGAATTCCTTGGATAGATTCCCTGCTGTGAGTACCCTCACTGATGGGTAGGAGTACAGAGATATGCCAGCAGCTTGCATTGCAAACACCCGGTTATACAGAATTTTTGGAGAACAGCCCTAAGAAAACCCGAGTGAACCCTGTCTATGGAGAGGAGAAGAGACAATGCTTTTTGAAGCTTTATGCCTCCTATAATGGTGATTAAATGTCTAGTCACGTCAGGAGCCTGTCTCCCTGGCATGTGTTTCACTTGGTCAGGGTGGATACGTTTTGGGAGAATAGGTAAAAATCTATGGGCTAAGGCTTTTGAAAACATTTTGATGTCAGTATTAAGCAGGGATATGGGTCTATAGTTATTAGTGAAGGTTGGATCTTTCCCAGATTTGGAGATTGTAACATTTCTTTAGGAAGAGAGCCAGAGGATGTAGCCATATTGAAGATGAGTACCAATTGGGGAGACAAGTAAAACATTTTTTATAATCATTGGTGAAGCCATCACACCCTGGATATTTATTCTTTCTTTTTTAAAACAGTGAGGTTTATTGAAACTTTTGGTACAATACAAAAATAAACCGTGCATTGAAACTTCGATCAGATTCATAACACACAGGGGTACAAAAATACAAATATACACAGTGATTAACACTTAGAAACAGAACAGACATAGTAAAAATAAGGCAGTAGTCAGTTACTTTCCTTCGGCCCAACACTCAAGCAGACAATATTGGTTTAACAGGGGCGGTCAGCATAAAGTAGTTACCCACTTCACTACTGAGCCGTATCAGGGCACTGCACCCATTTGTCCCAAATCTTATTGAACTTCTGAGGGCACCCCCTATGTTTATATAAAAGTTTATGAAATGGGATGACACTATTAATTTCCTTAATCCACAATCCTAGAGTAGGAGGAGTAGGTCTCATCCACCGCCTGGCTATCAATTTACGTGCTATAAACAAAGTTTCCTGAAGAAATATGACAGTGGATTTGGGCATCTCTACATCCGGACAGACCCCCAGGAGACACTCCTTGGGAGAGAGCTGTAGAGGAGACCCCATTTTGTCATGCAGAAATGTGACTACTTGTTGCCATAGAGTCTGCAATTGGGGACAGCTCCACAATAGATGAAAGAAGGAAGCATCAGGGTCTCCGCACATAGGACAAGAGGGGACCAAGTCAGGGTGATATTTGGACAGTCTAAGTGGGGTGAGATAAGCCTGGTGTATTATAAAGGTCTGGGTTAGGCGATCCGACAGTTTTGGCGACACTCTGCGGCACGTCTCCAGGGCATCCTCCCATTCCTCATCCTCCATGGCCCCCACATTGCGCTCCCAGCGGGTCTTAAGCGCAAAAGCTAAAGTGGTCGAGGAAGGTGTGTGAAGCTCAGAGTAGAACATGGAAATGAGGTGACTGGGTTCTGTACTTTTAACAATCTCAAGGGTGGTAACCGATTCTATCTCAGGAGGGCCGTCAGGGAATTGAGATCTATAGGCATGGGAGAGCTGTAAGTATCTGTAGTGCATGGGGCCCTGGAGCGCAAACTGGTCTCGCAGGGTCTCGTAAGACCGTAGACCAGTGGTCGTGGAGATATGGCTAAGGAGAAGAATACCCCTCCCACTCCATACCGACAGGTCAGGGATGGAGAGGAACTCACGCAATGTACTATTATGCCACAGAGGGGTGAATGTGTGGAATGGAGGGCACCGAAGCCTGGACGCTACCACCTCCCAGATCCGACAATAGTGATATAGAAGAGATCTGGGGCACAGGGGCTCCGGCGAGCCCCTGACGCCCCTAAGGATAACTAGGAGGGGGTCCCCGAGGGGATGAGCCCACCCAGGGCAGAGCAGGGTCAAGAAGCGTTCTCTATCCGTTTTATCTATGTGAAAGAACTGGGACAACTGAGCTGCCAGATAGTACAGATTAAAATCCGGCAGGGCCAACCCCCCTAGATTTGTAGGATTCTTGAGTTTGCGCCAGGAGATCTTGTGCCGGTTAGCACCCCAAACAAAGGTCTTGAGGAGTGATTCCATCTGCTTAAACAGCCTGAGTGGCAGATAAATAGGAGAGTGCCATACAACATAGAGAATTTTGGGAAGGAGAATCATTTTAATTAAATTGACTCTACCCATCACTCCCAGAGGTAATTTGGACCATACTTGAATTTTAGCCTTAAGCAGAGGGAACAAGGGTTGAACGTTATCCGGGACATAATCTGCTGAGCTAGCTGTCACTTGAATCCCTAAGTATTTAATGCGGGATACACATTGTAGGGCCGGGTTTGCGGGGGCGATCGCCTGCGGGCTCTCGTCAAGCGGGAGAATTTGTGACTTATCCCAGTTTATCTGAAAACCGGAGAATCGTCCGTACCGTTCAATTAAAGAAAGGGCTGTGAGCAGGGATTCTCGAGAGTCTTCCAAATATAACAAAGTGTCATCAGCATACATGCTGATTTTCTCCTCCAGCGGTCCCTTACGTAGGCCACGAATCCCGGGATGTGCTCTAATGGCCATCGCCAGGGGTTCCGCGGCCAGGGCATACAGCAGTGGGGAGAGGGGGCACCCCTGTCGAGTGCCACGGGATAAAGGGAAGGCGGTCGACTGCCAGCCGTTGGCCAGGACCCTAGCTACCGGGGCGCTATATAGAAGTTTGACCCACTTAATAAAATTAGGTCCAAAGCCGTATCGGTCCAGGCAGGTCCATAGAAATGGCCACTCTACCGAGTCGAATGCTTTAGCCGTGCCCAAGGAGACCACCACCCTGCCACCCATTCCGTCGTGTTGTGCCTGGAGATTCATGAATAACCGGCGAAGGTTAAATGAGGTGTTCCTCCCAGGCATGAACCCGGCCTGGTCCGAGTGTATGAGCGAAAGGATCACCTTGTTAAGACGGAGGGATAAAATTTTCGCAAGGATTTTAGTGTCTACTGGGAGCAAAGAGATGGGACGGTAAGACTCTGGGGCGTGTAAGTCCTTGCCCGGCTTGGGAATAAGCACAATTAGCGCCTCCCGCATAGAAGGGGGCAGGGCCGCATCCTTGAACAGAGATTGAAACAAAGCCAATAATTTAGGAGAAAGGAGTTCCGAATATTGGGAGAAGAATTCAATCGGGAGGCCGTCTAGGCCGGGGGCCTTAGATCTAGGGAACTTGGACACGGCCGCTGCAATCTCCTCCACAGAAATGGGTGCCTCGAGGGTCGCCAACTGGTCGGGTGTCAAAGTGGGAAAGTCAATAGAGTCCAGAAAGTCATGCATGTCAGTGCAGTCAGCGGGGGCCTTAGAGGTGTAAAGTGTACTAAAAAATGATCGGAAACACTGTGTCACCGCAGCAGGATCAGTGATCTCATTACCCAGGTCATCCTTTAAAGTAATAACTACCGGGGGCCTATCCTCACAATGGACTAAATATGCGAGGAGTTTCCCCGCCCGCTCTCCATGTGCAAACAGATTCTGCTTCTGAAAAAACATCTTAGATTTCGCTTTCTCATATTCAAGTTGGGAAAGGACTTTAGAGGTCAATTTATACTGGGATTCATGTGTCGGAGTCGGGTCCGCCATAAAGGCCTGTTCAGCTTCAATTAGATTTGTCGTTGCCCTGGAGATCTCCTCAGCAGCCCGCGCTCTAACAGCTTTGATTTTGGAAATCATAGTGGATCTGGCGAACAGTTTAAATGCCTCCCACACTGCAGCCGGGGAGGCAGTGCCCTCATTATCAGAAAAGAATTGTGTCCAGGTCCCCTCAATGTCGTTCCCATCAGACACCAAGGGGAGCCAGGCGGGATTCAGGCGCCAGGCCGGGGGAGGTCTATTGCAGGGCAAGGACAACAGTATCCAATAAGGGCAGTGATCAGACAGAGTCCGTGGGGCGAAGCCTGCCGCCAGTAACCTGGGGAGCAGGGTTCGAGACAACAATATCAGATCAATGCGCGACATAGAATGGTGTGCAGCCGAGAAACAGGAGTACGCACGCTGAGCGGGGTATTTGCTGCGCCAAGAGTCGGCCAAACCAAAGCTCTCCAACAATCGGGAGAACCTGGTCGGGGACGACCCCGGCGGCGCCTGGGAGGCGCCACCGGATCTATCCAGACCCGAGTCCATCACATTGTTAAAGTCGCCCAGCCAGATCACCGGGGCCCCCGGGAATTGTGCCATAAACGCCAATCCCTCCATTATAACCACAGCAGAGTAAGGTGGGGGGCACATAGAAAGCCATCAGCAGCATCAATTCCCCATAGACTGACGTTTTGAGAAAGACATATCTACCCATTGGGTCAACCTGAGATCCTAGGAGCTGGAAATGTACCGATTTGGCCACCAGAAGCGCCACACCCCTGGAGTGCGAGCTATATGCAGAGTGCTGCACCCAGCCAACCCAGGGCCGTTTGAGAGACTGCTGTACGCGGCCCTCCAAATGTGTCTCCACCAGTACTATAATGTCAGCCCGGACACGGCGTAAAACATTAAAGACAGCCGTCCGTTTAATCTTATCGCGCATACCCCTGACATTCCACGTCAACAATTTCAATGCGGCCATGGCAGGGGTAATACGGAGCGTGGAGCGGAGGCTCCCAGGATCTCAGGCAATAAGGCCACAGAACTAACAAGTCCACGGTCATACACTAGCATTAATAAACGGCAGCAAAAGAGCAGGCAGTTATTACTTGAGGTCAATGTGCATAGAACAGAAACAGTATAGAGATTGTACCAAATATAAACTGTAAACAATGGTAATACCCCAATCCCCCCTCCCTGCCCTGCACCAACCCCAACTTGTGCGGGCATGTTCCCAAACAAGTGCCTCAACCAGAACAGGCCCACATGCGACTGGTAAAGAGCAAGATCAGGAGGCCAGGGACCCCCAGGATAGTCAGCAAAAATACAGCAAAATACAACTAGGACAAGCAAGGGGGCCCGGGGGCCCAGGTCCAACAGAAGTCGCAGGGGGCAACAGGGGAGTTGGGCACAAACACACACCTGAGCGGGTGTAGGGGGCGAAAACCAACAGGTGTATCGCTGGGTAGCAAAGCCTATGGGCAGGTGGAAATCCATAGGAAGAGAACAGAAAAATCAGTTCCATCTGTGGAGCTAGGGCGCTCCGCCGGTCAAACACAGGAGCAGTAGTGCAGGGAAATGAGGGGGGAGGGGGGGGAAGGGGGATGCAAAGTCTTGAGTTCCGCAGGATCTACAAAACCCCCTCCACCTCTGCAGCAGCGTAAGGCATAGGCAATCAGGGAGAAAGTATCATGAAGTCGCCAGGGCAAGGTGGTCAGGCTCTAGCTTCCAGTCCTTCCAACCAGGAGATGGCGGCTTCCGGATCCTCAAAGAAGTGGGCTCGGTCCTCACCCTCCACTCTAAGACGGGCCGGGTACAACATAGAGTATTTGATATTCTTGATACGCAGCCTGCGTTTGACCTCCAAAAAGCTCTTGCGGCGCCTCTGGACCTCAGCAGAGAAGTCGGGGAAAATCGCTATTTTGTGATTTCCAAATGGAATGTTCCCCTTAACTCTGGCCAGGCGTAATATGGCATCTCTGTCCCGATAGTTCAGGAATTTAGCGATGAACGTGCGGGGGGGTGCACCCTGAGGGGGGGGACGCCCTGAGAGGCGATGTGCACGTTCCACAACAAAAGTGGGTGAGAAGGATTCTCTGCCATATGTCTGAGTGAGCAATTGTTCCAAATAAGATGAGGGGTCTGCACCTTCAGAGCCCTCCGGGAGGCCAATGAACCGCAGGTTACAGCGGCGCAGCCTATTCTCCATGTCATCTTGTTTTTCAAGGATAAGGTGTACTTGTTGCTGCAGCCTGTCTGAGGAGCTTTGCAATGGGGGGAGGGAGTCTTCCACCTCGCTAATTCTGTGTTCAGCCTCACCAACTCTGTCCCTTAGCTTCTGCATATCCTGACGCATCAATGATATATCTACCTTCACCTCCTCAATTTTAGTTGTCAGCATGGTCTGGCAAGTGGCAATCGCTTCCAATACCTTGGATGTAGCAGGGCTCTCAGGCTCCTCCACCACAAGCGACGGGCCGGCGCCATCTTGGATCGGGGCCTCCTTCTCCAGCCTCCGGAATGCAGCTAGTTTAGCCGCAGCTTCAGAGCCTTTCTTCGGCGGAGACATGCAGAGGTCAGTGCCGCGGGTGTGCGGGAGGTGAAGGGAGGATTATCGTGCCCGAAGGGCTGCAGGATTAGCGGGAAAGGATATCGGTCCGGCGGAGCTCCTCTCACACATGTCCTCTCACATGCTGCGCCAGGCCACGCCCCCCTGGATATTTATTCTTTTAGACACTCTTCATAATGTATTGAATTTCACAGGTTGTGAATGGTTGAGACAGTGACCTAAAGTTGTTTTAAAGTCTCTGTTTTTTTTAAAAAAAATACCAGACATGTTATACTTACCTGCTCTGTGTAGTAGTTTTGCACAGAGCAGCCCTGATCCTCCTTTTTTAGGGTCCCTCTTTGGTGCTCCTGCCTCCCTCTTGTTGAGTGCCCCCACAGCAAGCAGCTTGCTATGGGTGTACCAAACCAAGCCACAGCTCCATGTGTCCATTCTCTCCTCATTGACTTACGGACTTGATAGCAGCAGGAGCTAATGGTGCCGCACTGTTGCACCAGCCAATGAGGGAAAAAGTTAAATTGTATTATGTAATCAACAGGAGTCTGACATATTGAACAGACACAGTACGTACCGTGTAAGTTGTTTTACTAGGTCACATTGGACAGTGGGGCAGTTGTTATTGTGAAACACATATTTAGAGTGTATTCTTCTATTCTGCAAATTTTAGTAGGCCTTTTTTGTCCTATACACATCCCAATTTAGTATTGGAAATAAAAAAAAACAAAAACAAATTAACCACTTACAAACTGGAGGATTTGGCTGCTCAATGACCATGCCCTATTTTGCAATTCGGCACTGTGTGAATTTAACGGACAATTGCGCTGCCGTGCGACACTGTACCCAAACGAAATTGATGTCCTTCTTTTCCCACAAACAGAGCTTTCTTTTGGGGGTATTTGATCACCTGTGCAATTTTTATTTTTTGCACTATAAACAAAAAAAAAAGAGCAACAATTTTGAAAAAATAACAATATTTTTCACATTTTTTATATGAAATGTTGAAAAAAAAAAGTAAAAATTGATCGATTTTTTAACATTTTAGGCCAATTTGTTTTCTGCTACATATTTTTGGTAAAAAAAATCGCAATAAGCGTATTTTGATTGGTTTGCGCAAAAGTTATTGCATTTACTAACTACGGGAAAGATTTATGTCATTTTTATTGTTTTTTATTTTACCTAGAAATGGCGGCGATCTGCTATTTTTTTTTTTTTGCGGGACTGCGACATTGCGGCAGAGAGATCGGACCCCTAACTGACATTTTTAAAACTTTTGGGGTACAAGTGACATTACTACAGTAATCAGTGCTATAAATATGCACTGTTACTGTAAAAATGACACTGGCAGGGAAGGGGTTAACTTTACTGGTGATCAAGAGATTAAGTGTGTCCCAAGAGGCGTGATTCTAACTGTCAGGGGGCGTGGCTTGTGAGATCATCACAGAGACATGCGATCCTATACAGCAGGATCACATAGCCTATGTGATAATCTAAGGGAGAATGACAGGCGGCTGTGTTTACATCAGCCATCTGTCTTTCTCCATCAGCTGCGGGAGATCGTGAGTGACCGGCGGCCATCGGAGCTGCCCGTCACACACGCGGGGGCAAGAGCACGCCGGCGGCGGTGCGCGCTCGCCCCCTACAGTCTCCTGAGTGAGCGACGTAGTACTACGTCACTTTGCCCAGGAGCGGCTGCCTGCCGCAGTAAAACCACGGCGGGCAGTCGTTATGTGGTTAAAGGTGATATTTTTCTCATTTAGGCCCCTTTCACACTTGTGCGACTTGTCCTGCGATTTGGGACTGCAAAGTCACATGACAAGTTGTACTCCATGATTTCCAATGAGTACCATTCATATCTGTACGACTTCAAGTCGCAACGACTTCAAAGTAGTCCCTGCACTACTTTGGGCTGATGTTAATGCGTTTTGAGGTCCAAAGACATAGGCATTGCTTCAAACCAGTCAAAATCGTTGTAAAATCACGGCAACAAAACTTTTAGGTCGCACAAGTGGGAAAGGGGCCTTAAACAGAATGTGTTATAGACAGCATAAATAGCATTTATACAATTTCTTGTAGTACTCCTTGCCTAAACCACATCCCATTTTAGTTTTAACGTAAAAAAACGAATTCAAGTTACTATTTTTCAAACAAAACATAGGCAACAGACAGCATTCACAATATTTCTATAATTTCTAGTAGGCCCCATTGCCTACTCTACATCCTTATTTAGCTTTATAAAAACATTATATAAATCATATATAAGATCATATAAAATTTATATTTTTTTACATGCAAACAAATTATATACTACAGACGGCATATTTAGTGCCGGTTCACACTAGGGCAAACTGTGAGGCGACCTGGTCGCCTCACAGGTCGCCGCAGATCGCCTCCCATAGGGAAGCTGCGGACCCGTTCTAATAGGAGCGACACAAGTCGCTCCGACCTCGAAAAAGGGTCCGGAGCTTCTTTGGGGCGACCCGGAGGCGACCCCCATAGACTTCAATGTTATGAAGTCCGTGGCGGCCGCTCCGAGGTCACGGCGCGCTGCTCGCACCGTGACCTCGGAGGTCGCGGTGCGAAGTAGCGTCGCTGCAGTGTGAACCGGCGCTTATTATATGAATGTTTTCTTTTAGGTCAAAACGTATAAGTGTTAAAAAAAAGTCTCAATTTGGCTTGAAGGTAAAAAAAACAAAAAAACAATATAAAGTAGATTTTTTTCAGATTATAATGGTAATAGTGTGGGGGAAATTACTAAGACTGGTGTGCACGGAATCTGGAGTAGTTGTGTTTAGTAACCAATCAGTTTCCAGGTTTTATGTTTAAAGCCTAATTGAACAAGCTGAAGTTAGAAGCTTAGTGGTGCATGAGGCCTTACTCAAATAATGGAACTTATCTGCACAAAATAATGTTTTTGTTACAAAGACTACAAATTACATTCTAATAGCATAAATAAATTGATTTACAGCCAAAAAAGTTACTGCAGCTGTATTATTTTCAATAAAAACAAAGTCCCAGTATTAGTATAAATTGTAGCTAAAACATAACCAGTGATGCATGATATCCAATTTAGTGGACAGATGGTTAATTGTAATTTCCGCCCAAGATAAAATTGATTCTAGTAAAATTTCATTACAATATGTTTCTTTAGGTGTTACTTGATGTTATCATTTTTTTTTATTTTTTTTTTACCTCAGAGGGTCTCCTCCTATAGAAGTATTGGCAAGATATTCCGAAGCTGCTCATCCTTTCTGGATTTCCATCAGCCATCTTGGTTTTGAGAATTTGGCTTTTGAGAATTCCAGTGGGTGGCAAAGTATGGGGTGACACACTAGTGTCCACTGTAATGGGTGATATGAAACTATACAATTATAACCCATGCATTTAGAAGAAAACAGCTTTTAACCACTTCTGGACCGGAAGATTTTCTCCCTTAATGACCAGGCCATTTTTTGTGATTCAGCACTGCTTTACTTTAATGGACAATTGCGCAGTCGTGCGATGCTGTACCCAAATAAAATTGATGTCCTTTTTTTCCCACAAATAGAGCTTTCTTTGGTAGTATTTGATCACCTCTGCGATTTTTTTTTTTTTGCGCTATTAACAAAAAAAGAGTGACAATTCTGAAAAAAATATATATTTTTCACTTTCTGCTATTTAACATTCCAAATAAAAAAAAAAAATCAAATATTTTCATGATTTTTGGCCGATTTGTATTCTGCCACATATTTTTTGGTAAAAAAAATCCCACTAGACGTATATATTGATTGGTTTGCGCAAAAGCTTTTGCATCTACAAACTAGGGGGAAAGATTAATGTCATTTATATTTATTTATTTTTTTACTAGTTATGGTGGCGATCAGAGAATTTTAGCGGGACTTCAAAATTGCGGCGGACAGATTGGACACCTAACTGAAATTTTTGACGTTTTTGGGGGGACCTGTGACATTACTACAGTAATCAGTCCTAAAAATATGCACTATTACTGTACTAATGACACTGACAGGGAAGGGATTAACACTAGAGGTGATCAAAGGGTTAAATGTGTCTCTAGGGGGTGCTTTCTAACTGTGTGGGGGTAGACTTATGGAATTAACACAGGGACCTGTGTTCCTAAAAAGGAGGAACACAGGAGCCCTGTGTTCATTGCTGACAGAACAGCGGTCTGCCCTGTTTACTGTTTGATGAAAAACAGACCAGCGGACCTGATCAAACCAATTGTGTGAAAGGGACCTAAAGCTACTTTCACACGGATGCACTGTGGTTTACCTGCAACTATACTGACCTCAATCTTCACTTCTTCCTCAGGATTAGTGATCAGCCGAACACCCCCCTGTTCGGTTCGCACCAGAGCATCTCTAACAGGGAAAAAGTTCTAGCGAACATGCAAACTCTATTAAAGCCTATGGAACACGGACATGAAAAATCAGAAGTCCTTATTTTAAAGGTTATATACAATTTATTGCCATAAAAAGTGTATAGGGGTCTGGGTACTGCCCTGGGGGATATGTATCAATGCAAAACATTTTTTTTTAAAAAACAATAGTTTTTACAGGAGCAGTAATTTAATAATGCTTATAGTGAAATAATAAAAATTAATTCCTTTAAATATCATGCCTGGGGGTCCCCTTAATGTGTCTGTAAAGTGGCGCATCTGCAGGATGTACTGTATGTAGTCTGCTGCAGCAATACTGACATTTCTAAAGGAAAAAATGTAATTTAAACTTGATCGCGGCTGTAATGTATTATCGGCTCCTGGCAATACAGATAAAAAAAAAAGAAAAAAAATGAAAAAAAAAAAAAAAAAACATCCAGTCCATACCAGGCCCTTCAGGTCTGGTATGTATTTTTCAAGAGAAACCCGGCTCCAAAATAAAAAAAAAACAGCGGTGTGGGGTCCCCCCCAAAATCTATACCAGACCCTTATCTGAGCATGCAGCCTGGCAGGCCAGGATAGGGGGGATGAGTGAGCTTCCCCCCCCTCCTGAACTATACCAGGCCACTTGCCCTCAACATGGGGAGGGTGCTTTTGGGTGCAGGAAAGTTGGAAAACCATAAGATTCCCTCTACCTGTGATTACATCGCACTCACCTGAAATGAAAAAAATAAGCGCTTTCCCTGAAAGGGTTAAACATCAAGGCAGATTCCTTGCATCCACGGCGTACACAGGGGACTGGTCAGCTCGTCAAATTTGGACAATATCCGCTCACCAATAAGCATACCATGCAATAAAAAGACCGATCTAAAACTTTTATTCAAACCATAAATAAAAGGACCGCACTTACATAGGTATAAGCAGTAAAAGCGTGACAACTCTGGAGACACAGTGCTGCTGCAAGAAACGCAGCTCCCAAGCACAACTGATCCGAGGATGGAGGCAGGGAATGAGCTGCTCCACCTCCCGTACACGTATTGTCCAATGAGGCATTTTATCAGCGGGGGTGGAGTCTCGCCATCACCCTGTTCCTTAAATAACATCAAGTAATCATAGCAGTGAGTATGGCTGGGACATACAAAGCCTCACACCGCCATCTAGTGGCCAATTTAAAAATAGCAATGCAGAAAATTGCTTTTCTAATTCAGATAGTAAAATCTACTACAGATTATAAAACATATATTAAACATAATCACCCGCCGCCATCCCTACTAATCTTACACCCACATTGAAAAACAATAAAAAATATATAATATAAAATACAAGAAAATAAAACGCCATAGAATAAGTAGACCTCTCAAATTTATCTGTCAGAAATGAAGCAGTTGAGGTCAAACTCCACGTTCAACCCCAATGGAGACAACACCCCTGTTTCAAAAAATCCAAAAGGATTCTCGCTTGTTAAGCCTCCTAACAAAATGACCTCCTCTCCAGTGCTTCTTTACACGTTCTATGCCCCAGAATTTTAATCTTCTGGGGTCTCTATTATGATGCATACGGAAGTGCTTGAACAGACTATCTGTTACTTTTCCCTTCTTGATGTTACCAATATGTTCCGCCACTCTCACACGCAGGGCCCTTGATGTCCTACCAACATATTGGAAGCCACAGTTGCATTCCAAAATGTATACAACACCTTCTGTACTACATGTGATGAGGACCCTGATGTTATATTGTTTACCTGTGCTATAGGCGGTAAACTCCTTCAGTTTTTTTATGTGGTTGTGGGGGTCTGTGGGTGGGGGTTTATTGGAATCTGAAAGCCCCCTTTAACAAGGGGGGCCCCAGATCCCACCCCCCCCATGTGAATGTGTACATCGTTCCTCCACCCATTCACTAAAAAATACAACACAAAAGACAAGTCATTTGACAAGTCCTTTATTTGACTTTTGACAAGTCCTTTATTAAAAAAAAAAATAGTGCCCCTCGATGCCAATCATGACGTTCGCTGCACCCAGAAAATAGAAAAAATTCAAAGACGCTTCCGCCCCTACTGAGGCCTCCTGCCACATACCGCTCTTGAGCTTTGATAGCTGTTTTTTAGGCAAGGGGCACAGCCACCCAATTACGTCACTAGGGGGCACTGCCCCCGCCTGGCTTCACGTGACATTGTATGACGTCAGAAGGGGTGGTGCCACCCTTGTTAAAGGGGGCTTCCAGATTCCAATAAGCACCCCACGTGCAGATGACCACGACCACAGCCCAGGGTAGTCGGCAAGAGGACCTTGTCCCAATCAAAGAACCCTCCCCGTGTTGAGGGCAAGTGGCCTGGTATGGTACAGGGGGAGGAGCACTCGCCTGTCCCCCCCCCTTCTGGCCTGTCAGGCTGCATGTTCAAATAAGGGTTTGGTATGGATTTTGGGGGGACCCCATGCCATTTGTTTTTTTTTTTACATTTTGTTGTGAAGTTCCCCTTAAAAGTTGTACCAGATCCAAAGGGCCTGGTATGGATTTTTTTCTTTTAGGGGGGGGGGGGGCCCACACCATTTTTTTTTTATTTTGGTGTGGAGGTCCCCATAAAATCCATACCAGCCGGCACTACCTACAAGCAGTACCCACCAGCAGTACCTGCCAGCAGTACCTACCAGAAAAACCAGCCCTGGAGGACAGCCAGAAGCAGCCATCAGCCATACCCGCCTGGGGGACAGCAGCAGCCAGCAACACCTGCAGGAATTCTGAGTAAGGATGGGCTGGATGTTCGAGTCGAACATAAGTACGACTCAAACATCGGGTGTTCATGTTTTAGCCAAACCCAGGGCGCTCGCGACAAGTTCGCCCGCCAATGAGCACCCCATAATGCACTGCGCGATTGCAGTGCATTAAGTGCTTGTGATTGGCCAGATCGCTGACATCGCTTATACAGCAGGCACGGCTGAGTGCCCAACAAATGTGAGTTGATCTGCCTTTCTCTAATAAAGCACACCCTTATTAGTAAGCAGAGAGCACTAGATTTCTTCATCTGTTTTTTATATGTCCCGGGATCCCTCGAGGTGCAATACAGTGTGGCTCTTTCCTGGAAGTCTGATCCATGATACATGTGATTGCTGGCCCGTTTGGGTCCTTTAGGAAGGTGAGAGGCTAATTCACCTGGTGGAGGGATTCACTAATTGGTGTTTACAACTTGTTTTCATCACTGGATTTTCTTCAATTGGATACGGGGACACTCTTCATATCACTTTATTGGAAGCACACACATTGCTATGTGCCTTATGAACTGGATATGATTTATTGTATTTAAAGTCATCACTTTTTTATTATATTTCTGGCGCATCACATTTTGGTAGGATTTATAGTTTATTGTGATTTGTGAAACCCGATTGGTGTATGCTGCCGGATACCACTTATATACTTTCACACACCTGATTTATGCACAGTGAATTGAGGTTGAGTTATTTTATCACATATATTGGGTTTGCGCTGATAGTTTTTTTTTTGTATTTCATTTGATTGTGTCTTTCACTCACCTATTAGCAGCAACCATGGATATATTTGATTATTTTGATAATAGGAATATTATAATTGATGACATCTTCTCAGGAGATAAAAACAGAGGCAGATATGAGGAAATTACACAGTCCTTTAAGAAATTAGGTATTCTTATGGAAAAGAAAACCAGGGCTTGGTGGGATATTGTGTCATTTGAGCAGTATATAGCCCACCAACTCACCCCAAGACGTCTAAGGTGGGAAGTCCCCCCTAATGACGGACTTGAGGATGAGGAGTCATTAGATGAGTGGTTTATCTTTTTCAATTCTAAAGGACAAGACCTCATGAACTTCCTGCTTACTCGCAAACGCAGGAAACTTGCGATAATTGAATCGCATATAGCTGAGCTCAAAAAGAAATTGGAGTCACTTAAAGACTCTCCTGAATTTAACCAACTAGCAGGAGAACTAAAGAAAAAATTAGAAAAAACAGATAAAGAAACTCAGGAAAAAAAGAGAAAGAAGTTCATTAGGGATATGAATGATTATAGAGGGAATGAAGTCTTTAAGTGGCAGAAAGATCTTCAGAGTAACTCTATATTACCATCCCGTGACAGTACACCGGAGAGAGTAAACATGACACCCCCTGTATGGAGCAGAGCGCCGCCTGCTCCTGCAAGGCGGGAATCTAACAACACTCCTGTACCCACCTACCATGCACCACAAAGAGGTAATGGAAGGGGGAGGAGAGCAGGAAGAGGTGGACCAAGAGGAAGAGGTAGAGGTCAAGGGAGGAACAATGGTGGCCCTTATTATCAAACACAGGGAAATGGCGGCCCATATCAACAGGCACCAAGGAATAGTAATGGCCCGTATTTCCCAACACAAGGGAACAGGAATGGTCCCTATCAGGCAGTACAAGGGAATTGGTACCCCCAGGAACCAAGGGGCACCCTGGATCAACGACAAGACATGAGGGACGAGTCAATATATGACTCCCCTCGCCCGTCTACTTCATATAATATCCCCACCATGAATAGGTTCACCCCACTCTACCCGCCAGCCGCAAACAACAATCCCCCGGATGTTTTTTTAGAGAAACCCGGTGCCCTGTGGGGGTACAAGGGTCCAATTGGAAAACAATCTGGGGAAAAAAGAAAAGGAAAAGAGGACGACGAGCAGGTCGACGCCTCCAAAAAGAGCAAAACCCAATAGGAGCAGGCATATTCAACATCAGTGGCATACCTTTGACCAAGGAGGAGACGAAAGTCTTAGATAAAGGGTTAAAATATGCCCCAGTGAAAAAACTAAATAAATTCGACACATATGTTAGCTTACAGAAATACATGAGGGGTTTAAATCAGAAGAAGTATTTCCTATCCAAACCAGACCATCGCCCCATGAATAGTGAGAGAACACACTACTCGATGTTGAAAAACAAATCTGTGTTCAACCCACCAAATAAAGATAGCAAATATATGGAGGTTTTTAAAAATCTGGTGTCACAAGATATCGAGCAATTAAAAGTTAGGAAAATTCAAGACCCCCAATGGATTAAAAATGGTATTACTAGCCTGGAAGCTAATAAACAGCTGGTGATAAGACCAGCGGATAAGGGGGGGGGGGGGGGATTTTGTTGTCATGAGTAAAGATTATTATAATAATGAAATGGAAAGACAACTTTCAGACCTGAATACATATTGTTGCTTGAGGGGTAACCCACTCAATGTATATAAAAAAGAACTGGATGTACTAATTCAAAATGGGCTGGATGACGCCATTTTGAATAAAAAAGAAGCACTTTATTTAAACCCTACCGCCTGTCGAACCCCTATTATATACTTTCTCCCCAAAATCCATAAGTCTGTGGAGAAACCTCCGGGGAGACCAATCATTAACAGTATTGACTCCCTGAGCTCCAGATTGGGCCAATACATTGATTTTTACTTGCAGCCATTGGTTACCCGGACACCAGCATATACAAAAGATACCAAACATATCATTCAGGACCTACAATCCCTTCCTATCTCAGAGAACTGCATTCTGGCGACTGCAGATGTAGGCTCTCTGTACACGATCATCGGGCATGATGCCGCCATGAGGGCCGCATCATGGGCCCTGAATGAGTCGGGATTGGATGGTGATCATATAGAATTCCTGTTAGAAAGTTTGGATTTTTGTTTAAAACATAATTATTTTTGGTACTCAGGGGACTTTTTCTTACAAACCAAAGGCGTGGCTATGGGGGCTAGATTTGCCCCCAGTGTAGCCAATTTATTCATGGCCCAATGGGAAGCAGAAGAGGTTTTATCCAACAGACCCCCAGAACTGATCTTTTACAAGAGATTTATAGATGATCTGATCATGATTTGGGAGGGAGATTTGAATTCTTTTAATGATTTTAAAGGTAGAATGAATTTTAACAATAGGAACATTGTTTTATCATGGACTGAGAGCAAAGAAAAGATACAGTTCCTCGATCTAGAGATTTTTGTTCTAGACGGCCAGTTACACACTAGGAATTTTTTTAAACCTACTGACCGTAACTCGTATTTGTCTATGGACAGCTGCCACCACAGGAATTGGCTTTTTAATATTCCGAGGGGTCAGCTGATCCGTATTAAGAGGAACTGTTCTAAGGAGGAAGATTTCAAAGCACAGTCCCAAATACTGGTAGACAGGTTTAAAATTAAAGGGTACGATATGAAAAAAGTGTCTTCTGATTTACAACAAGTATCCAATCTGAATAGAACAGAACTTTTAGCCAACAAGGCTGTTGCGTCCAGGGATGATAATAGAAACAACAGCAACTTTAAACTAGTGCTAGATTACAACGTTCAGCATAAACAGGTTGAACGCATTGTAAGAAAGCACTGGGGGGTGCTCAAACAAGATGGAATTTTAGGACCCCACCTCCCGGAGAGACCTGGCTTCATATATAGGAGAGCTCCTATTTTGAAGGACAGGCTGGCCCCGGGAGTGATAGATCCCCCTAGACCCAAGAAAAATACAATTTTTCAGTTCTTGTCTGGATTCCATGCGTGCGGCAGATGTGGTGTTTGCCAGCAGACTAAAAAGAACACCAAAAAGAAGAAAAGTTTTATTTGTAATAGCACAGGTAAAGAATACCAGATTAAAGACCTAATAACATGTACCACAATTGGGGTTGTTTACATGATGGAATGTGGGTGCGGACTCCAGTACGTAGGACGCACCTCCAGAGCCCTAAACGTGAGGATAGGGGAACATATCTCTAACATAAAGAAGGGGGAGGTTTCACACAACGTATCCAAGCACTTTAAAATGTTTCATGATAAGAAACCTCATTCCCTGAAATTCTGGGGAATTGAACATGTCCAACCACACTGGCGAGGGGGTAATTATATTCGCCAGCTTAGTAGAAGGGAATCCTTTTGGGTCTACGAGGCCAAGGTGTTGGCACCCAGAGGTTTAAATAAGGATTTCGATCTAAATTGTTTTATTAGTAATAGATAACACCCCATCATGCATTATATTTTTATCTGAGACCAAACATTTTTATATATATATTTTTTTTAAAAAAATTTTTATATAAATATATGTATTTTATAACATCAATTTTAATTGCCAACATTTATTATTCCAGGTTTTAGCTTATTGATGTACTTTTAATATTTTTAATATTGTTAATTATGGTATGAGATTTTGTGAATACGTGTTTTAGTTGTTTTAATGTAAACCAGAGAGGTATCTGCGCCACCACGCGATCTCCGCAATGTGCAATAGTAATTTGATCAATGCCCATACATTAAAATTGCCCCATTAGCGTTATGAGCCAGTGACACCGCCGTAAACATGCCTGGTTCGGAGGTTCCGATGTCCTGTTGTGAGCTATGAGCGGGGGGAGGGACTGAGATCTGCTGGCCAATCCACCTGAGTGTTGATGTATTTAAAGTGAGGCTTGGCACGCACTAGCCACCCCTACCGAGGAAGTCAAAGGAGCATTACGCTCGACGTAACGCGTATAGGGGGGCAGAGCGTGCGTGGCCGACGCAGAGTCTCTCTCTGGTAACAGATCGCTGACATCGCTTATACAGCAGGCACGGCTGAGTGCCCAACAAATGTGAGTTGATCTGCCTTTCTCTAATAAAGCACACCCTTATTAGTAAGCAGAGAGCACTAGATTTCTTCATCTGTTTTTTATATGTCCCGGGATCCCTCGAGGTGCAATACAGTGTGGCTCTCTACTGGAAGTCTGATCCATGATACATGTGATTGCTGGCCCGTTTGGGTCCTTTAGGAAGGTGAGAGGCTAATTCACCTGGTGGAGGGATTCACTAATTGGTGTTTACAACTTGTTTTCATCACTGGATTTTCTTCAATTGGATACGGGGACACTCTTCATATCACTTTATTGGAAGCACACACATTGCTATGTGCCCTATGAACTGGATATGATTTATTGTATTTAAAGTCATCACTTTTTTATTATATTTCTGGCGCATCACATTTTGGTAGGATTTATGGCCAAAGCATGCACCTGACCTGTATTCTTTGGCCAATCACAGCACAAAGTCCTGTCAGAGCGATGATTGGCCAAAGGCAGGGTGCCTTTAATCAATCATGGCTCAGGGGCTAAGTCCACGCCCCACACTATATAAGGCTGCTGCTGACACGGCAGCTGTGTATAGTGTGTGATAATAAAGAATAGGCAGGTAGTTAGTGGATAGTGTGTTGAGTTTGTTTAGTACCCCACTTTTAAAATGTATTGACATGTTGTAGTTCTGGGTCCCCTCTCGGTACTCCCCAAGTTTTGTGTCCCTAACCCTGTCACTAATAGTTTGTGCCATGCCAATAGCAGTGCTATGCCAAGCTGACCGAAATTTCCCATAGATGCCAATGTTAAAGTCAGGGAGCAGTGCCATGTCAAGCTAACCAATATTTCCCATAGCTGCCAATGAGCACTGAAAGCTGAAAACTGGTCTAGGTAGGAAGGGGGTAAAAGTGCCCTGTATTTAAGTGGTTAAGGGGAACCCTATGACAGAATAATAAAAAAAAAAAAATGACGTGGGGTCTTCTCCAAAATCCATACCAGGCCCTTTGGGTCTGGTACAGATTTTAAGGGGAACTCAATGGCAAAATTGAAAAAAAAATTGCTGTGGGGTCCCCCCCAAAATCCATACCAGACCCTTATCTGAGCAAGCAGCCTGGCTGGCCAGGATGGGGGGGGGGCGAGTGCCCCCCCCCCTCCTGAACAATACCAGGCTGCTTACCCTCAGCATGGGGAAGGGTGCTTTGAGGTGCCAGTCTCTTAGTGGCCTTGTATGAAAAGGTATAACAATCAATAATGTATCATATGGTGCTCCCTTATCCCATAAATCTGTGTGAAAAATCATTGTACAATAAATGTGTATATACAGTATATACAAAATATAAAACATTTCTATATACCTGATAACAATATCCTTACATCTGTGCACATAACATCAAATGTTCAATACTTCCAATGCATAAAGTCCCATAAATTCTTTATATATCCATAAAGTATCTTCCTCCACTCTGCTCAGTAGTATTAACAATTCACACCCGTATGCAAGTGGTTCCCATGGAAGGATTAACCTCCCTGGCGGTATGATTATGTCAGGAATTACATACCAAAAGCGGTACAATTGTTTTCATGGAAATTTGGCGTTATGTATTATAGGCCTACAATTCTTAGTAATTACTGACTTAAACCTGACCAAAACAAGACTCTAGTAGACATCCCAGATGTGATAAATTTGAAACACAAACGCATGAATTATAATCAAATCAATAATATTATTTTATTATTTAATATATAATATATATAATAAAATTATATTATTGATTAGATTATAATTCATGCATTATATATTATATATAGATATATGTGTGTGTGTGTGTGTATATATATATATATATATATATATATATATATATATATATATATAATATATAACGCATGAATTATAATTGAATCAATAATATAATTTTATATATATATATATGTGTGTGTGCATATATATATATATATATATACATATATATATATATATATATATATGCATATATATATATATATATATATAATATATAGAAATTTTTTGAATTTCCCTCCCTAGTTCCGCTCCCATGCAGCATTGCTGCTGCAGGGAACGGAACTAGGAAGTGATCACACCGACGGAGGACGGAGGAGCGGCGGGACTCTCGGCTGGCGGTCACAGCAATGAGAGATCATCGCTGGATCACCAGGATAAGGTAAGAGAACACCGCTGCGCTCTCTGCAATCCACCCCGAGCGTGACTCGGGGTTACCGATCCTGATATGAAAAATCCACCCCGAGTCACGCTCGGGATTACCGCCAAGGTGGTTAAATAATTGTATACAGCCTGAAATATAATTCATCATTATATTAGAGTGCTACTTTAGGTTCTGTTTTGAAGCAGTTTGTTCTAAGAACATTTGATAAAGTAATATATTAAGTGTGAAACTTAAATGAGGAACTTTTCAAGAATAGCCTAGCACTGAGACAGCCAGAGGAAGCTGTCTAATGGAAATGTTTAGCTTAAGGTATTTTATAAGTCATGAATAATCAATAAGTTCTAATATGTGTATTTCTATGATTGGTTGAATTGAAACAGGAGTTTTTTTTCCTTATAACAAAGGAAATATGTCATCTAATGCACTTATCTTAATATGCATTATATTTGTATCAGATTGGTGGGCAGAGAGTTCACCTCCCACCTGTTTTTTGTATACCTAACATGATGAGCCACGCCAAATAAACAAGTCTCTGCTCATCACTGTAGTGTGTGTGTCTGAATAATCAGGACTTCCAGGGCCCTAAAGGTAAGGGGGAGGCAGACGGTAAGAATTTAATCCCTACACCCGCCACCTATGCTTTTATGTGCTCACTTCATGTAATGGACCTTAACATACCTTATTACGTTTAAATGTGCTTTTCCCTCCATGGGGTATACAAAAAATATGGTGCCCACTTTCTTCCTGGAATCCCTTTCAGATGGGTCTTCTTCCCTTTAGTAAACACCAGGTGTCTGTCTCTTTAAGAGACCACTGGTTTCTGTCTCCTTCATTGTCAATATACTCAAATAGACATAGAACAGCCTCTCATGGTGTAGTAAAATGTACACCAAGTACTTATTAAAAAAAATGCACTTACAGTACAAGCAAAGTAAAAGTGCCTTTAATAAATCTCCCTGTACAGCCGCAAACCGTCACTCCTGCGGCATCAGTGTCACCCGGTGCAACAAAGGCAACAAATCTCTTCCATATGCTGAGATAGGAAAATATTCATGTATTTCGTGTCACTTTACAATAAAAACAAACAAAGAAAAAAATTTAAAACAAAATAGTTATTTCCTGGTGTCGATGTTTTAGAACTGTTGCAGGCTTTTCATCACTGTTTTCCTTGACAGATGAAATATGGTTCATAAAACAAAACATACAATGTAAAAAGGCCAAGATTTGTCTTTAATTTCATAGGGATAGATAATGCACCAATGAAAGCCTGAAATTTGCTGCAAGCATTACATGAACTTGAAGTGATGGTTTCATTTTAAAAATTTAAAACCCAACTACTAGCTCCCCCAATCGCTCATTTCCCTGTAAATGCTTGCTAGCTTATAAAAAATATATTTTCACTTACCTAAAGCCACAGCCACATGAAGCACCTGTCTGGAGTCTCATATCCTCTACTTTTTACGTGAGGCAAGGTACTCCTTCGGGTGTCATGATGAGTACACTTCCTATGGGCTTCTAGGAGGCAGGATGCTCTCAGGATGCAGAAGAAAAGTAACATCAGCATTAGGCGGCTGTAGCAGTATGTAGCATGGGTTAAAGGGGGGTACAGGAAAAATACAATTTGTCCAGAAATGGGCTTTAAAAAAAAAGAAAAAAGACTGAAGTGAATAGATTGATTCTAAGGGAAAAAAAACAATGGAAACAAAATAAAATGATATAAAAAGCCAGACTCCGTACAGTCCAAACTTTAGCTCGTCACTGGTGGTAATCCTCTCTTTGCCCAGTACAAAGATGGTAAAGGCTGTAATTTCTGTCCTCAAACCAGTACACCTACATTAAAAGCAGTCGTTTTTGTCCCCCCAACCCGTACACAGACATTGCAGGCAATGGTTTCCTTTTCCCACTAATCATTTATTGGCATAGATCTGACATGTATATCACCCTCACCCCACAAAAAAACGTGACTTTGTATAGCACCTCTTCACCGCATACACACAAACTGCAGCAAACCATGCTAACTCAAATTACAAATGTATTTGATCACAGAGCTGTGGTTCTCTGACTAACTAGATCTGTATTAGTACAGTTTCCTGTGGGCAGCTTCTAGAAACCATCTGCTCGATGACTTAATATGACGTCACTCCCCAACATGCAAGCGCTTAGCACAGACAAGAGAGTAGGCGGTAGCAACTGGGCTCTGCAGGAGCTCCATAATAAGCATGCTTACAAATTGGGTTCCATGCAGTGCCGGAGCTCATAGTCAATAAAAACAGATATAAAGAAGTGGTTTTCTTTACAATCATTCAGCACAGATTATTTAAACATGAATCACTAGATCAGCAGGTAACTTTTATTTCTCATGCGACATCTTCTTTAACTGTTTTTTTTCTTTGTTTATACCTATACAATTTCTGATTTGGAAATTAAAAATGATTTAATGGCAACAGATTATCGGATACTATGAGTTATTGAAGAGACAGCAAGGCAGAAGCTCCCTATCCTCAAGATCAGTCTGTGTTATTGAAACATTAAATAGGGCCATTTGATATGGAGCAGTAACTCCTTGGACCCATTATTTTGTATGGGGAAATTTGACTTGAGATTTTGAGCTCTATGAAACAAACTTTTTTTTTTTTTTGTTAATGATTAGCTAAAGAGGTAGAATAAGACATGAAAATTATACAAACGTTCAAGTTGACTATAACAAAGAGAGACAGTATTTACCAAACCAGTAATTGGTGCATTGCTTATTTGTTACATTATATCTGTTTTAAGGTAGCCGAAAATTATAACACTGGTTTACCTATGCTGGAAAAGGCCCCAGACTAGTCTCACCCTGGACTGCTGGGCATGTCAGTATGGGGTGCTAAAAAAGTGCAAATAAAATAAGTTCCTTATTGAAGTCAAATAAGGGCACTTGAACTGTTTTAGTCATCTTTCAAGAGTTTGATGTTTTTGCAAATAGACAATCATACCCTTGTGTTTGGTCAACTTTAATAACACCAGTGATATGTTTTGCGAGACATCCTCTTTGCTACCTTCTATCCACACAGCAAATAATTACAATGCAAAAAGATTGTTACCAAGAGGGCACATACAGCAAGTTGTTAGGTCTCTTGATTGAAAAGTCACTGTCTCAGAAATCTAGCCATAGAGAATAATATTATGATGCCGAAATGGTCTACCTTCCTATTTATTGCAGCCTGTAAGTTCATATATTATCCAGCTATAAGTATATTCCATGGAGTGCCCATACGTTGTTATAGATATTTTATTTTCCACATCATAACATTTACCATTTAACATATAAAAGGAAAGACAAACTAAAACTATTTTATTTACGCTATATGTTTTTTTTTTTTTTTTTTGTGGGACACAATCATTTTTTTAGAATGCAATTCAGAGTAATAAAAACTTTAGTAAGAGAAATGTATCATTTTAAAGCTTACTTTGCAGCAGGAAGATGCTTTTAGTGGTCTCTATTGTATTAAACTAAGTAAACCCATTACACTGCAGATACTTCAGGTTCAGCACAGTAGTGAACAAGGAAAGGAATATATCTGCAAAACAAGTATGAAACAATATTACTAATCACTACTGACAAGTTGCATAGTTCATTTTACTTTCTTATTTAATTCTATTACACGGTTTATATACTCACGTTTATTTTGTAATGTAAAGCTTTGTTTTTCTTAATTAATTTATTGGAATTGTGGATATCCTATGGTGCTCCACTCTGGCTGCAAAAATAAGTAGGCTTTGCTGTTTGCAGCCTCTAGTGTAGGTGATTAGAATCATAACTGTACAGTATATGTGCATTTATGGTTAGATGTGTTTCTTTCTTTGTGTTTAGATAAAGACCACTAGCTATATACTGTACATCTGCTGTTTTTTTTTTTTTTTTTTTTTTTTCACTTTTTAATTTCAATAGGTTTTTATTGAATATTGCAGAGTACAACAGAGAACATGTGCATCGAAAATAACATACATAACACAAGATGCTCTATTCGTATCAAGGAGCAATGCGAGTCACATTACAGCCGTGTGTTCAATCCAAGAGCCAATGGGAGGGGAGGGCGATAGGAGGACCCAACCCGGCCGGCGCCAACCCCGGCCCTGCCCGGATCCCTCATCAATGGTCCGGGGGTGGCCGTAGGCCCGCACCAACCCGGAAAGCGCCCCCCCACCCCCCCCATTCCTGGTGTCCCCGCCCCCGTCCACAACGGCCCAACATTACCAGAGGTAGAGCATCAACAACATTAAGGCACGAAGAGGTAACAAATGAGAAGAAGAAAAGAAAAAGGTCAACAAAACATACTGTGCAGCTTATTGGCATAACAGCTATGACTAAAGATCCAGCTTATTCAGCAAAAATGTATACCCTTGTTAGAATACCATTGCATCCATGGATCCCACAATTTGTATGCTCGATCTGCCGTATTCACTGAAGATGCGAACATCAACTCGTATAAAGCATGAGTGTGCGTAATGCGAATCACCTCAGAGATCCCAGGAATCTCGCATTGCTTCCAGTGTCTGAGAATAGCAAAACGAGAGGCCAGTAGGATATGGACAATTGGTGTCCTGCAGTGGGCCAAGACGCCCTCTATTCCCAACGAACAGACCGCTAGTTCAGGAGTCAATAATACTGGGGAACCCGTTACTTGATTTATGATTGCCGATACTTTGTCCCAAAGCCTTCGAGCTTTCGGGCAGTCCCATAGAATGTGGATTAATGACCCTACTCCTCCGCATTGTCTCCAACATAGGGGAGAGGCCTGGGGTGCAAAACTAGCAATGCGTTTGGGGGTCATGTACCACCTCAGGTTGATCTTTTGCGTCATTTCCCACATGTTAGAGCTCTTAGTGGCCGCAAACGTATGGGAAAGAGACTTCTGCCATGACGCGTTGGAGAACGACTTCCCAAAATCCGCCTCCCAGGCGACATAAGGAGGAGACTTAAGGAATGTGTCCTTATCCTGTAGCCTACTGTAGAACAACGAAATCCCCTTCAGGGTAGTATTTTTAGCCGTTAGGAACTGCACCACTTGCCAGGGCAGGTGCAAGGGGGGCACTATTTGGTGACGTAGAAGATGACTGATTTGGGAATATCGGAAGTATTCCTCGGGGGGAAGATTAAACTCAATTTGAAGCGATCGGAAAGTTTTAACCGCCGGGCCCACCATAAGATCATCTATATGGGATATGCCTTTCGCTTGCCAAGAGGCAATGTGTAGGTTTGGGATCATTGACGGGAGACTGGTTATGGGCACCAATATAGGAGCACACAAGCAACCCCCCACATCGAGCTGTGCGAGCCTCCGCCAAGAGGTCGTCGCAGCCACCATAGTCGGTGGAAAATTACCGGCTAGACGTGCTCCAAGTCGAGTTGCTAATAGAAAGCTACGCAGGTCCCTATTAGGCACATATGAGCTTTCCATGTGAACCCACAGTAGATCCCCATTGTGGTGGAACCAAGGCCTAAGGGAGGAGAGAACCACAGCATCGTAGTAGTCTCTAATAACCACCATCCCCACTCCCCCTGCCCTCTTGTGACGAAAGGATTTGGTGAAGGAGCAGCGCGCCTTCTGTCCCTTCCATAGATACTTACTCAGCAGTGATTGTGCAGATCTAAACAAGGAGGTGGGTACCGGGATGGGGAGGGTTCTGAATAAATATAGTAGCTGGGGTAACACTATCATCTTGAAAGAGGCAAGTCTCCCTGACCAAGAGAGTTCAGTACGCCCCATCTTATTGAGCCTACTCTGCATATCCTCGAGAAATGGAGTATAGTTGGCCTTAACCAAACCAGCTGTATCTGGTGTAAGGGTAATTCCCAAATACTTGATCCCTTTCTCGGCCCACTCATATGGGAAAGAGGACATCAATCTAGCCTTCACCCCCCGAGGGACACCAATCGCCAAGATATTTGACTTGGATGCGTTGACTTTGTAATATGAAATACCATTGAACACATTCAATACGGAGTGCACCGAAGCCAGGGAACGTTCCACATCAGTCAACATTAGGATGACGTCATCAGCGAACAAGCTGATTTTGTGCATCCTGCCGTTGATACATATGCCTGAGATTGCAGGGCTCGACCTAATATAGATCGCCAGGGGTTCCATTAGCAAATCGAAAATTAGCGGGGAGAGGGGGCACCCCTGCCTCGTGCCATTGGTTATGGGGAAGGCGTCGGACAGAACCCCGGAGGCCAGCACTCTAGCGCTGGGGGAAGTGTAGAGCGCCATAATTGCAGAGTAGATATGTCCCGTGAACCCGAACGCTTGCAGAGTCCTGGCCAGGTACACCCAGTGGATTCTATCGAACGCCTTCTCTGCATCCAACGCAAGGAGCAGAGAAGGCGTTCTAGTAGTGCCCATCGCATGAATCGCATTCAGGAGCCGACGAGTGGCGTCGTTTGCCTGGCGGTTCTTGATAAATCCAGATTGGTCTGGATGGACAATGGATGGCATTATGTGCATTAGTCTATTCGCTATGAGTTTAGCGTAGATTTTTAAGTCACAGTTTAGTAGCGAAATAGGACGAACATTTTGGGGAGATACGGGTTCCTTCCCCGGCTTCGGCAGCGTAACAATGGTGGCACTAAGCATTTCTGTAGGGAAGGTCGAAGAGGCAGCGGCAGCATTAAATAATGATTCCATGTGTGGGGCCAGGAGGGTAGGAAAGGTTTTGTAATATTCCCCCGAGAAACCATCTGGGCCTGGGGATTTATTGGCAGGGAGGGTAGCTATAACCTGAGTGATTTCAGGGACGGTGAAAGGGGCGTTCAAGGAGCTTAGCATGTCAAGATCTAACTTGGGAATGTTTAATTTGGCCAGAAATTCATCTATCAACGGCTGCGTTGGCTGAGGGGTTTCCGCGTCTGAGCGCAGATTATATAATGAACTATAGAACGATTTAAATTCTTCCGCTATGTCCCGGGGGTGTTGTATTCGCTGTTTGGTGCTAGGGTGGAGTAGATAAGGGATTTTAGTCTTATGCCGTAATCCCCTCAGCCGTCCAGCCAGCATCCTACCGGCCTTATTACCGGAGGCATAATATGTCATATTCAATCTTCTATTGGCCAGTTCAAATCTGTCCAGCAGGAGGGATCTCAGCTCCAAGCGTTTCCGTGCCACCTCCTTTTGATTGGAGGGAGAGGGAGAGGCTATGTTTGCCGAGTCCAGTTTGCGGATGTCTCTAGTAAGTTCGTCTATACGTTGGGTCCGCTGCCTCTTCGCCCTAGCTCCCATTTTAATAAGGAGCCCCCTAAGCACCGCTTTGTGGGCATTCCACAATAGAAAAGGGTCTGACACATGAGAAACATTATCCTGAAAATAAGCAGTCAAGCCCTTCCGCAATAAGTCAACATTTCCTTTGGTTTGGAGCAATTTAGCATTTAGTCTCCATGTAGTCGAGCCAGGTGCAGAAAAAGAGTCTTCCACAGTTAGTTTAACCGAAGCATGGTCCGACCAGGTTATAGTGTTAATAGAGGCTGCAGAAGACCTCAACATGAGATCACGATCCAACAAAAAAAGATCAATCCTGCTATAACAGTTGTGCGGAGGAGAAAAAAAACTATAATCCCGTTCGGTGCCATGGAGGCAGCGCCAGCAGTCATATAAGTCGTTAGCATCAATAAATGGTTGCAAGGCCGGAGGCTGTCTCTTAGGGGTAGACGAAGAGTCCATGCGAGGATTAGGCGTAATGTTGAAGTCACCCCCAAGAAGCAAGGATCCTTTTTTGCAGTTACGCACTATCTTCATCAGTTTCGTAAGGAACCTTCTTTGGCCTGTATTTGGTGCGTATACGTTAACGAGCGTTAGCGTAGTTGCATTAAGCTCGCACACCAGGATGTGGTAGCGGCCCCTGGAGTCCTTAATTTCCCTGATAAGTTTAAACGCTACCGTGTCTCTGATGGCAGTCAACACCCCACATTTTTTGGAGTCCGTTGCAGCACTAAAGATATGCGGGAAACTCTTATGAACACAAGTAGGGGGGTTCAAGTTGAGAAAGTGTGTTTCCTGCACCAGCAGGACATCGCATTGGTGGGACATGGCCTCCTGCCACAGGGACTTCCGCTTTACTGGGTGGTTAAGCCCCTTAGCGTTAACCGTAAGAAAGTTTATCCCCATCTTTGCGTGTAAAAATGTGCTGCGGTGGGCTAAATTCAAATAAAACTGTACTCACTAGTGTTTGCCGATGCGGAGACATACGGAAAGAGCTGTGTGTCAGGCCGCTGTTGAAGTCCTGTATGCGAATTGACCTTAAATGACAAAAAAGAGAAAAAAACAAAACAACAGAAAAAGAATAAACTGTGCAGAGCTGTCCGAGAAATCCTAACGTGGATTGGAAAGAACAGCAGCAAGGTGCGGCATTCGTGCCGCCCCAAAGGAGGCAAAAAGCCATTTCAGGCATAATGTCCATTGCCCGAAGGGAACATTAAGTGCTCCGCCGTTACCACGGAGATAATGCTGCTATCCCCACTTAGGTATGGGTGCGGGAGTTGTTTTGGGTGACTAGGCGCCACTCGGGGTCGCCATTGCCGTTACCCCCAGCCTGAGATTCCCCTCTTCTATCGTCAGGCAGGATGCGCCATTGTTTGAGGAGAGCGATCCCTTTTTCCAGAGAGTCGATCACATGGGTATTGCCAGCATGGGTAACTGTTAGCCGTGCAGGGTATCCCCAACGGTAAGTGATGTTGTGGTTTCGAAGTGGCTTAGTGATGGTGTTGAGGGCCCTTCGTTTCTGCAGGGTATACTGCGACAAATCAGCGAAAAACTGGAGGTTCGCGTATTGAGGGGGCAGGGAGCCCAGGGTCCGGGAAGACCTCATAAGCTGATCTTTTATGTGGAAGTAGTGCAGCCGTAAGATAACATCCCGGGGAACAGCGTCGGGTAAGTACGAGGGCTTGGGCAGGCGGTGGATCCTATCAATGGTCACATCAAGGTCAGCAATTCCTGGTATGATGGTTTTAAAAAGCTCTGTGGCGTATTCACGGAGATTGTCCTGGGACACTGATTCGGGGACCCCGCGGATTTTGAGGTTATTGCGCCTCGATCTGTCCTCGATATCAGCCAATTTCGCCTTAACCCACTCCATCTCTTCATCCCTGCGGTCATGGGCGTCTACAAGGTCGTTGATCGTGGTGGCAAATTCCCCCATCTTGGTCTCCACATGGTCCACCCTGGTATTCACTGTTTGTAAGTCTGTATTAAACTTATGCATGTAAGCTGCCAGATCTGTCTGTAGAGAGCTTCGTAGTGACACCAGCATGTCCTTCAGAACAGTGTCTATAACTGGCTGGTTGTTAGTGGGGAACGCCATTATATCTTCAGGGAGATCCCTAGTGTCATCCCCAGGGTTGCTCCCAGGACTCACCTCCGGCCCAGAGTTGCGGTCGTCCAGCCGGAACCGAGCCTTAGCTGGGCTGCCTGACTGCGGTGTGGAGCTGAGGGTGAGAGTCACTCCCGTCGCTGGCTCCCTGGATGCCGATGGTGAGGGCTGCTGCGGACTGCCGCGTGAGCGGGAAGCCTCCGGCGCGGAGGAGCCGGCGCCATCTTGCCTTCTTCCCGGGGTCTGCTGCGTGAAGAAAGCAGTCAGCTTTTGCTGCCGCGAGCCATCTTTTCTTTTCCGCGACATCTCCCCCGGTGCCAGGGGGATTGGGTCACCGCTAGTTCGGGTCTCAAAGATCCCTGGGGAAGCTGTTTGTGCCGCTACTGATCCGAGGTCGGCGGGAGCTAAAGCACTATGCGGCCATCTTGGTTCCCAGCCGGACACGCCCCTCTTTTTTTTTTTTTTTAAGCAGTGCAAGGAGCAGTAACCCAAAACAACAAATCATATTTCTGATTGTTGAGGATAACTGATCTATGATTATGGTCATTAATATTTACACCAATGGTATAGCTTTAGACCTAGGGATACCAATTGAAAATGTGACCTGACCTTTCTCTTTATTTTTTTTTTTTAAAACAGTGAGGTTTATTGAAACTTTTGGTACAATACAAAAATAGACCGTGCATTGAAACTTCGATCAGATTCATAACACACAGAAGTGCAAAAAAAAAAAAATACAAATATACACAGTGATTAGCACTTAGAAACAGAACAGACATAGTAGAAATAAGGCAGCAATCAGTTACTTTCTTTCGGCCCAACACTCGAGCAGACAATATTAGGTCAATTGGGGCGGTCAGCATAAAATAGTTACCCACTGCACTACTGAGCTGTGTCAGGGCACTGCACCCACTTGTCCCAAATCTTGTTGAACTTCTGGGGGCACCCCCTATGTTTATATAAAAGTTTATGAAATGGGATGACACTATTAATTTCCTTAATCCACATTCCTAGAGTAGGAGGAGTAGGTCTCATCCACCGCCTGGCTATCAATTTACGCGCTATAAACAAAGTTTCCTGAAGAAATATGACAGTGGATTTGGGCATCTCTCCATCCGGATAGACCCCCAGGAGACACTCCTTAGGGGAGAGCTGTAGAGGAGACCCCATTTTGTCGTGCAGAAATGTGACTACCTGTTGCCATAGAGTCTGTAGTTGGGGACAGCTCCACAATAGGTGAAAGAAGGAAGCATCAGGGTCTGCGCACATAGGACAGGAGGGGACCAAGTCAGGGTGATATTTGGACAGTCTGAGCGGGGTGAGATAAGCCTGGTGTATTATAAAGGTCTGGGTAAGGCGATCCGACAGTTTTGGCGACACTCTGCGGCACGTCTCCAGGGCATCCTCCCATTCCTCATCCTCCATGGCCCCCACATTGCGCTCCCAGCGGGTCTTAAGTGCATAAGCTAAAGTGGTCGAGGAAGGTGTGTGGAGCTCAGAGTAGAACATGGAAATGAGGTGACTGGGTTCTGTACTTTTAACAATCTCAAGGGTGGTGACCGATTCTATCCCAGGAGGACCGTCAGGGAATTGAGATCTATAAGCATGGGAGAGCTGTAAGTATCTGTAGTGCATGGGGCCCTGGAGCGCAAACTGGTCTTGCAGGGTCTCGTAAGACCGCAGACCAGTGGTCGTGGAGATATGGCTAAGGAGGAGAATACCCCTCCCACTCCATATCGACAGGTCAGGGATGGAGAGGAACTCACGCAATGTACTATTATGCCACAGAGGGGTGAGTGTATGGAACGGAGGGCACCGAAGCCTGGATGCTACCACCTCCCAGATCCGACAATAGTGATATAGGAGAGATCTGGGGCACAGGGGCTCCGGCGAGCCCCTGACGCCCCTAAGGATAACTAGGAGGGGGTCCCCGAGGGGATGAGCCCACCCAGGGCAGAGCAGGGTCAAGAAGCGTTCTCTATCCGTTTTATCAATGTGAAAGAACTGGGACAACTGAGCTGCCAGATAGTACAGATTAAAATCCGGCAGGACCAACCCCCCTAGATTCGTAGGATTTTTGAGTTTGCGCCAGGAGATCTTGTGCCGGTTAGCACCCCAAACAAAGGTCTTGAGGAGTGATTCCATCTGCTTAAACAGCCTGAGTGGCAGATATATAGGAGAATGCCATACAACATAGAGAATTTTGGGAAGAAGAATCATTTTAATTAAATTGACCCTACCCATCACTCCCAGAGGTAATTTGGACCATACTTGAATTTTGGCCTTAAGCAGAGGGAACAAGGGTTGAACGTTATCTGGGACATAATCTGCTGAGCTAGCTGTCACCTGAATCCCTAAGTACTTAATGCGGGATACACACTGCAGGGCCGGGTTTGCGGGGGCGATCGCCTGCGGACTCTCGTCAAGCGGGAGAATTTGTGACTTATCCCAGTTTATCTGAAAACCGGAGAACCGTCCGTACCGTTCAATTAAAGAAAGGGCTGTGAGCAGGGAATCTCGAGAGTCTTCCAAATATAACAAAGTGTCGTCAGCATACATGCTGATTTTCTCCTCCAGCGGTCCCTTACGTAGGCCACGAATCCCGGGATGTGCTCTAATGGCCATCGCCAGGGGCTCCGCGGCCAAGGCATACAGCAGGGGGGAGAGGGGGCACCCCTGTCGAGTGCCACGGGATAAAGGGAAGGCGGTCGACTGCCAGCCGTTGGCCAGGACCCTAGCTACCGGGGCGCTATATAGAAGTTTGACCCACTTAATAAAATTAGGTCCAAAGCCGTATCGGTCCAGGCAGGTCCATAGAAATGGCCACTCTACCGAGTCGAATGCTTTAGCCGTGTCCAAGGAGACCACCACCCTGCCGCCCAATCCGTCGTGTTGTGCCTGGAGATTCATGAATAACCGGCGAAGATTAAATGAGGTGTTCCTCCCAGGCATGAACCCGGCCTGGTCCGAGTGTATGAGTGAAAGGATCACCTTGTTAAGACGGAGGGATAAAATTTTCGCAAGGATTTTAGTGACTACTGGGAGCAAAGAGATGGGACGGTAAGACTCAGGGGCGTGCAAGTCCTTGCCCGGCTTGGGGATGAGAACAATTAGCGCCTCCCGCATAGAAGGGGGCAGGGCTGCATCCTTGAACAGAGATTGAAACAAAGCCAATAATTTAGGGGAAAGGAGTTCCGAATATTGGGAGAAGAATTCAATCGGGAGGCCGTCCAGGCCGGGGGCCTTAGATCTAGGGAACGCGGACGCGGCTGCTGCAATCTCCTCCACAGAAATGGGTGCCTCGAGGGTCGCCAACTGGTCGGGTGTCAATGTGGGAAAGGCAATAGAGTCCAGAAAGTCATGCATGTCAGTGCAGTCAGCGGGGGCCCTAGAGGTGTAAAGTGTACTAAAAAATGATCGGAAACACTGTGTCACCGCAGCAGGATCGGTGATCTCATTACCCAGGTCATCCTTCAAAGTTATAACTACCAGGGGCCTATCCTCACAATGAACTAAATATGCTAGGAGTTTCCCCGCCCGCTCTACATGTGCAAACAGATTCTGCTTCTGAAAAAACATTTTAGATTTCTCCTTCTCATATTCAAGTTGGGAAAGGACTTTAGAGGTCAATTTATACTGGGATTCATGCGTCGGAGTCGGGTCCGCCATAAAGGCCTGTTCAGCTTCAAGCAGATTCGCCGTTGCCCTGGAGATCTCCTCAGCAGCCCGCGCTCTAACAGCTTTAATTTTGGAAATCATAGTGGATCTGGCGAACAGTTTAAATGCCTCCCACACTGCAGCCGGGGAGGCAGTGCCCTCATTATCAGAAAAGAATTGTGTCCAGGTCCCCTCAATGTCGTTCCCATCAGACACCAAGGGGAGCCAGGCGGGATTCAGGCGCCAGGCCGGGGGAGGTCTATTGCAGGGCAAGGACAACAGTATCCAATAAGGGCAGTGATCAGACAGAGTCCGTGGGGCGAAGCCTGCCGCCAGTAACCTGGGGAGCAGGGTTCGAGACATCAATATCAGATCAATGCGTGACATAGAATGGTGTGCAGCCGAGAAACAGGAGTACGCACGCTGAGCGGGGTACTTGCTACGCCAGGAGTCAGTCAAACCAAAGCTCTCCACCAATCGGGAGAACCTGGTCGGGGACGACCCCGGCGGCGCCTGGGAGGCGCCACCGGATCTATCCAGACCCGAGTCCAGCACATTATTAAAGTCGCCCAGCCAGATCACCGGGGCCCCCGGGCATTGTGCCATAAACGCCAATCCCTCCATTATAACCACAGCAGAGTAAGGGGGGGGCACATAGAAAGCCATCAGAAGCATCAATTCCCCATAGACTGACGTTTTAAGGAAGACATATCTACCCATTGGGTCAACCTGAGATCCTAGGAGCTGGAAATGCACCGATTTGGCCACCAGAAGCGCCACACCCCTGGAGTGCGAGCTATATGCAGAGTGATGCACCCAGCCAACCCAAGGCCGTTTGAGAGACTGCTGTACGCGGCCCTCCAAATGTGTCTCCACCAGTACTATAATGTCAGCCCGGACACGGCGTAGAACATTAAAGACAGCCGTCCGTTTAATCTTATCGCGCATACCCCTGACATTCCACGTCAACAATTTCAATGTGGCCATGGCAGGGGTAATACGGAGCGTGAAGCGGAGGCTCCCAGGATCCCAGGCAATAAGGCCACAGAACTAACAATCCCACGGTCATACACTAACATTAATAAACGGCAGTAAAAGAGCAGGCAGTTATTACTTGAGGTCAATGTGCATAGAACAGAAACAGTATAGAGATTGTACCAATTATAAACTGTAAACAATGGTAATACCCCAAACCCCCCTCCCTGCCCTGCACCAACCCCAACTTGTGCGGGCATGTTCCCAAACAAGTGCCTCAACCAGAACAGGCCCACATGCGACTGGTAAAAAGCAAGATCAGGAGGCCAGGGACCCCCAGGATAGTCAGCAAAAATACAGCAAAATACAACTAGGACAAGCAAGGGGGCCCGGGGGCCCAGGTCCAGCAGAAGTCGCAGGGGGCAACAGGGGAGTTGGGCACAAACACACGCCTGAGCGGGTGTAGAGGGCGAAAACCAACGGGTGTATCGCTGGGTAGCAAAACCTATGGGCAGGTGGAAATCCATAGGAAGAGAACAGAAAAATCAGTTCCATCTGTGGAGCTAGGGTGCTCCGCCAGTCAAACACAGGAGCAGTGGGTCAGGGAAATGAGGGGGGGGGGGAAAGGGGGGTACAAAGTCTTGGGTTCCTCAGGATCTACAAAGCCCCCCCCCACCTCAGCAGCAGCATAAGGCACAGGCAATCAGGGAGAAAGTGTCATGAAGTCGCCAGGGCAAGGTGGTCAGGCTCTAGCTTCCAGTCCTTCTAGCCAGGAGATGGCGGCCTCCGGATCCTCAAAGAAGTGGGCTCGGTCCTCACCCTCCACTCTAAGACGGGCCGGGTACAACATAGAGTATTTGATATTCTTGATACGCAGCCTGCGTTTGACCTCCAAAAAGCTCTTGCGGCGCCTCTGGACCTCAGCAGAGAAGTCGGGGAAAATCGCTATTTTGTGATTTCCAAATGGAATGTTCCCCTTAACTCTGGCCAGGCGCAATATGGCATCTCTGTCCCGATAGTTCAGGAATTTAGCGATGAATGTGCGGGGGGGTGCACCCTGAGGGGGGGGACGCCCTGAGAGGCGATGTGCACGTTCCACAACAAAAGTGGGTGAAAAGGATTCTCTGCCATATGTTTGAGTGAGCAATTGTTCCAGATAAGATGAGGGGTCTGCACCTTCAGAGCCCTCCGGGAGGCCAATGAACCGCAAGTTACAGCGGCGCAGCCTATTCTCCATGTCATCTTGTTTTTGAAGGATAAGGTGTACTTGTTGCTGCAGCCTGTCTGAGGAGCTTTGCAATGGGGGGAGGGAGTCCTCCACCTCGCTGATTCTGTGTTCAGCCTCACCAACTCTGTCCCTTAGCTTCTGCATATCCTGACGCATCAGTGATATATCTACCTTCACCTCCTCGATTTTAGTCATCAGCATGGTCTGGCAGGTGGCAATCGCTTCCAATACCTTGGATGTAGCAGGGCTCTCCGGCTCCTCCACCACGAGCGACGGGCCGGCGCCATCTTGGATCGGGGCCTCCTTCTCCAGCCTCCGGAATGCAGCCAGTTTTGCCGCAGCTTCCGAGCCTTTCTTCGGCGGAGACATGCGGAGGTCAGTGCCGCGGGTGTGCGGGAGGTGAAGGGAGGATTATCGTGCCCGGAGGGCTGCAGGATTAGCGGTAAAGGAGATCGGTCCGGCGGAGCTCCTCTCACACACGTCCTCTCACATGCTGCGCCAGGCCACGCCCCGACCTTTCTCTTTATTAAAATGTATGTACATTCAATAAATGTACATGATTTTGTAGGTAAAAAAAAAAAAATTGTATTTATCGTTGTCTTACACTGCAGCCTGCAAAGCAATGTACCCGCAATCAGTGGTTAATGAGTGCAAAGCTAAGCTCCTGCAGACACTCAGTACAACTGTCTGTCTGTACCTCCAGAGGTGGTGCTGGCAAGCTTAGTAGATTGTTTTAAAAAAGGCCTGGATTCTTTCCTAGGTGTACATAATATAATTGGCTACTAACATTTATAGTTAAGTTGATCCAGGGAATATCCAATTGCCTCTTGGGGGATCAGGTAGGAATTGTTTCCCCTGCTGTAGCAAATTGGATTATGCTTTGCTGGGGTTATTCATCTTTCTTCTGAATCAAATGTGGGTATGGGATTGCGTATATAAGGTTGTATGGTTGTGTTTTATTTTCTTTTTTTCTTTTGGTTGAGCTAGATGGACTTGTGTCTTTTTTTCAACCTGACTAACTATGTGCAGACAGTTTCTGAAGTACAGGAGTCTATAAACTATGGGGGAACTCTTCAGCACTCTTTTAGTTCATTGAGAACTTCAAACCATCTGCAGCGGAGGCTAGGACTTGTAGCTCATTCATTCCCAGACCTCTATGAAAGAAAAACATGTAAAAAAAATAGAATAAAAAAACAAACTAAAAAAATAAAACAGTGGTGATTAAATACTACCAAAAGAAAGCTATATCTGTCTCAAAAAAATTATACAAATCTCATTTGTATACAGTGTTGCATGACTGAGTGATTGCCATTCAAACTGTGACAGCACTGAAAACTTAAAAATGGCCTGGTTAGGAATCGGGTGAAAGTGTCTAGTATTGAGGTGATTAAGGTTTAGGTTTGGTTAAGGATACGATTAGGCTTTCAATGGGTACTTACTAAAGATTTATTTTTAGGTTTAGTTTAGAGATAAGGTAATGTAAAACGCAAGCCAAGATATTTTCTTTTTTTTTTTTTTTTCATGTTTACATTTTTTTATTGAAGTTAGACACATACAATTCAATAGAGAAATAAAGTGTACATGGTTCAATATAGGATTAGACAGACCCGTAGTATGCAGTCTACACCTTTATATAGTGCCTAATTCGTATATAGTACTGCTTCTTGGTATATAAACAATGAAGGTCAGAACAAACCTCTACACAAGTAAATAACCATAAACAAGAAAACTTGTCATATGAAGATAAAGAAAGAAGAGAAAACCTTAAGGTCCCAAATTTTCTGCTGTCAAGATAGTCATTTTATGGTGGGTAACTGGAATTTCTTTAACCAGGCTTCCCAGTTATGAATGAACATTTTTTTCCCATCTTGTATTAATGCATAGGAGTGTTCGAATGAGAACTGTAAATTAACCCGAGATAAAACCTCTGTAATTGTAGGAGCGACATGCTTTTTCCATTGCTTTAGGATCGTTAGTCATGCTGCAATGAGAATGTGAAGGATTACGGTCCTAAATTGTCTAGGTATAGTCTCGATCGTAAGAACAAGAAGCGCTAATGCTGCTGAAGGTTTTACAATGCACCCTGTAGTAGAGGCTATCAGTTTGAAAACTGAATTCCAGAAACTCATTATTGATTTACATTGCCAAAGGATGTGTAACAGGTTGCCTGAATTTCCGCACGCTCTCCAGCAGTCTGAAGACACATTAGAGTACATCCTTGTTAATCTCACCGGTGTAAGGTACCATCTATACAAAACTTTAAAGATATTTTCCCAATGGGCTATACAATGAAAGGCTCTAAGACTAATATTTAAGGCTTGGCTCCAATTATTATCTGTATATACCTGTCTCAACTGTTGTTCCCATTTTGTGAGAGCATATTGTTTGAGATTTTAAAGCTAAAAGATCATAGAATTTAGAGGTTCCCCCTTTTTGAGGTAGATTGCTATGGAACCACCCCCAAGCTATTTTGTCTACCTATATTTCTTTAGATGGTAGGGCTTGAATGAAGTGATTGATTTGGTACATCTTGTATGAGTCACTACTAATAGAGTCTGAGGGGGCATCAGACAGAGATGCGCATCCTTTGTCGAACCAATTTTTGACTGATAGGTTTGGAATCAGATATTCAAAGGTTTGAAGTGGAATTTGGTGGACTGGGATCTTTACTCTATCATTATATATTGCTAAAAGATGTCTCCATGCTCCAAGGGAGGCAGTGATGGATGGATTTTCATCCAGAAACAGTGGTTTTCTGGTTGCTACAGTCAGTAATAAGGCCCTCAGATCCCTTTTTCCGACCATAATTTGTTCCCTTTATGCTCACTGTGTCTCATGGGCCGTATTTGTCCATGCTTTTAGTTGGAGCAATAGTGCCGTGTCATAGTAGTTTTTAATTATAGGTACACCCACCCCTTCATTATTCTTATGTTTGGAAAGAGTCCGAAAGGAGATTCTCAGTTTAGTGCCCTTCCAAATGAAGTTCCTCCTGTTGGAGTCAAGTTTTTTAAAGAAGATCAATGGGAGAGAAAGTGGTACAGTTCTGAAAACGTATAAAATTTGTGTGACCATTTTGAAGGCTGCTATTCTGCCCAACCAAGATATCTCATGCTTGCTCAGAATAGAGAGATCATCAATCACTAGTTGTAGTAAGTTGTTGTAGTTAGCTTCATAAAGCCGCTTAGAGCTCGTTGTCAGTCGGATTCCCAAATATGGAAACAGTTTTTTAAGATTCTCCCAATTTGGGCCACCCATATGTGATGTTAACACCTGGCATTTTGTTATGTTAATTTTATAATAGGAAACGGCTCCAAAGTTTTCAATTGTCCTACATTACAGACAAGGATTCCCCCTCCCCTGTCACTATTACATCATTCGCAAAATGGCCAATTTTGTGTGATCTTCTCCAAACCTGAATTCCCAAAATGTCTGGTGAGGATCTTATGGATTCCACTAAGGGTTCCATTATTAAAGAGAAGTTGAGCAGGGAGAGGGAACACCCCTGCCTTGTGCCATTAGTGATTTTAAATGGTTCTGACAGAGCTGCAGCTGTATAGACCTGTGCAGAGGGTTTAGTGTATAAGGCTAATATAGCTAACAAGATGAAGACTCCAAACCCAAATTTAAATAGAGTGGCTTAAATATAGCCCCAATGGACCCTATTGAAGGCCTTTTCTGTGTCTAGCGATAGGAAGACCGAAAGGATTTTAAGTTTCTCAGCCAATCTAAGCAGATTTAAGATTTTACGGGTGCCATCTGGAGCTTGCCTTCGTTTTACAAATCCCCCTTGGTCAGGGGCAATTAAATCTGGGGTGATATTATCTATCCTATTGGCAATTACTTTTGCATAGATTTTTAAATCTAAGTTCAGCAGTGAAATTGGCCTAAAATTTTTGTGAAGTATTTGGTTCCTTACCTGGTTTAGGTAGAGTCACTATGAGTGCCTTCAGCATTTCTGAAGGAAGTTCACCAGTGGATTCAGCCTTATTAAAAACATTTTTAAAGATATGGGGCCGGATTTAAAGAAACTGCAGCTTCAAACCTCTATGACGTGTTTCAGTTTCGCCGCGTTCAAATCAATTAACTGGCGCTGCGGCGAATTGGCGAGTAAAACAGCAATAATGAATTCCGCCGTCAGCGGGATTCACTTACGATCGCGGCTTCGCCAATTCGCAAACTTATGTCTTCGTGCTTATAGCAGTTTCACATAGCGATGTGGGCTAGTGGATTAGTGCACACATCACATGTCTGTAATTCATCTCCCTCTGCTGTAGGTTCGAGGCTTACCATCTCCACCTACTTTTTTTATTTTCTTTTTTTGTTTATATTGCTAAAATGTAACGGATTACATCATATATATTGCTAAATAATGTTACACTCAGAAGCGCTTGCAAGCTTACACCATTTTAAGTGTTTTTTTGATCTTGTCTGTGTGTCGAATCGATCTTATGAAGGAAAGTACCAAAGGCAAGTGACCAAACCCCTACCCTACTTCAGGGCAAGATGAAACCTCACAATTTTACCATGGTCTTCTTCCCACATTCCATACAATGTTTAGTTCTTTAGCTATATGTGCTTTTTAGCCTTAACACACTCCATTTTTTCCACCATACAGCTTTATTCTGCACAATAGCTAAGTGCTTTGCAACTTCACTGCAGTTCACAACGTCATGGGTTCAAATCACATCACTACACTTGGGATCTCTTTTCACTCTCTTTTTTTTTAACAGTTTTTTTAAACTATCTTGAATTTGGGGGGGGAGGGGGGTGTCCTACCCAAATTTCAAGCACATCAATGGAAACAACACAATTTTGATTTTATGAGTGTGGTCCTAGTTTTATCGAGATGCAATTCTTTACATATTTACCATGGTTCTTACAATTTCTTGACCAATAAACATAGGTGTCTGATATTGGACTCTCTCCATATTTCAACAACACAGGCCCTCATAGTCCAACACTACATTTGCCTCACACCTCAACACAACACTGTCACATCCCTACTCTACATTACAACCCCTCACATCACCAGTACAAGCAGCATGCAAAGTGCAAAACTCCGGCCTTGGCAGCTTAATGGGCCATACACTAACAATTTGTCTAGACTTTTTCCTGTAGACTTAACCAAACCATATAATAGAAGCTCAAACCTCAACACTTTCAATTTGGATGCAATCAGGCAGGCCCTTGCACTACATAGAAAATGTCAATCGGAAGGATAAAGTCTTCTCTAAATCTTACAGTGTGGATGGCCCTTTTGTCTGTAGGCACCCACACAAAACAAAAAAACACATGTTCAATTCTAATGTATTTATTTATTTGAGAATGACAGCAGAAGGAGGGATGCAGCAAAAGAATATTGTCACTCTCCAGTCCGTGTGCCTTTACAGCGCCAGACCACGATCTTTGCTCCATGGCTACGGGATTCTGATGTCTTCCACAACTTCCGGCAGAGTTCAGAATCCATTCTGCACCTCTACCAGCTCATAGGGGACAGGCATGGCAAGGTTGCTGGGCAGCTTCCAAGCCACTTTCGAAGTTCCAGGGTGTTCATGTTGGTCATTGGCCATGTGCCTTACCAAATATCCACTGACCACAAAAGAAAATGAGTGGAGTCCATCAAGGTGGGTTTCTACCACCTACACCCGCAAGCAGTACCACTCCTGGAAAAATAAAACAAAGGATAAGACATTTCATTATGAAAATCACATCTTAATGCCTGTTTGCTTCATTCTGAACTTCATTTAATTTCGACATCACGAGTGAAATAACACATTTTATGCCAACTTACACAAACCAGAAATCATTAATGTAAACATTTGAATACACACCTGTGACGCCAGACAGCCCATCACCACAGGCTTCCCATGGTACGTGCCATGATTCCAAGATGTTGATGTTCTGGAAAATTACAACACCATAAGATACCAAGCAGCCGTTCATGTTATCAATAACTATAAACACCTGCCAGCTCTTCTCAGCCCTTTACACTATTCACAATACCAACATGTTTATGGTTAGAGGTGCATGTTTTTGCTCAAGTAACACAATTTTACCAATGTTGACTACACTTTATCTACAATGGCAAGTGTCATTGGCAGATGATAATCACCCTCTGTCTCCCTGTGAGTGGCACCTCTGCTAACTAGCTAATTAATACACATGCCCTATCTTGACCGGTTACAGTACTTACATGTAAAGTGGCTAGCAACCAGGGTATTCCGGGTGGCCATACCGGCAGCGGTGCTCCGCCGCCTGGGGGCCGCCGGCTGACGGACCTCTGGCTCCCTCTCCTCCGTCAGCTCCCAAGAATCATCCCGGGCAATGCACATGTTGTGCAACACGCAGCACGCCAGGATGATCTTGGAAGCCTTTGTAGGAGAGTACAGGAGTTCACCCCCAGGCCGGGCCAAGCAGAGAAACCGGGACTTGAGAAGACCTATGGTCAACTCAATGATACTCCGGCTTCTCCGCAAGGCCCTGTTGTAATTCCTCTCTGCTGGGCCCTGGGGGTACCTGATTGGAGCCATCAGCCACGTCAGCTGCGGGTAACCAGCATCCCCTGAAAAATAAGAAAAATATACATTAGTTCTTCCTATCATGTGACTTTAGATGACTCCTCAAAATGGGAGACAATTAGGCATTTTACTAAACAACCTGCTCGTCTGTTTGCAAAAAATCATATGAAACATCTCAACTCTGTCTAACTGCCTAAATCACTAATACAAATGGGAAAAAGGACACACAAAGTGGTGGGTTTCTCTTGCAAGTTCCAACTTGGCCCCTATTTTGTTCCTATTACATTAGCCTAGGTCTTACTTCTGGAATATATCTGCAACTAGAGTGAGGAAACCAATATTGACTCACTTATGCAAAGTACTTTGGGGATATGGCAATACCATTGGAATCATTTGTAGGTTTTCTTTGGGTGGCTAGAGGACACCATTTACACATTGGTTAACCACCTTCATTGGACTCAAAGACAACTTTGCAAATCTTTCTTTTGTGAGCTGCTAAGCTGCTGATCTGGTTGTGTGTGAACAGCCTGACAACTAATAACACATCCATTTTAGGTAGGCTTTGCTTAAATCAGGGTGTACACCGATGTAGCTTATTCCTATGTCTATGTAATCTTACAGTTTATGTTGTTAAGACAAAATACTTTACCAATAAGCCACCCTTCGGGCATTTGTCCACTTTCAAACACCTCGTACAGAGTACTTGTTCTTAACATACTGGAATCATGGCACGACCCTGGGTGACCAGTGTTGACACTCATGATGCGCTGTTTGGCGTCACACACTAATTGGACGTTCACAGAGTGGTACTGCTTGCGGTTCCGGTATTCACTTTCGTGGCTCCTTGGGGGCCTAATGGCTATGTGGGTGCCATCGATTGCCCCTAGGATTTGCGGCATGTGTGCCCGCCGGTAGAAACCCAACTTGACTTCATTCCACTCATTTTCATTCTGTGGCCAGTGGATAAAATTGGGCACTATATCCACTATGGCATTAATGACCAACATGAACACCCTTGAAACTGTGGGCTGGCTAATGCCCATGATACTTCCCGAAGTGGCTTGGAAGCTGCCACGCCCTAAAATATACAAAGTGGCCAGCAATCTGGCCATGCCGGGCACCGCATGGCCGCGCTGTGTGTCCGGGTCAATTTTCTCTGCTATGAGCTGGTAGAGGTGTAGAATAGTTCCTCGCTCGAGCCGGAACTTCCTCCTGAAATCAGAATCCCGCAGCTTGTCCAAATAGATCCTTGGAGCAAAAATGCGTGGCTGGCGAGGTAAGGGCACACGGACTGGAGGTGCTGCTGCTGGAGGTGCTGCTGCTGCTGCTGCTGCAGCTTCCCCACCTTCTGCTGCCTCCTGTGCCAGGGCCTCCTCAAACAAGGCACCAATAAATGCCAGCATTGCACCATCTAATGCGTCTGGGATATCGTCCTCCATTTTGAACGCGCAAATTCGCGAATGCGCAGATATATATAGAAACGGCCGCTAATTATCACACCTGTGAGCCAGCTATAAAAGGAGCACATGGCCAATATGGCTGCTGGATGTTATAGATCGATGTTTCTTATGTGCTAGCAAGACCCTGTGACCCACAACCTACATTATCTGGAGGTAAGACAATTGTATCTCTCTCTCCCAAAAAAAAGGAAGGAGACAATTTGTACTTATCTTGGGTGTGCTTAAGTTGTCTATGGTGAATCCCCTCCAACCCACAATAGCTTGGGAACCCCTCAAGTGTCTTTTAATCATTGGCAGTTGGCCCCATGTGCATGTGGTTTGGACATGTGTTTTCTCATGTTTGTTAAAGGTGTGCAGTCTAGATTTGGCATCTAAACCTGCCCCCTTACCTTCCCAGCTTCCAAAGACACCATTTTTGCTTTCCTGATAACTGTAATTTATTATGTGCACGTATGTAGGTCATGCGATTTCTCATGTATGTTTAATGTTTGCAGCCTCCTTTTGCCTATAAAGGATTACACCACCACCACCACCACCACTGTGTTTGTGCCATTAGGTAAGTGTTTGGAGGGCCTCGTGTGATTTGTACCCCTATGCGTTTTCTTATGTGTTTTTTTTGTACATTTCTTTGCAGCCTCTTCTGCTCTTTGCCACCACCACCACCACCACCACCACCACCACCACCACCACCACCACTGTGTTTGTGCCATTAGGTAAGTGTTTGGAGGGCCTCGTGTGATTTGTACCCCTATGCGTTTTCTTATGTGTTTTTTTTTTACATTTCTTTGCAGCCTCTTCTGCTCTTTGCCACCACCACCACCACCACCACCACCACCACCACTGTGTTTGTGCCATTAGGTAAGTGTTTGGAGGGCCTCGTGTGATTTGTACCCCTATGCGTTTTCTTATGTGTTTTTTTTGTACATTTCTTTGCAGCCTCTTCTGCTCTTTGCCACCACCACCACCACCACCACCACCACTGTGTTTGTGCCATTAGGTAAGTGTTTGGAGGGCCTCGTGTGATTTGTACCCCTATGAGTTTTCTTATGTGTTTTTTTTTTACATTTCTTTGCAGCCTCTTCTGCTCTTTGCCACCACCACCACCACCACCACCACCACCACCACCACCACCACTGTGTTTGTGCCATTAGGTAAGTGTTTGGAGGGCCTCGTGTGATTTGTACCCCTATGAGTTTTCTTATGTGTTTTTTTTTTACATTTCTTTGCAGCCTCTTCTGCTCTTTGCCACCACCACCACCACCACCACCACCACTGTGTTTGTGCCATTAGGTAAGTGTTTGGAGGGCCTCGTGTGATTTGTACCCCTATGAGTTTTCTTATGTGTTTTTTTTTTACATTTCTTTGCAGCCTCTTCTGCTCTTTGCCACCACCACCACCACCACCACTGTGTTTGTGCCATTAGGTAAGTGTTTGGAGGGCCTCGTGTGATTTGTACCCCTATGAGTTTTCTTATGTGTTTTTTTTTTACATTTCTTTGCAGCCTCTTCTGCTCTTTGCCACCACCACCACCACCACCACCACCACTGTGTTTGTGCCGTGCCATTAGGTAAGTGTTTGGAGGGCCTCGTGTGATTTGTACCCCTATGCGTTTTCTTATGTGTTTTTTTTGTACATTTCTTTGCAACCTCTTCTGCTTTTTTTGCCACCACCACCACCACCACCGTGTTTGTGCCATTAGGTAAGTGTTTGGAGGGCCTCGTGTGATTTGTAACCATATGCGTTTTCTTATGTGTTTTTTTTTTTCCTTTTCTTTGCAGCCTCTTCTGCTCTTTGCCCACTACTACCACCACCACCACCACCACGACCAAGTCTGTTTGTGCCATTAGGTAAGTGTGTTCTGTAACTGTTCACTAATTATACTGTATATGAAGAGCAATCTGCAAATCCTGTTTTTTCTGTTTTCTCTTTTGTCATTTCAGATTTAGGAGTTTGGGGCTCTTTGCTGCTGCTGGACAGCCAGATTCTCTGCCCACCTCGTGCTCCCATGGCCCCACCCACTGGAAGGATGAGAAGGGGCAGGGTGGCCAGGGGGGCCAGGGGGGCCAGGGGGGGCAGGGGGGGCAGGGGGGGCAGGGTGGGCAGATCGTCTGGCTCTGGTGTGAGGGAGGCTCCAGCTGTATCCATGAGGGAGTCCACCATCCCCATCCCGGAGGAGGAAGCCGGGGGAGGTGTTAACACACCAAGTGGACAAGCTGGCTCTTCTGACAGTAGTCCTGGAGCGGGTCCGTCCACCAGAGTCAGCTTGTCCACATTACCCCGGCTTCCCCGTTTCACCCACAATCAGTGCTGTGCCCTGGTCCACGCCTATATGGCCAGATATCAGGCGATACATGGGACCAGGGCCGCGTCTTACTCAGTAACAGAGAAGAACAGATTGTGGGATGAAATCCGGGATGCTGTAAATGCACTGGGTGAAGCACCTCGCCACCGTGACAGTGTGCGGAAGAAGGTCAACGACATCTGTGGGTCCGTTCGGAAGAAGCTAATTGCATGGGCTGCGGAGGGTCTTTATGACCGTCAAGGTCGGCTGGATGAACGTGCACGAAGTTCTCTCTGGGATTATCAATTACCTTTCTTGAACATCATAGGACCCGATACCATCTTTCCCAGAGAGGACTTATATTCGGATGCTTTGCACCGAGGTAGGATATTATCTTGGATGTCAATTGTGTGAGTTGTTTGGAAAAGATTAACTACTATCCTATGTGTGACATTAAGAGAATGTGATACTTGCCCTTCCAATTGTCCTTTTTTTGTTTTCCCCAACCTGCAATTTGTTCATCTGTAGCACGGATCTCAGCCCCTCCACAGCCCATGCAGCTTGGCGAACCAGACGGACTCACAGGTGTTGACATCAGTGCTGACCCTCCTCCTGGTAGGTCCAATATCATACTGTGCCAAACAATGTAGATGTTTTTTTTTTGCCAAGATAGCTCATATTGCTATGTCCTTTACAGAAGATCCGCAGCAGGGAACACACCCAGTGCAGCTAGGCCTGGAGGAAGGTGTTGGTATGTCTAGTCAAATAATGTTTTTTTGAATCTTATTAACCCCATTAACACACATGTTTTTTCTTAGGAAAGAGTGTTGCCTTTTAGATGTTTACCCTGCAAAACACAGTTGACAGCATTAATGGGTGCCGTCATTAGTAGGCAGACCAAGCCTTCTTAACCTTTGGGAGGGTTTAGCAAGTGTCCTATGAGCCCAGGAAAGCACTTTTGAATGTTTGGCCTCAATGCTTCATTCATGAAGCTAGGAGGGCAATCTGGCCATAATCATTACTGACTAAGGTTATGTACTAAACATGTTTTTTTTTTTTTTTTTTTAAAAGAACATCAGGCCCCTCTTGACGTTGCAGCTGGAGTTGGATCAGGAGCTGGCGACGATTCTGCATCCAGTGCTGTGGTATGTGATATAAGGGAACAAGGTGCACATGTAACATTTCAATGGTAGCATTGATTTTGGACTAGATGTGGCTTACATTGTGTGTGTTAAATTAGTGCTATGACATTCTGACGATGCACCAGCACAACAAGAGTTCTATCTTGAACATCAGGGAATTATGTTATAATTTGGTGTGCCACTAATGTTCCAAAAACATCCAGGATCTTTAAAGTCCGGCCCGTCTTTGATTTTCCAGGTCCAAATTCATGGGTATCGTTTGGTTGGGTTGTCCTGTAGCCGATTGATGGCAAGATTTTAGACAACATACGTAGATGTATAAAGTCATTGGTGTAGTAACAGATTTACCAAAAGCATAAACAACCTACCACACCAGGGTTAATTGGGAACACCTTCATGTTGAATCTTTTTTGCCTTTGTCATATTAGTCACACCAATATAATATGTACCCATTATCAGAAGTGTTGCTAGCTTGGATAATCTTACAATGAACAAGTACTCATTAGAAGCACATCAAACTTTTCAACGTTCTGCTTGGGGTGTTAAGTTGTCAAACTAATCTGAAATATTTAGTCATGATGTTTGATAATGATTTGGTCTATTTCTTCTGCTTTCAGGTAGCCTTAGATGCAGAGGGATTGTCACCTACCCAACTTCGTCCATCTATGCTGGATGTAGCCGAGAGGCTGCTTGATGAGTATCAGGTCCAAAATGAGTTAAGGAGGCGTACTCAGCAATCTACTGAGGCAGTACGTCTGCTCGGGCTCATACAGGAATCTGTAGCAACAATGGTACAGGTTCACCAGGATATGTTACAGGTTCAACAGGATATGCGTAACAGCTTGGTAAGTTTAGCAGACCAGCATCAACGGGATCGGCAAAGTGTTGACACTCAGGTGCTGGCCACACGCCAATGCCTGTTTGGATCTGAAGATGCCCCATTGGCAGAGCCCTCCCAAACATCTCACTCACCTGCCACTGCAGGTTGTGGTAGTGGGAGGGTAATGCCAGTGTTGGCCACTTGTCAGGCAGCTGGGGATGGGACAATTCCTCCTGTAGCCACTCCTAGCACTTCACACTCCGTTCGGACTCCCACACCCCTCAATGAGCAATCCTCCTGCACAACCTCAATGCGCACTGGTTCCACAGTACCCCTTCCACCTGACTACATTCCCTCCACACCTTTATCACTTCACTCCTCCCCAGGCCGTTCTTCTTTTTTGTCACCAATGCGACATGTCGTTTGCCCCCGCACCGTGGACCACAACAAACAATCAACCACCACTCCCCACACATCTTCACAACCCTTGCACCACCAGCAGCATCAAATAGCCTTGGAGCAGCAACGATCCCATCTCATGGTAATGGCACACGTTGCCCAAATGCTTAGGCTGACCCCAGAGCAGATGACACTATTGGCCGAACATCTTCTGTCTGGGACATTTCCAACGTTCAACACCCTGCATCATCAGCAGCCTCAGACAGAAGATATGATCCTAATGGGCCACTTGAGCACAACTCTACAGTTAACCCCAGACCAGATGGAACTCTTGGCACACCATTTGATGGCAGGAAACTTAACAATGCTCACCACACTGCTTCAGGCACGACCACCAACTTGATTTTTTGTTTTTTTGTTTAATTTGGTTTAGTTTTGTTAATGATTTACATTGGCCAATTTTTTGGGCCATTTTTTTTTTTAATTTGAGGGTGGCACAATATGATTTATTATAGTGCTTCTTTTGGGGATGAAATAAAATTTTATGCAAAATGATTAGTTTGTGTTTGCTCTTTGGTTTTTTAGGAGTGTTGGTGGCCAAGTAATGGCCCTGGTTAATGTAGGCATTTATACACACGTGCTTCTCTATCTCCAAACATATGATTTCATGTAAATTTAGATAACTCAATGTTCACATAACGACCCAAGAAAAGGTCTCCCTTCAAATGTAGCTTCAAAACAAGTCTCAAGGCTAACATAAACCAAAGCCAACATACTAACAATTACAGACCACACCACTCAAGTAAACAAATACAACACAAAAGACATTCGATGTGTACACCAAAAAGAAAACTTGGGTAATAAAATAAATGTTTTAATAACACATGTGGGTGTCTACCAACTGTAGCGTACAAAAAATATATTACAATATATAATAGAATGAACTAAATTGCCAATGTAACATTTGTGTTGCAAAGAGCAACATACTTAAATTTAATTTAGATAAACATTTTAAACATTTTTTATGTTTTGACATCATTTTTTGGAAGGTTTTCACAAAAACAATTCTTTTTTGTAAACATTTGTGTTTTTTTCCGTTGCCATAAAAACAACAAGGCTTTTTTGTAAACATTTGTGGTTTTGTCCGTTGCCATAAAAACAACAAGGCTTTTTTGTAAACATTTGTGGTTTTGTCGGTTGCCATAAAAACAACAAGGCTTTTTTGTAAACATTTTTGGTTTTGTCCGTTGCCATAAAAACAACAAGGCTTTTTTGTAAACATTTGTGGTTTTGTCCGTTGCCATAAAAACAACAAGGCTTTTTTGTAAACATTTGTGGTTTTGTCGGTTGCCATAAAAACAACAAGGCTTTTTTGTAAACATTTTTGGTTTAGTTTGTTACCAAAAACAACAAGGCTTTTTTGTAAACATTTGTGGTTTTGTCGGTTGCCATAAAAACAACAAGGCTTTTTTGTAAACATTTGTGTTTTTGTCCGTTGCCATAAAAACAACAAGGCTTTTTTGTAAACATTTGTGTTTTTTTCCGTTGCCATAAAAACAACAAGGCTTATTTGTAAACATTTGTGGTTTTGTCGGTTGCCATAAAAACAACAAGGCTTATTTGTAAACATTTTTGGTTTAGTTTGTTACCAAAAACAACAAGGCTTTTTTGTAAACATTTTTGGTTTAGTTTGTTACCAAAAACAACAAGGCTTTTTTGTAAACATTTTTGGTTTTGTCCGTTGCCATAAAAACAACAAGGCTTTTTTGTAAACATTTGTGGTTTTGTCGGTTGCCATAAAAACAACAAGGCTTTTTTGTAAACATTTTTGGTTTTGTCCGTTGCCATAAAAACAACAAGGCTTTTTTGTAAACATTTGTGGTTTTGTCGGTTGCCATAAAAACAACAAGGCTTATTTGTAAACATTTTTGGTTTAGTTTGTTACCAAAAACAACAAGGCTTTTTTGTAAACATTTTTGGTTTAGTTTGTTACCAAAAACAACAAGGCTTTTTTGTAAACATTTTTGGTTTTGTCCGTTGCCATAAAAACAACAAGGCTTTTTTGTAAACATTTGTGGTTTTGTCGGTTGCCATAAAAACAACAAGGCTTTTTTGTAAACATTTGTGGTTTTGTCCGTTGCCATAAAAACAACAAGGCTTTTTTGTAAACATTTGTGTTTTTTTCCGTTGCCATAAAAACAACAAGGCTTATTTGTAAACATTTGTGGTTTTGTCGGTTGCCATAAAAACAACAAGGCTTATTTGTAAACATTTTTGGTTTAGTTTGTTACCAAAAACAACAAGGCTTTTTTGTAAACATTTTTGGTTTAGTTTGTTACCAAAAACAACAAGGCTTTTTTGTAAACATTTTTGGTTTTGTCCGTTGCCATAAAAACAACAAGGCTTTTTTGTAAACATTTGTGGTTTTGTCGGTTGCCATAAAAACAACAAGGCTTTTTTGTAAACATTTTTGGTTTTGTCCGTTGCCATAAAAACAACAAGGCTTTTTTGTAAACATTTTTTTTTTGGTTGCCAAAAACAAGGCTTTTTTTGTTTTTTTTGGTTTTTTGGGTTCCCAAAAAAAGGGTTTTTTATAAATTTTTATATTTTTTTTTGGTTGCCAAAAACAAGGCTTTTTTTTTTTTTTTTGGTTTTTTTGGTTCCCAAAAAAAGGGTTTTTTTATAAATTTTTATATTTTTTTTGGTTGCCAAAAACAAGGCTTTTTTTTTTTTTTTTTTTTTTTTTTGGGTCCCAAAAAAAGGGTTTTTTTATAAATTTTTATATTTTTTTTGGTGGCCAAAAACAAGGCTTTTTTTTTTTTGTTGTTTTTTTGGGTCCCAAAAAAAGGGTTTTTTTATAAATTTTTATATTTTTTTTGGTTGCCAAAAACAAGGCTTTATTTTTGTTTTTGTTTTTTTGGTTCCCAAAAAAAGGGTTTTTTTATAAATTTTTATATTTTTTTTGGTTGCCAAAAACAAGGCTTTTTTTTTTTTTTTTTTGGGTCCCAAAAAAAGGGTATTTTTTTAAACTGTTTTTGATTTTTTTGTTAGATTTTTGTTTATAATGGGCAACAATTACAAATGTGACATTTCTTTGTGTTGCAACGTGCAACATAAGTAAACAAACAACAAAAAAAAAATACTAGGATCTTTTTAAAGGTGTGACATTCCTAACGAATGGCTCCTTAGGGTCTGGATCCACGCCACAAAGGTGTTCCAAATATAGAATTCGGTCTCCGCACCACCTCATATAATCCAGGAGGACCTCGTAGGTGAGGTGGGTGTGCCCTGGGTAGAAAAAAACATGACAATTAGTTTTAGGCAAAATGATCCAAACAAGGATTGTAATTAATGTGCCTCAACAAATATGCTTAGGAGTCTATTGGTTGGCTTTTATCAACACTCTGAAGCAAATATGCTAAATTGCTGTTGTAAACCTTAAACTCAAACTTTCACAGCAAATTGTTCAAAAGGTTACATAAGATGGCTTGGAATGTTAGTAGCAGTTCCACCAAAGCTAAGTAAAATGCTTTTCTGCATGTAAACACAAGCAATCATTTTGAAGAATGTAAGGTGTTTTGGGTTCAATTGGTCAACACGATACCTGTGCACACATTTATCTCTATCACCATTGGAATCTGTGGAGCGTTCTCTCTCACTCTTACTGTCTATAGATTGAACCTGACACATAGTAGAGACTCACCCTTAGGAATTTTGAGGGCCAGTTCTGGACGGAGCAGATGTGTCTGCTCCCCTGATCTCCTTTCCGCCATCCCAGCTGTGTTAAGAGAGAAGAAAAAGTTTATCAACAAATGGACTCACGCTAACTGTAGGTTACGCAGTCATGAAAACGCTCTAACACCCACTCATTACCCCTCCACATTTCCCTGAAAGTTTTATTTAGACATTGATATGGTGGTGATGCAGATTTGTACAGTGCAAGCGTCATTCTTCTGGGTGAAGCTTGTAGCGTTAAGGATACGTACTCCCTGCTTTTGTGCTGATTGTGTTTTTCTGATGTTTTTGGTGCCTCAGCCCTGCCTGTTCTAAGTGTTGGAAACATATCATTTTGGGAGGGCTGCGGAAAACTAATCAGGTTAGACTTACACTCTCTAGGTTTTTGGGGACAAGAGAAATAACAATCCTCCTTTTTACATGGCCCCTGTACACACCTCTAGGCACCTCCCTCCTGTTGTTTGACCCCACAGCAGGCAGCTTGCTATGGAGGCACATGAGATGAAGCCAAGCACCCTGTGCCTGTTCAGGCACTAGGCTGTGAGCCAGCCTTGCCCCCCTCCCTTCCAATGGTCTCAATGATTAGGAGTGACAGCATCAGGAGGCAATATTGGCATGCTGTCACCTCAGTTAAGGAGGAGGGGGAGTCTGTTCCAGACAAGTATTAGTGCAAAAATTTGGACCGTAAAAAATGGTCCCAGTAAGTCTTAGGGGGAATATGCACACCTATCACTTGGAATACTAATGCATAGAATGCATTCACATAAAGAACCTGCTGCCTTTAGAGGAACTTGAAGCCTGAGCGGGGACATACACAGTTAGCATTTCTCCACTTACTAAGTAGACACATTCCTGGAAAAGCACACAACTTACCATCATCAGTTTTTTTTTGGGCCCCCGAAGTTGATGGCGTGGCTGGCTCGGGAGAAACTGCACAAAAAGAACACAAATTGTGAACTGGAATGTGGTACATTACCGAGGAAGAGTATTTATGAAAGATTGACAAACACACATTTTCAGTGTTGACTAAATCAGGACATGATTAAATTACAATGTCCACAAAAAATTGACAAGTACAAAGCACACCATTTCCAATGTAGAGAAACTAACACCAATTTAGAATAGGGTGGCTTGAGATAACTTACAAAAGATAACATGTCCTGTAAAGCTCCCCAAAACCACCTTGCAAACATGAAGGTTAAGCAAGAGTGTTTCATGACCAACCTTCCTGTCACATATAGCAAAACTACACTTGCTTGGACTCCAACTTAGATTATCCTAGATACACATCATCCTAGCACACACAATTCATGTGAGAATCTAATTTTAGGTACTTACAGACTAGTTCAGGGGAGCCTGGAGTGGGGGAGGATGGGGGAGACCCTACATGGGGGGATGGTGTCCCTTCATGGGGGGATGGCGTCGTATCTCCTAGAAACACAAAGACACAAATACAATCCTTTAACCAAAGCTATTTGATAAAGGCACACAGAAAGTAGTTGGGAAACATTGAAGGTAGTAGTTACTTTGGACTGGGTAAGCAGCAGCCCCTCTTCCCCAGTCCTCCACAACTAACATCCTCAATGTCAGCTGCTACATAACCCCAATGGCAAAATATAGATATTACAGCCCTTAGATTTCCCAGGACACATTGAACACACAAACACATGTAGAATACTTACTTCCCATTTGAGGAGAGCCCAGGTCCTCATCCGCTTGAGACCAATTGGCCTCTTCTTGGGCACCAATGTGTTCCTGGCCCGGATCCAGGCGACTTGGCCCTGCCTGAGGCTCCTCTCTTGCTGAAGTTACATCAACCACAAAAGAAAACAAAACAAACAATCATTCCTCCAAGTTCGACCTAATACACAACACACCAGCACATCCACATTACTTACAGGGGGCCTGAGAAGGCTGAGCCTCCACATCCTGATCACTGGTTTCTAAAATAAAAGAAAAACATTATATATTATTTATGGACACAAATAGGCAGTAACCTCTCATCATGCTAGCACCATACTCAATGCCCCTACAATTCAGAACATAGAAGTGCACTTACACCAATGAGATGCATTGACCATGTTTTAAAACAGGAGGGCACCATGCAAATTAAGCGGGCGCCTAAGGCCTCGCACCTACAGGGGCCTTGCGGCCAGTGGCGGAGCACCAACATTTCGAAGGGCGCAGTCAGGGAAATCTCCCAAGTAAAAGATTGCTTTCAATCCTCGGATCAAAAAGTTGCAGCAGTGTGCTGCAGTCCCTTCACTGCGTCTGCCAGGTGTCTGTTGTCCGCTGACACTTACTCCTTATTCTCTGCCTGGGGATTGGCCGTCTGATCATGTTATCCTAAGATGTGGAGGAATCGGTAGGTGTGTACCTGCACCAGTAGGAAGTGACTGGCCGGTCAACTCACTCTGCTATCATCAGTTGTTGCTCTGGGAGGAGAGCTCCGCCCTGGACCCGGAACATACAGGTAACCAGGCCCAGACTTGATATTTTGCAGGCTGGTCATAGATTTGTTGTGTCCACTATGCAAAGTGGTTGAGTAGCCCCAGGGAAGTTGGAAGAGTCTGAAAATGGTTGGTGGAGGAGGAGGAGAAGAAGGCCCTGGGTGGCTGGGGGACAATGTGAGGGCCCCTGGGGGTTTTCTAGAGGAGGAAAGATCCACAATGACGCCAGAGTCAATTGCCAAGGAAGAGAGTGGAGCTGAGCAAGTCCTGCCTATCTGACATGAAAGCCAAACATGGTGTAGATGGAGCCCTTTGCCCTACACAATGACAGCACCAGAGGTGGAAGGTGAGTGGTAGCGGGTCTTTGACATTATAGAGCATATGGACTCTGTCCATTATTGGTAGTTTTGTTTGGAGTTGTCCTTTAGATGTTTAACTGTGTTGTTTTTGACCCGAGCTGTGAGGGACTGAGGTATGACAGCCCACTATGCTGAGACTTATAGTGCCCTAGAATGTTGAGGACTGAGGAATCCTTAGTCCCTAACAGAGGGCACTACAAGTCTTAGCATAGCAGGCAGTATTTCCTCATTCCCCTACAGAGAGGATTACAAGTCCAAGCAGGTAGCCTTCTGCAGTGGGACTTGTTGTGCCCTTGACTGTGGTGGACTGAGGAAGGGAAGTGTAAGAGGGTCTCTGTAAGCTCAGATGTATGGGGGAGCTTTGGGGAACACAGAGTTCCCTTTTACACCAGAGTCCCCAGCTTCCCCCCTCAAATAATGGTTCCCAAACTCTCCTTATATCAGAGTCTTCACACTTCCCTCTTACAGTGTAGTAAGTCTGGAGACTCCGATGTAAAGGGGGCTCTGTAAAATGTGATTAGAGATTAGAAATTTCTAACATTTTTATTTTCTACTTACGATCCACAATTTTCAGCTGCTCAAATGGCTCGCTGCCTCTGACTGCATATTGGAGTGTGGCCGTCCTCCTCCTCCCCTTCTTCACCAAAAGCACAAGAGGGTGCCGTCCGTCCGCTTTGGCTAGAAGCAGAAGAAAAAAAAAAAACATAAAAAATACGAATGTACATAGTAGTATTAAAGGTTGTGAAGAGACACTTGATGGAGGTAGGAAAGGTAGGAGCGAGAGGGAGGGGGGGGGGGTGTTGGTATTAGTGTTGTTGCATAGCTAAACACATGTCCACCTACCCAAAAAATTGTAACCTATCTGGTCACATGTAATGTATATTTTTACTTACCGGAGATTTGCTCCACAGCCTTTAGCAGGAGCTTGGGTGAGCGCCTTTTGGCATCACTCCAGGCCCGCTGCAGATCCACTATCTCAGGCAGAAACTGAAATCTCCGCTGCAGCCTCATCCGGAGACGACACATCATCTTGTGCTTTTGGTGAAGATGCGTATAAACTTTATCATACCCCCAGAGGAGGAGGAGCTGTGGAAAGAGCAGTGTATGTTTGAGTCCAAGTATGTCCAAAATAGTACAGTCTTCAAATAACATGCTAGGTCGTCTTTGAGATATTGTAGAACAAAGAATTCCATTTCTGGTGATACATATACATCGATGTCCAAATCTACCTCCATGACATAGGTTGCCCCACACTGGTGATTTCCTCTACATGATATAGCCATTTTCTCAATTGGCCTTTCATGACACACCCAGGGCCGCCATCAGGGGGGGACAGGCAGTCACTGTATTTACAACCTTATTGCTGTCCATTTAGCAGGGTGCAAGTAACTTTACACACATGTAGCATAGGTATCAACTTTTGTCACCATGTTAAAAGGACAGCAGTATGGGTAGCATTACAGTGACTGTTATTAGTCCAGGCTCACTAAACTAGCCAATGCTTGGAAAAGCAAGCCATGCAGATTGCTTTTCAGGTCCCTTTTAACACGAGCTGTCTGATTGGGTGTGGCTGTTAATTTTTGACGCAGACCTGATAAGCCCCTCAATTCTCCTTTATGGAGTGTTATATGTAAATGGGATTGCTTCATTTGAGATGCAGATTTAAACTGTGTATGGCCAGGCTGAAGGTACCCAAGTTGATTGGTCGATCACCTGGAGGACAACGTACAACCAGTCTGTCAGATTTTACACACACTTATCGCTAGCATCTCTTGTAGCCACTAGCAATAATCACTGTGTTTTCCTGGCAGGGGCAGCACCAGGAGAACACAATGGCTCCGCAGGAGGGTTTCCCCTGTCTGTGTTGATGGTGGAATCAAGGCAAAATGTTTTTCCTGCAAGCC